>NC_134463.1:73588102-73924769 GCF_047948215.1 Lycorma delicatula
TTAAAAATTAATTTTTCTTTAATTTATAAAAACATTAATAATGGCATAGTATAATATTAAAAAAAATATTGTTATTAAGATAATAATAAGTATTATACTTTTTGCTAAGTTACATTAGAGGTACTTTAAAATTTCTGTTAGGCTTTATATAATGTCTAGTCAACGCCCCTTCCTTTATTTGACATCATGACGTATCTGGCCTTCTCTTGTTTATTTGTTATTGACGGATGTACTTATCTTTTAATTTTATTAATCTATTTTCAGTAAATTGAGGTTCTTAAATAGCACAACCGTTTGATTGTTGATCTGTTCATTTGTGGTTGTTTTATTGTTGCCTTTTAATTTTAAGATTTCTAAATTTTATAAAATGTTCATTCTTTTTCTTTAATACACTTATGAATTAATTTCATTGATTCTTCCGTTTTCATTTGGGTATGTCTTTCTTTTATTAAATGTGGTGAATCTTTTTTTTTTTTTTATTTTTGTAAGATCTCATGTGTTCGTGTTCTCTTAATTTTTATTTTCTTCCCGTTTGTTCAGTGTATGTGGCATTGAATTTATATTTTATTTTGTATGTACCATTACTGTTGTATGTATCTTCTTCTATATTACTATTAAAAATATTTTTTAATGTATTATTTGTATTTATAGACATTTTTATATTATATTTACTAAAGAATTGTTTAATTGGGTAAATTTATTTTTCCGTAAAAGTTAATTTACTCTTTAAAGGTTTCTTTATCGTTTGTTGTTTTAATTTCATTTCTTTTATTTCTATTTTTATTCATTTTTCTGATCATTTCTTTCTTTATATTCGTTATTTTCTGCTACATGAAAAATAGTGTTTAACTCTCTTTTATAAGCTGGTTTCTTTAATAGTAATTTTCGAAGTCATATCTACCAGTACAATAAGTTCTGATAATGGAGTTATTCCAAAACGCGTCAACGTATAATAAAAGAACAAAGCTAAGAAAGGTAACAGTACTCAACATAGAAATCATAAAAACAATTTGTTCAGTAAATTTGTTTATTTTGAAAAACTTCCCCGTCTTTATTAGAAATTTATGGGAAAAAAATTTTGTATTGTTAGGTATTTACTCGTATGCACTAAGCAAAAAAGATGGAATATAAAGAATGAAAGAAGCTTTAATTTTTATTTTAAATTTTGCAGTCGTTGCATCAACTAGTTTTACAACAAATTCAAACAAATTTACTCTTTAAAAACGGGATATATTATTTATTTTCGGCCTAGTATGATCCAAACGAAACAGTAATGTAATATTTTATATAATATCTGATATTACATATATTATTTTATATTATTTATTATTTTATATAATATATTTGATATAATGGTAATTTTCCCTTGATTTATTTCTATATAAATTAAAAATTTTTACAACAAAAATATTGTTTTCTTAATTTTTAGCTTTTAAAACACAAGTAAGAATTTCTGTATTTTTCCAAAAGGTAATATAATTTTAAAAAGATATCCGTTATTTTTTTTTTAAGAAAAATTTCAATAATGAAGTAAAATTGAATGGGCTAAGATTACAGAATAAAAAAAATCTTTGATTTTTTTTCGTTATTATGAAGTAAGTAATTACATTTCAAATTCATTGGTAAAGATATAATGTGAATATTAGGCTATAATATAATAGAAACAATATTAGTAGGTGTTACCTTATTAAAGTCACATATATATACTAGCACCCCCGTCGCTGCTTCACCCGCTGTATGTGGTTATTTGCGTTTCCCTCGGGGTTAATTTTTTTTATTTTATGTTTTTAAGTTAAGTAATCGGAGGCAGGTGCGTCGCACATACAGTCCCTGTGGTTGGTGTTGGTTGACTCGCCGCGCCTTACACTGTTGCACCCTTAAAAAATCAAAGTAAAAAAAAAAATCGAAAATGGTTTTTATATATTTTACTGAAGAGTATTTTTAAGCCAAAATCTTGTGAACATCTCGTTTAGAAGTCACAAAATTTGCAATCTGTAAACATTTTTTTACTTTTCTTCACTTCCTTTAAAGGTCGAATTTCAAAATATCTAAAAATGGGTTTTTAGATATTCATATGAAGATTACACATACAAAAAATCAACTTGATATCTTCATTCGTTAACGAAAATTAAAAAAAAATAAAAATAGCAAGATTTAAAAAAAATCAAAAAAACAATTCTAACCCTTTAAACTCGAAATTAAAAAAAAAATCTAGAAATTATTTTTTAGATATTCACATGATGATTACAGACACCAAAAATCAAGTTGATATCTTGATTTGTTACAGAGAAATTCAAAAAATAATACATTTTATTGTTACTCTATTTCAACCCGTTAAACTCGAAATTAAAAAAAAATCCTTTTTTAATGGGCAATTAAACCGTAAAAAGAACATGTATACAAATTTTCATCAATTTATCTTAAATAGTTTTTGCTGAGCGTTGATTAAGAAATTACTCAAGACATGCTCTTTTCTATATATACTAGGTGCAAGGCGTGCCTCGCCTCCACAGCTAAGCCCTCCGGGCAGGTTGCCCTGGCGGACGGCGTCTCGGAATGCTATTATTAAATGTCCAAAATTGATTAACTCTTGTGTAAAAATGTTTTTTTTTTTTTTTTTTGAGTGATGAAAATTATTGATCAAGTAAAAGCGAAAAAAGGGTTAATCATCGTTCAGTTAAGCACCCTTCCTCATTAGGAAATAAGTTTTAGGGTAGGTTACCATCATCGCGTTTTCTAAAACCAAAATGACTTCAAAACAAAATCACTTTCAGTACATATCTAATAATATTTTTTAAAGATTGCACACTGTCAACATTTTCATCAATGTCCATGTACATATTCATTTACTACGAGAGCTGGAAGCTTAAATACAAATTAAATTAGTTTATCATTTATATATTATATTCAATTTACGAAAAAATTTATCGTAATACGAAACTAACTTTCCGCGCCGGCCCCCATAGCGCGAGTAGTAGTGTCTCGGCCTTTCACCCGGAGGTCCCCGGGTTCGAATCCCGGTCAGGCATGGCATTTTCATACAGATCATTCATCTCATCCTCTGAAACAATAACTTAACTGTGGACCCGGAGGTTAAAAAAAAAACCTTCCCACAAAATATCAATGGATTGTACATGAATAATCGATAGTATTTTCAGTATCGATTTATTTTTATCGAAAGTAGTTGTTTTAGGATCTGCTACGATATTGAATGAATGAATTACAGTGGTAAAATTTATTAATTTATTTTATAATTATTATTACTGTTGTTATTTATTGTTTATAAACATTTAAGAAAAAAATCTTAGGATCTTTTGACGAGCAGTATGTTTAATCATGTAAGCATGTGCTTTCTTTTTGCTCTTATTTTTTGGTGTTGCTTCTCTTAATTATTGTTTATAAATATTTAAGAAAAGAAAATCGTATAATTTTTGACGGCAGTATGTTCGATCATGTCAGATGTTCTCAGCTAATGGGGACGCACACTGACAGACATACATACAAATGCTCTTTAGTATGGTAGGATATATATATATATATATGAATAGATAAATATATTATACGAGCAAATAGGTAAATATGTATTTTAATAAACGTGAAATCGAATTATTATTACTATTATTATAAACCATTTATATATGAAGTGAAGTGTTTTAAATGTTTAAAGCCACACAAGATAAGTATTTTGTTTATTATTTAATGCATTGTTTTAAACTATTACGCGTAAATGGTGTGTAGCCTAGATTGTGATTTTACTAACAAATCACCTGAGGATTGTTATGGTTTTTGTTTATATTATATTAATAGTTATAGTATTAAATTACTTTATATTTTAACGATAAAATAAAACATTTATAATAAAAGCCCTTAATTTTCTAATTAATGTCTTTAGTTAAAATAAATATTATCTATTAAAGTGTAATTATGAAAAAATTACATAGTAAGCATTTCGTAGATATTTTCAATAAAACTGTCATATTGATTTGGTATTGGTCCTCATTAATTAAACTTATGTTTTAACTTTAAAACTTATGTTTAAAGTTCATTAAAACATAAGTTTCACAGTAGTAACTACTATTAGTACTCTTAGTAAAAATTACATAATTACATAGTGAGCATCTCGTAGATGTTTTCAATAAAACTGTCAGATTAATTTGGTATTGGTCCTCATTAAAACATAAGTTTTATTCCATTTCGAAAAAATATGTTGAAAAGCCTACTATTAGTAAGAAACTTTATTCATTTACTCATTTATTATTATTATTTTTTTTTTTTTGATAAAAAAATAATAAGAACAATATTTATTCTTAATCCTTTTACTTCCCCGGCGAATATAACTAGAATAATCTATATTAAAGGGGGAAGTACGGTGATCATGTCAAAAATGTGGTATCGGACGGAGTTTTTGCAAATATTTACGTTTTAGGATCCAACCAATTAGACTATAAAAAACATATTTAATATTTGTACTTACGTGCGTCGCAATGCTTTTCGCCTTATATCTCAGGATTAATCGGACTGATTTTCTTCAAATTTAGTTCAAATATTTTTATATATGGGGAATTGATTATATTAATTTTTTTTTTAATTCGTTCAAGGGGTGGGGGAATATCATGAGAAAACCAATTTCAACTTTCTTCAGAGGTATGTTAGCAAATTTGTTACCTACATTGCATATGTAAATAATCAAGAAAATTTTATTTAAAAAAATTAACCCTTCCCCCTAGCTAGGTGAAATATATTTTGTTGTCTTTTTTAATCTATCTTCCTTAGGTTTTAATATTAAACACTGTTTTTTTTATTTTATTTTATGCATCATATATATATATATGGCTATCACAAAATGTCTATAATTTTCAAAAATTATAAACCGCGAACCTCAAACACAGAAATTTTTTTGACAATTTTTAAGTTCTTGTTTTAGTCTTTATTGGAGAGTGTTAGATTTAGAAAAAAATTTACTTACGTAAATTTGTTAAGCTTAACTTATATATGAATATTTTTAGAAAAATTGAAAATAAAATTATTCCCTACTTTTAAAAAAAATCTGATGTGGACAACACATGAATCCTTGTTCGCCTATTAAATTACATTTACACATTTTTTTTTTAAATGAAAAGTACATTAAATTTTATTTCATTAAAAGCTTCTCATTTTTTTCTTTTTTATTGTTGTTATGGAATTTTTTATTTATTATAAAACTTTTCTTCAATGAGAGGTTAGTGTAATTAATAATAAATCAATATATTTAAATTAAAAAAGAAATAAAAAGGAGATGAAGTCGGATTCGAACCGATGTGCCTTCCTCTTGTAAGATCCAAATATTTCATTAATTAATTAAATATTTAGAAATAGATATTATTTCATTAATTAAAATTTCATTTGTCTATAACTCTGGAACAAATGAAAATAAGTATCACTTATGTATACATCGTTGAAAAGCTCTCAATGATGTCTTACTACTGCAGTTAAAAAAAGGACAAAATCCGAATTTTTTGGATTTTAAGCATTTTTGGATACTTTTCGTCTAGTAGATTGCAATTAAAAGGGAAGGCAAAACTAAATGTTCTAACAGCCCTAAATCCAAAATTTCAACATTCTACGGCTAATCGTTTTTGAGTTATGCGAGATACGTACGTATGTAAAGACGTTACGCCGAAACTAATCAAAATGGATTCAGGGATGGTCAAATAAATATTTCCGTTGAAATTTGAAAACCGAAATTTTTCGCGATCACATACTTCCTTTACTTCGTACAAGGAAGTAAAAATATAATATTGCTTTTTTTGGCTTGCTTTTAATTTTTACTATTAAACTTTTTTTATTTATTTTTTATCGTTAGTCTGAAACAATTTTTGATATGACCAACCCTTACAGCAAGTGATGACCAAAATGTTGCTGGAATTGTAAGAAGGTGCTTATCGTATGCTAAACATGTGAAACTTTTTTCACATGCAATCATTGTCGTATTGAGTAAATTTGAAGTTTTTCTTAACTTTAAGGTGGAAATCTTTTTTATCCCCTACTTAGCATCGGTGAAATCTACCTCCGCCTTCCTGGGTGCCGAAAGGGATTTTTTTTTCATTAGATTAGCACACAGCTAATTAATTAACGATCACATCAAATTTATTTTTTGCAACACTCACGGGTTTTTAAGGATATAGGGGAAAGGTTACGTAAATTTTCCACTTTTATAAACATGAATTATATAAAAAACGATGAAAAAGTCTTAAAGTCATAAACAGTTAAAACGATTTCGTGATTGTTAAATAACAATTTTAAGTTACACGTGAATAGTTTCATTGTCAGTAAGACTGAAACGTCTTTATTTTTATTCGTTTTTAAATGAAATTTTTTTTAACTCTTAAAGAGCTTCCTTAATCGTTTTTGTCTTGGGTTCTTTAAATTCCTACCCTTTGGTGGATATTCATCAAGTCATTGTGCAATATGATGCCGATAGATACTTCACTCATTTTACAATGCTGGCATCTTGGGCTTTCACAAATATTTTCAGTCGCTTTTATTTTACAGTTAACTCAAATGAAATTATACTTAATTGACTTATTTTCATGGTTGTATATGTCATCACTTTTATTCCACTATTTCCGAGGCAATTTGTTATTCTTTAATGATGCATGTCAACCCCCCTGTCTGTGTACCTCTAAGATATTATTAAATCTTTTAAAACTCTTTACTTATTATAATTTCTTATTACTTTTAAATACAACGCCCTATCTTATTTTGTTAGTAACATGCGTCAATAATTTCAATATCTGTACACAACACAGAGCGCACGATAACTAAAAATTACTGTTGTAACAGAAATTATGGAGAAAGGAAACCATTAAAATTATCAATTGAAGAAAAAAACGAAGTTTATGTTAATATTATATTATTATGATTATTATCTTTGCTAATTTCAGTTGCGGAGTGGTTGGGTCTTGGTTTTTCATCTGGAAGTCCTGTGTTCGAATCCGGTCAGGCATGGCATTTTTCACACGCTAAAAAATTCATTATCATCGATTGGCAACTGTAAGTTGGTATAAGCCTGTTGTTACTGTTCAAATAAAAAGATTATTATTAAGTAATATACAGTATTACTATATTAAAATAAATTAATCATTTACATCTAACTATTTAAATTTATGAATATTATTAGATTTAGATAGAGTCAAAATTATAAATTATTTGCGTATTTGGCAGAATGCGATTCCTTTTAGGTTGGTATTTTTGTTCGTCGTTGATTATCGTTTCTTATTTATCAATAAAAATAGATATATTTCGGTATATAATGCATGAAATAAATGAAATTGTGCCATCAACGGAAAAAAACTTAAATTTTTTTTTGAATTTCAGTGTTTAAAAAATGTATTATGTATTTATTACAGTGATTCCCAATCAGTAAATAATTAAAAAAAAATTGAATTATTAATATGAAAGAACTTTAGAAATTATATATATATATATATATATATATATATATATACATTAGATTTTGAAATTGCTTTTATATTTATTGTGTCAGTTTTTTAATTTTCTTATTTTTGAATGAGCTGTCTTTGGACTAATAGAAATATGTCATTTTAATAATATTTTGAAGTAGATGATTGGGCGTGTTGTGAAGATTGGAATAGTCAACGCATGAATGAATATCCTTCTTACGATTGTATATTATAGGAGAAGGAGAGGAGAACGGAAGAGTTGAATCGGTTAAAATGTTAAGAAAAAGGACGAAAGGATAACTTATTAAGTTGAAAAAAAAAATTAAAAAATAAAAACAGACGTTTGACGTCTTCTTTTGTTAATAAAAAGGATAACTCAATTTGGAGTTGTTATGTTCTCCCTGTGTGTGTGTGTGTGTATATATATATATATATATATATATATATATATATATGATGTTTCTAGTTCGCAACGTAAGATAGCGTTGAGGGTGTAATGTAGCCTTTCTCATCGCTGCCGTCGAAGTTGGTGTGTCATCTCTCGTGGCCGGCTGGCCGAACAGAGATTCTTGCAGCAAGGTAGAGGTAGAGTTAAAGTGGTTTGTGAAAGAATTTAAATAGAATATTATAATAAAGACATAAATTATCGCGTTAGGTGTCTACGCTAACGATAAACTAATCTATTTATTAAATAAAAAAGTTTGGAAGAAGAGGAAGGCGTGAACACTATACTCGTCCGACACGTCCGCCGCTTCCACTGCTCCGCATAACACATACACACTCACACATAGAAATCACATTCGCCTTGGGTTAGAACGAAAGAAAAGAGGAATAAGCAGGAGTTGCGTCGGTCGGTCCGATAGAAGAGACGTCCAGAGGGAGAGACAGAGAGAGAATACGTTTTTGTGGCCATCCTTTTGTTATATTCTCCCACCCTGTGTCATAATCTTCTTCACCCTTTCTCGTTCTATCTCTCATAATTTTTAACTGAATCGTTTTCTTTCCCACGAAAGGACATTAGGCCTGTAAAATTTATTAGCCATATACTTAAATATAATCCACTGCCCGGTTTCAACCGTATCTTCTACCTTTAACTACACACAAAAAAAATAAGTAAAAAAAAATATATATGTATAAATAAAATTAAATCTTTATTAAGTTTGTATAATGGACCGTACAGTGGTATATAATATAAGATATAAACACTCTCCTATCTTTCCTTGTTATGTCCTTCGTCCTGAAAATTGAATCTAACTACTTTTAACTTTAACCTTCCTTATGATTGTATTTTTAATATACCGGTTCAACAATTTTTTTTATATATATTACCTATTTATAAATAAATTATTAATTTTATTATTAAATTACAAAACTTGAATTAATAATAATAATAGTAAAATAAGTTATAAAAACAAGTTTGTCTATTAGCCGACAACATACCGTTGCAGTTCATTGGGTTTGGTTAAACATGATATTATTACTTATCATTTAACTTAATTATTTGTACTACCCGCTGCGTAGGGTGTTCTTGTATAATTAAACGTTTTACACAAATATGTTATTACGTATTTATTTATGTGTAAATTATGTTTCTTAATTTTATAAAGCTACCGGTTAAATCTTTATTTAACCGATTTTAAATTACAATAAAATTTCTGTTAAAATTTGTTTAAAAAAAAAGTTAAAATGACTGGAAAAAAATACTAAAATGAAAATATTAAATTGCAAATAATTCATCTGTCAATCAGCTATTAAAGAATAGTTGTAAAAAAAATTACAATGTTTTTTTTTTTAATCTACCCGTATATCTATATCTGCGATAAAAATAATATAGATACTCATAAAAATTAATAATTTTAAATGACAAATGAAATTAATTTTTTTGTTAATATGAAGTTTTATAAACTTATCATAAATTTTACAAACCCTTTTGTGGTTGTCTTTACTAACCGTACTGATGTTTTATATTTTGGTATCAGCAGATATTATTTATTGGTTGTGGTCTTTTTTTTAAAGTTAGAAGACTCGTATTTAAAATGTGGTCTAAAATTGTGTCATTTAAATTTAAGTTTAATAAAATTAACGAAACAATTAATAATTTTTCAAGTTTGCAAAAATTAATGACTTTAATTTTGAACATAATAAAACGTTTAGAAACATACAAATATTATCTGTAAAGGTACAGAATGTATACATTTTATCCTTATGAATGATAGTAAAAAAACGTACAAAAAATCATTATATACTTAGGGCTATGGGACTTTGTTAAGTCGTATGCCTTCCTGCTTAACTCTAATTGTATCAGCGGAATCATCTGCCTTTCATCGATAACCAATATCCTCTACAGCACCAAACCTTATTACATCGGTTGTTGCCTAAATAACCTGCCGGCTATTTTCCTGTTACATATTTTCATGGATTGTAAAATAAAATTTATTAGTGTTCAGTTAACTGGCCAGGGTGACACACGGGAGACGGACTTTTTTAAATAAGTAATACTCTGTTAATTTTTAAATTAAATTATGTTTATTGACACGAAATTAAAGTTCAAAACACGCCATTTGAATGTAATTACGTTCACCTTATTTATAAAAACTAATATCCTTGAGGTGATGTCCATCAATTTGAATGCAGTTCTCAAGTCTCTTCTCGAAATCCTTCATCACAACATCTCTGGAAAAATGATAGCAATTCCTTAAATCATGACATTCTTTAACTCGTCCAAATTGCAGAGTTTGTGGTTGTAGACATGGTCTTTGAGATATTAGCACAGAAAATAGTCAAAGACTGATAAGTCGGGAGACCTTGGAGACCACGGAACATTACCAAAGCATGAGATAATGTATCCGGGTAATATGCGTTGAAGAACTGCCAGTAAATCGTTTGCGGTGTGTGTTTTAGCACCATCCTGCTGGAACCAAACGTATTTTAAATTGATTTTTCTTCTTCGCAGTTACGGCCTGAGGAATGTTTGAAGTATGTAAGTATATCGAGCCGAATTAGCAATGACATTAACGACATTTTCCTCAAAATAATACGGTCTGATAATGCCAAAAGAGCCAACAGCGCACCAGACTGTCACTTGTTGAGAGTGCAGAGGACGCTGTTGAATGATGTGTGGATGTTTAGGAGCATAGTAACGCAGGTTTTGCTTATTTAAAGTACCGTTCAGAGAGAATGAGCTTCATCACTCATCTTACAATTTTATTCAATCCCAAAATCCATTCTGTAAGCAAAGTAGTCAGGTGCAGCAAAATTTAACTTTTAACAGTTGTACAATATGCATTTTGTACGGGTGGAAATTAATTCTTTATATAAAATTCGTCTAAAAAATTCACTATTGATTGTTAACTCATTAGCATGTCATCTAACTGACCGTCCTGGGCTTTTGACTACTGTTTCCGTTAACCCCTGCTATGTTTTCCGGTTTGTTACACTGCGTCTCGGGTTTTGACGCTTCTTATTCATAATATTTCCAGTTGATTTAAATTATCTACCCATCTGAGGATTGTGTTACGACTCTGAACAGCTCCATGTCGACCGAGATTGAATTTAATACGAAACAGTCAATGCCTGTAGTAGACTCTACCGCTTCTAAAACTGTCATACGCGAACATCCATCCGATATTGCAAAGTTCAACAGCTCCATTGTTACTGAAATGGTGTCTTGTGAGCAATAGAACTATATCCCCACCTTGACTTCTCCCACCACCGTGCTCTCAGTACTACGTAGTTCAAACCGTTTCCCGTGTATCAATATGAAAAGCTCATCCAGATGCAGTGATAATCTGGTCTGGATATATTATCTTTACATTATTCACTTTCAGTGAAAGCAACTTGGACTGTTGTCTGTTGTGATTCAAATATTACAATAATAATGAACTTCGGGTCAGTGGTTCATTGTAAAAATAAATTATAGTTTAAATCAACCTTTCTACGGAGGAAAGGTAAGAGAAAAATCTTATTTTTGTCACTAGAACCACATGAATTTTGATTCAGTATTTAATATTATATATTATACTGAAGTATAAATTGTAATAACTGTTTAAAATTTAATTAAAATCATTTTTGTAAAATACCGTTTTATTTGATTTTTGATGGAACAGTTAAATTTTGTTGAACGAAAATAAATCATGGACTAATATTTTTTTTGCTGAATTCGTTTATTTATAAACAGTTTCTACATTGAAGCTATAAGTAAGTCGTATGATAGACTATTGCTTGAAATAAAATCATCCAATGTCAATCCTCAACGAGTACAAAAAAACAATCAATATGAATAAATACATGATAAATACTAATAAATATGAAATAACATAATATTTAATAGTGTCTGAGAATGTATTTAAATATTTTCACACTATTAATCAATTCGGGTAAATAATAAAACAAAATAAACAAAACATTAGCTTTAAACAGAACAGCAATAAATGAAACATTAACTCTAAGGTAACTAAAGATAAATAATAAACGTAAGCATCCATAAATTTTAATTACAGAAAATAAAACAAAAATAAATATATGTGTTATTTCCATCAAACCGGTTTATCATAACGGTCCATCAACCATATCAGGCACTTGGAGTCTTTTCAGTCTCTTAACGTCCTCATTGTTGTCAAATAGATTCAAAAATAAATTATTAAAATGCTTCTCAAACCTGAACATATATCTCGAAACAAAGCGCTCAACTTCTCGAACATTTGGAACGCCTATGTAATCGTGGATCTCAGTATTCCTCGCGAACAACGGCGATTGGCTTATGTTCGTAGTATTTTATTCTGGAACCGTTGAATAATCTCCACATTGGTGTTACTGGTTGTGCTCCAGATTTCAATTCCGTAATTCCATACCGGCTTCAAGAAAGCCTTGTAAAGTAGAATCTTATTGGATAAAGAAAGTTGTGATCTCTTACCCAATATACAGTCCACCTTTTTTAAATTTAATGTCAGGCAACTTCCTTTTCTCTATTAATGGAAAAATATTGTAAAATAAATTCAGTCATTCAGAGAGAGAGAGAGAGAGAGAGAGAGAGAGAGAGAGAGAGAGAGAGAGAGAGTTCTTCTGATCAAGTACAACCTACTAATTAAAAAATAAATTGGTTCAATGGTTTATCAACCAATAGTCGGGCTGAAATAGAAAAATGTATTAATTTTACTTATAACTAATTTTTAATTTTTAGCCTTCAAAAATTCAAGACCTATAAAACAAATAGAATTTCCTAATGGAGGATTTTAAAAAAATAATTACATTCTGTGGAAAACATTTTCAACATTGTATTAAAATAAAAATTTAATGGGATCGATATAATGCTAATGACAGCCCAAAATATACGTATATATCTTACTACGAATTCAATTAATTTTAATCGTATTGAAAGATACAATTTGATTTATTATAAACCGCAATTTATTTTCTCATTAAAATTATTTAAAAGAAAAGGAACAAATAAAGAATGTTTTATTTATCAAATAAATTCTGAAGACCTTTATATATACTTTCCTTTTAAAAGGATAAATGATTTTTTACATTAGAAAGAACATTTAATTTCTTAGACTTACAGTAATAGAGTACATTCTTTCCTTTAATGTTTCCTTAACTTTTTAATTATCTTATTACTCTTTATCAGGGTACATAGTTTTAACTAATATAGTGTATAAGATAATAATTTACTGGTAAAAAGGCAATAATTTGTTTTATTTTTGTTACGTATTTGATTGGTCTTAAATTGTTATCACGTACTTGTTTGTAGATATTTTGAAAATATATTTGTAATTTAACAAAAGTAATAGTTGAAACAAATAATAGACCTTGGCGTTGTGCACTTAAAAAAAAAATTATTTTATCTGCTATTGTTTACAATCGACACATTTTATCTGCTATATATATATATATATATATATATATATATATATATATATATAATGATATTAAAACAACCACGTCATACATTAAAAGCTAATCGGTAGAAAGCTGTTAATTTATCGACTTATCATACAAATTTATAGATTCAGAACATCGGCCTGTGATCTATGTAGACTCGATCAGAATGTCTGCCGATCATTTTTAAGTAAATTGCTTATTAAAAACAATTATTAGCTTGCTTAATTAAGTCTAAACACACGAAAAACTTTATAGGATCACGATGTCTGCCTGCATTTTTGTCGAACCGACGAAATTTCTACCGTTAGGTTTTCACATGCGTTTTTTTAACTTACAATGGTGCAACCTCAATTAAACTCCTTTCCCGATGTCATACAGTTGTAAACCTTTACACAGCAACGTAAGTCGGGTCTCCGTGGCCGGAGTCCCGAATTTTGGTAAGGCATGGCATTTTTATAAGCTACAAAATTGTCGTTTCATTTCATTCTCCAAAGCAATATTTAGCGGTGGCCCCCGAGGCTAAAAAAAGATCAAGTGACTGTTGAGGCGGATTTTAATATAACTCGTATAAATTTACGTTATAAAATTTATGTATGCTATTCATTTGATTTAGTTATAAATAACTGGAATCATTTATAATAATGGATACTAATTCTCCAGGTTATAATACAGAATAAAACTGCACATAAATATTTTTTTGATTGCTAAAGAATTAAAACAACTAAAAGTAAAAACTTACTTGTCAGTTTAAATATATATATATATATATATATATATATATATATATATATATATATATATATATATATATATGGTTATAGTATATAGTATATAGTGGTAAAATTAACACTTTACGAAGAAATTTTATAACTTAAGAGAATTTAATTTGTTCAAATACGATTTCAAACAACTCAGTTCTGTGGAGGAAATAAAAAATGGAATATTTAACGATATTATAATAACAGCGCGCTTTATATATATTACTAATGTAAAATTTAATAAAAATTTCATTTATTTCTAACTAAAAAAAAAGAAAAAAGATTTAAAAAGTTAAAAAAAAGTGCTTTTTCTTCATAAAAAATAAGAGTAACAGAAACAAACAATTCTTAATTATTTTACATATAAAATTATTTTTTTTACTTTTTAGTACGAATTGTATTTTTTTGCTTCTTTTGTTTGTTTTTGTTTTTTTTTTGAAGTAAAGTAAGTTTTTAAAATTAAATTTTTTTTTTAGTTATGACCAATAATTTATGTAAAAAAAAAATAAAAAATTTTATAAATAAACCCAAGTTACACAAAATATTACAAGTTTATTAATCAAGTTATTATTATCATCATCAATAAAAGCAACCATACAACACCATTTTCCTACTGACCTTTTTGTCTACCATTTAGAAAACTCAAAATATTTCACGCGTCCAACAACCACAAGTAAATTAGTCATGAAAATGTGCCTAGCTACAGGTCTATGATTAATTTACAAACTTTCAGCACATGTTCTACTGATGAAAATAAAGGAGAAAGCTTATATAAACAAAGGGTCGGAAACGTTTCATTAGCAAATGGCGACTGGCGAAAGACTTTGCCCTGATTTCTGCGTCGTAGGTAAAATTAACCCAGACGATAATTCTAAGGATCCAAATTAAGGAGTGAATTTAGTTGTTTATATGAAATTTGACTTGAAAAATTGAAAATCGGTATTTTTAGTAGTTTTCTTAAAATCTGGGGTAAAAAAAAGATTTGTGTTGAAAAACACACTATTTTATATCTGGCATAAAATAACTTTGTTAAATGGGTAATAAACACGAATAAAATAAATATTAGTCATGTAAGGTCGCCTAATTTACACCTCTGGACTATTACTTGTGGGGCCTTTTGAAATGATTAATATCTGAAAAAAAATGTAGCACAATTTTGAGTTAGTAATTAAAATTCTAAGTGCGGTATAACTAATACAAAACAACCGTGTTGAATTACGGAAAACCATCAAAAAAATTGTTTGTCGGGCAGACTGCTGTATCCACTGTGATGAAGAACATTTTCAGGGATTTATTTAATTATTTATAATTTGGTTTGATTGTGTTTGTTATTTTTTGAAGTATTTAATTTATCTGTTTAGTAATATTGGAAATACTGTTTCGTTAATACCTTGTTAAAATCTGACACATTTTGTTTTTCAAAATTCTTATATTTGTATTTAATTTCTATGGAATTTATTCAAATTGTTTTACTCAGAATCAAATTATCCACAAATTTTGTTAAAGGTTTTCTCGTGTTTATTACCTATTTAACAATATTATTTTACACTAACACAGTGTTATTATTATTTTTTTTTAATTAAAATTTCATTACCTATTGTGATGGGTACCATGATTCGACTTCCGGAAAATTTCGACATATCTTCGCGTTTCACATCCCCCACATCCCAAAACCATCATCAGTTTTAAAGTTTATATATTCATTTATATATATACATATTTCACTTTCTTGTGGACACGATAACTGCCGTAATTTTGCGCCAATCACTTTCAAATTGGTACATAAAATATAACGACCCAAAATCTCGGCCGATTATGGAAAAATCGGACCATAGGGGTGGAAATGGGAGGGCTTTTTCGAAAAAATAAAATATCGCTATAACCTTCCTATTAAATAAAATATGGAATTCGTTTAAAGTTCCTACTATTCTTTTGATAAGAGCCTAAAACTTATCAAAGTAAAGTTTTTTAATATCACCAACCATTGGCCCAAGGGGTGGAAAAAATTTGGTTTCGAAGACAAAAAATATCATACCTCCCTTAATAGGCAAAGTATCGTATCGGTTTAAAGTGGTCGTTAGTCCTCTAAACATTACCTAAAACCTTTGTTTGAAGCAATTTTTATATGATTAACTTTTACGGCAAGGGATGACCAAAATGTTGCTGGAATTTAAGAAGATTGGACTTGTCGTACGTTAAACTTTTTATCAACCATGCAACCATTGCCTTATTGAATAAATTTGAAGTTTTTCTTACCTTTAAGGTGGAAATTTTTTTATCCTCTACTTAGCACCGGTGAAGTCTATCTCCGCCTTCCGGTGTGCCGAAGCCATTTTTTTTACTCCTTAATTCTCAAAAACTACTAAAAATACAGTTCTGGGACTTAATTTTTCGATTTTTTCAGATAAAATTTCATATAATCCACCAAATTTACCCCTTAATTAGAGTGTAAAAATTACAGTCTGGCTTAAGTTTACCTAAGGCGCAGAAATCAGTGCGAAATCTTTCGCCAGCCGATATTCGCTAATGAAGCGTTTCCAAACTTTTGTTTATATAAGCTTTCTCCTTTACTTTCACCGGTAGAACATGTTCTGAAAGTTTGCTACATTCTTCGTGAATCATCTTGGATATCGATACATCTTTTATACCAAACAAAAAAAAAAAATCTATTATTATAATTAATAAAGGCCTAAAATATGTAACCGGTTTTATTAAGTTAAATGATGAATTTCATTTAGTAAAATTCATAGCAACTTAAAATGAACAAAATTGAATTAATTAATAAATTACAATTTAAACATAAAAATAAAAATGAATAAATTTGCAATAATACACGAAGTAAAAAAAAGGAAAAAAAATAATTTTTATGTTTATTTAAAATAACAACCAACATAAATTTGTCAGAAACATTTACCTGCATCCTCTATGTATGTATGTGCAATATATAACCCATATATTATAAACCCAATATTTTATATATTATTTCTATATAATAATAAGATATAATTAAGATAATATTTATTTAAAAATACTATAAAACAAAAAAACTGATGAAGATGTAGATGTAATAAAAGTATTAAATAAATATTTTATATTTTAGTACCAGATGTTGTTTACTCAACATGTACAGTTGATCATCAATTATACTGTAGACTGTTATTAGACTTCCGTAATTCATTTATTACTGACGTATTAGCATTCTTTATTTTGTAATGAAGGAAAGGAAAACTGGCTCAAAATTCAGGAGGATCAATTAGAATACTTTCCCATTTTGAAATTTAAGCGCTCAATATAATACAACGATTTTCGCCGAAACTCGGAAATTATTTTAAATCTTATTTAAATATATCGGTGTCATGATAGCAAAGAAAGCAAGGGCAGATAAACGTGAAGAATACAGAACAATTAGGTTAACTACACGAGCATCAAAAATCTTAGCTAGAATTCTGTAAAGAAGAATTCAGAGGAGAGTGGAGAAAGAGTTAGGAAAAGACTAATTTGGTTTCAGGAAGATTGTAGGGAAAAGGGAAGCAATTTTAGCATTCAGATTAATAGTACAAAGAAGATAGAAGGAAAACAAATCAAAATATATAGCATTTATAGACGTAGAAAAGGCATTTGATAACGTAGACTGGAATAAAATGTTCAGCATTTTAAAAAAACTGAGAGTTCAAGTATAGAGAGAGATAAAAGAAAAATTGCTAACATTTACAGGAACCAAACTGCAACAGTAATAATCGAAGAACATAAGAAAGAAGCCGTAATACAAAAAAAGAGTACGATAAGGATGTTCCCTATCCCCGTTACTTTTTAATCTTTACATAGAACTAGCAGTTAATGATGTTAAAGAACAATTTAAATCCGGAGAAAACAGTGCAAGGTGAAAAGATGAAGGTGCTTCGATTTGCTGATGACAGTATGACAAGTTATGGCATGGATCTTCACCCATGCCATAACTTGTCCTACGCAAAAACTACCGCATGAAAATAAACAAAAACAGAACGAAAGTAATCAAATGTAAAAGAAATAATGTAGATAGACCATGAATATAAAAATAGGAAGAGGAAAGATTATGGAGGTAGAAGAATTCTATTAAAGAAATATAATTTGCTTTTATTAAAACCTAATTTAAACGTCAGAAAACATTTTTGAACTTTCTGAACCCAACTCTTTACGAATTAAAAAATAAATATATATATATATAATATTATAAACGCAGACTGAAATATTCTTTTTTATAATGTTTCATTCATGATTTTCATTTATTAACGCTGTATTGATTGCATATTGGGTAAAAATACTGCTATCTTTCAAGAAATAGTTGGTAAAATTTATGTCCAATATCTGGAGAGGATCTTGAGCCAATTCAAACAAAGGAATTTAAATGTCTTATGTATGAAAGTTAAAAATATTATGATTTTATAAAATTAAAATTTAATGAAACCACATTTTTTTATTTTTAAATCAACTACAAGAATGGTTGATGGTTAACCCGTTTTTTTTTTGTTTTTACGCGATATCCCCAACTCTTTACGAATTAAAAAAAATACATATGTATATATATATATATATATATATATACTCGTATATAATAAATTCCCCATATATATTAAAATATTTGAGCCAAGTTTGAAGAAAATCGGTTAGGTTAATCCTGAGATATAAAGCCAAAGGCAGTGCGACACACATACATAAATATACTTTTTTTATACTTGATGAATTAGTTGGACCCTAAAACGTAAATATTTGTAAAAAACCCGATATCCTATTTTTGACATGATCACCATAATTTCCTCGTTAATATATAGCTATTCCAACTATATTCGTTTGGTAAATAAAAACTGAAATCGCAAATGATTATTTCCATTAGTAAGTAAACATCATTAGTAGATACTAAAGAATTAATATAAATAAATAAAAATTTTTTTAACAAAGATGGAGAAGTTTATTACTGAGTACGATAGAGGGATTAATAACTTATATCTAATAGGTATTTAGAATTTTAAATTTATTAAAAATATTTTTATGAAAGGTTTTCATTATAAAATCATTTAACAGATAATCATTTTGTAATTTCTTTGAGAAAAGAAACATTTTTTCGATTGGTTGAAAGTTCACATTATCTTTGTCTTTCTTGAGATAAATTTTTATCTTATCGTGTTATATATGTAAGGGACCTGTTAATAGATGCTCCATACTATACCATAGCCTAATGGTTTTGGTGGGCAGTCTGATTAGTTTACACTGTTTTTAAGCTAACTTTCTTCTTTCGACTGGGATTGTCTAAAACGATACTATATTAATTTGAATATTATAAACACCGATTGGAATATTCTTTTTTATAATATTTCATTCTAATTTTGCTTATTTAGTTATTAATTATTAATAACTCGTTACCATTTTTCTTTAATATCCTAATTATGATTATTTAAAAGTACGTCTACTTTTATATTTCATTTATTATTATCTTCTCCGTATATTATAAAATAGTAAGAAAAAACTGAAAACACAAAAATTGTAATTATTCGAGACCTAATTGATCTACTTGGACGTGCAATAGGTTAAAACACTCGGAGAATCAACTTACCTAACGAGCCCTCACCCAAAATTTTTCCTCAACTCTGAGTCGAGATAGAAGCGAAAAATGGTTCTCCCTATATTATAACATGGTAAGAAAAATAAATTCTGACGTTTTAAATTTATTTACATTTTCATTTTCTAATTTTTAAAATATTTAATCTTTATAAAATCTTAAAGAAATTTATACATTTTTCTTTCTTTATTTTTTAATAATTCGGAATTTTATTTTGGTGATAGTGAAGGGTCATTTTAAGGGTTTACTTTAAAGTGCTACCGCAAAATGATTTCCTTACAATCTATTATCTCCTCGTTTATTTCTGTTGGTATAGCATCCGTAAATTGCTGCTGAAGTATCGGTATTGTATCAGACGCTGTTTTCTAAGATGTTACTTTAGACATGTTTTAGCCTACTTAATTATGTTTATTCTACCGAACTTAACGAGAATCTTACTCGTATGTTTTTAATTTACTCGTACGATTATGTACTTACTTATGTATGTTAACGTACTTTACTCTGATGTTTTAAATTTTGGTTGAGTTAGATTAGATAAAAAGTTAAGGATATTCATCTGCTGATAGACAACGTATATTTATCCGGGTAAAAACGAATTTAAGGATGATTTTAGATGATTAAGTTAAAAATTAGTAAGTTAATTTATATATATATATATATATATATATATATAAACTTTTTATAATATTAATTGATTTATGTATAAATTGAAAGCAAATTAATAATCAATTAATCAAAAAATAAATTGAAACAAAATGGTAACGCAGCTTGCAAAACGTAACTAGGTATAAGATTGATTGTATTATTTAACGTGTCACATTGATGTGATGTCATAACTAGATACATCTGCCAACTAACAATGTTACCTCTTAACAACATAACTGATTACCTACTGTTGTCTCTGAAATCATAAACATATACACGCACACTCGCACACAAATACACAAATTCTCTCGTAAGCAGCAATTCAATTGAAAACGTATTTCGAAAACGTCCCTAAACACATAAATCAAATCGTATGACAGGCTATGAATTAAGATAGAGGGTGAAGAAGAGTTGTTATGAGGGGGGAGGGTTAATAGACCTATAGTATACGGGTTGAAGCACTTGACAGTCGTTTCCAAACTTCGACTTTTGCGTTTGTCATTGTTTATCATTATTATGAATACTGTTGAACTTCCATTATTGAAGGCGCGTTAGATTGGTGTTTAGGAAAATAAGGAACTTTTGATCGGTTCAGTTTTCGACTATTATTATTATTATTATTATTATTAAGGTGGCGTTTAATGCATCTTTAAAAACAGTTCAGTGGACTGTAAGGATTTCATTATTATTATCGATTTAAAACAGGAGTTAATTTATAATGGAAAGTATTTCAGTTAGATTAACTCAAATATGATTGATTAGCCGAATTATTATTCACCGAAGTAAATCAAATTTTTATTTATTAACACTGGTTGTAAACCTATATATTCTGCTCATAAATAATAATAATAATAATAATAATAATAATAATAATAATAATAATAATAATAATCAATGTTTTTTTAAAAGAGAGCATGTAAATATTAGGAAGGGTCTATTAAACCTTAATCAAATGTAAGAAATTCAAGAAGTAAATATTTTTTTAACATTATTGGAAAAAACGTGATTGTGATTGGAACACACATAAAACAGCGTGTAAATGAAAAAAATAAAAAATAAAAACAAGTTTTTAAAGATGCGAAACCGGTGGTTTTATATCCAAGTTTCCCTTCAGTATGAGTCTTGCTGAACAATTTATTGTTCAACTGGATTCTTCCAAGTACTAAATATATCTTAAGAAATATCTGTTTTTCTGTTTACCCTCCGGAACCACCGTAAGGTATTATTACTTTAGAGAATGATATATATGAATGTAAAAAAAGTGTAGTCTTGTACAGTCTCACCACGACCATTCCTGAGATGTATAATTAATTGAAACCAAGTCATCAAAGAACACCGTGATCTACGATCTAATATTCAAATCCGTATAAAAGTAACTGCCTTTACTAGGATTTGAATCAGAACTCTCGAAGTCGAAATCAGCTGATTTACGATAACGAGTTCACCACTAGATCAACCCGGTGGATTCCATAAGGAAGCCTGATCAGTGTTATTAGGTGGCTCTTTTCTATTAAGTAAAAAGAAAGTAGATTTGTAGCTTTTAACGTAAAAAAAATCATTTATCAGCGCTGTATTGATCCCATATTGGATAAATATACTGCTACCTTTCAAGAAATAGTTGGTAAAATTTCGGCCAATATCTGGAAAGGATCTTGAGCCAATTCAAACTAAGGAATCTAAATGCCTTATGGATGAAAGTTAAAAAATATTATGATTTTATAAAATAAAAATTTAATGAAAACACGTTTTCTTTATTTTTAAATCAACTTCAACATTGGTTGATTGTTAATCTGATTTTTTTTATGTTCAATCCTTCTCACCAATAAATAAATTTGAATGCTTCTTTATTTTTACTTCCTTGTACGAAGCAAAGGAAGAATTGTAATCGCGAAAAATTTAAGTTTTCAGATTTCAACGGAAATATTCATTTCGACCATCCCTGAATTCATTTTGACTAGTTACGGCGTAACGTCTGTACGTACGTATGTATCTCTCATAGCTCAAAAACGATTAGCCATAGAATGTTGAAATTTTTTATTTAGTACTGTGGTAAGATCTAGTTGTGCATTTCCGCTTTTGATTGCAATCGACTGGTTCAAAAATGTATATACTATCAGACCTCTAAATTAAGCGGGGTTTCAATTTTGAAACATTTGGATTTTGGACTTTTTCCAAGTGCAAAGTTCAAAAGTGCAGTAACAAGCCCTCATTAAGAGAATTTCAACGATATTTCATAAGTGGTACTTATTTTTATTAGTTTCAGAGTTATAGCAAAATAAAATTTTAATGAATTAAATAAAATTAATTTTAATTAATTAATGAAATATTTGGCTCTTACAAGGGGAAGGCACATCGGTTCGAATCCGACTTCATATACATATATTCTTTTTTAACTTTCTTTTCTTTTAATGTAAATATATTGATTTATTAATAATTATTAACCTCTGATTGTAAAAAAAACGTTTTACAATAAATAATAATTCAATAATAACAATAAAAAAAATATGAAAAAAATCAGACTTTATTAAAAATTTTATGTACTTTTCATTTTAATTCAAAAATTTATACCGTCAAAGATTAATGATTATTAATAAATCAATATATTTAAATTGAAAAAAAGTTAACAACAAATTTATGTAATGAAGTCGGATTCTAACCGATGCGATGGGTGTATAGTTACGGGATCCGACACGTTCTCGCTTACACCACATACCTACTTGAGCGACGTGAAACAAAATTAATATATAAACTAATGTAAAATGTTAAGGAAATTTTTAGGGTCATTTTCTTGAGTGTAACTGAATATTGCGTGTTAGTATTTTGTGATTGACACGTGGGTACTATTCATATTCACAATATGGTTCAAATCGGTGTCCCGAAACCCGTGCCTTCCCCTTGTTAGGTGCAGTAATATGGATCTTAGGTGCCTTTTACTGATTTAACGTTTTATAGATAAAGGTCGATATAATTATTTTCTTTTAGAATTAGAAATAATTTGTTTACGAAAAATAATTTTGGAGGATCATGGTCTCACTTTCAGATGAAATAAGTTTAAATGAAGCGCAGTAAAAAATGTATACGTATGTGTATTTTAATAGGTGTACAATGAAGTCATGTGGTGGCCACATAAGATTTTTTATTTTGTGAAGGAAGTCGCTAATGGTTCCATAATTCATTTCTTTCAGTTAAACAATCACAACGTTCCCATCCCGTCAACGATTTGAATAAATTTAAAAAAAACATTTATTAATAATATAATTACTTAGTACTGGTCTGTTATATCATAATGATGTATAAATTGAAATCACTTTTGTACTCAAATTATTTTCATTTTAAATTTCTAGAAAAATAATTAGAGAATTTTGTGTAAAAAATAATATAAAAGTATATTCCCGCATTCTAGATAGCTTTAACTTACGTTAATTTGCAATTAATATCATATTTACAATTATTTTATCTATATATATAAAAATTAATGTTTGTCTGTATGTCTCTTATGCCTTCCTAAAAAATCGATTTCGAAACATCAATGAAAAGTGAAGGATAGTAGTAATTAATTAAACATTTTTTTTTTTTAAATGTGCGCCAAATTAAATTAGTTATTGACATATGTTTTTCCTATTTTCCCGTCTAGTGCTATAGCAGAGCTATAGCTTTAGAAGGGAAAGTATTGTAATCGGTGCAATTTGGGCATATGCAGTTTTCACAGAATTTTGACATCTAAAGAATTCAAAAATAAAAAAAACCGGATTGAAATTTTCTGGATGTTAATGTTGGGTATGTACGTGTGTTCGGTGTTGGCCTCTAAATCCATTTTTATCTCGAGAACTAGTCCACCGATTTTGACCAAATTTGGTCAGATTACTTCTATATATTGGGCATTGATGCCACTAATTTTCAGCTTAAAAGATCAATGAGGTGAGGCTGAAAAGCAAGGTAACCCTCAGTATCTCAAGATTTCGCCTAATTAAGGTCTTATTTTTCTTAGTCACATTTCTTAACAATTAAAGAATAATATTCGCAATAAAAACTTTTATAAAGTCGCACCCTCACACCAAAAAAATGTTCTAAACTAATGGCTAAGTGGGTATACTGCGTCAATAGTATCCGCTGTCACTACAAGGAGCACTAGTGTAGCACTGATGTGCTAAATTAAATTGTGTGTATATGCCGCGTGACGGTAAAGTCCTACAACTGTGTTTGCTTTTTTAATTTGGTTTCCTCTTCAAAAATTAAAAAAATTATAAAATTTCCAGAAATTTTATTTTATTTGTTATTATTCATTTTTTATTAATTTTAGGCGGAAACAACTTAAAGGTCATTTAACATTAAAAAAAAAAATCAATATCACAGTGAAATTGCACACAATGATATTCAATTTCATTGATCTACGTCAACTGGAATTAATCATGATTTCGGCCATTGGCCTTTTCATTATAACTTTACATGTTTTAATTTCCAGGATATCAATTCCAGATTCGTTTCAGATGTTGTGGAACCATCAGGTTTCTCAACTGGTTCTGTAACCGAAAAGAGTTCCAGTTTAACTTCTTATCCAGTGGTTCACTTTCTAATTAATCTACAAATTTATTTATTTATTTTATTTTAAACACACACGCGAGCGCGCACAAAAAAATTATAATTTAACATTTACCATAATTACAAATATAATGAAATAAATCAAAACAAAATACTGTAATAACATGTGAAAATACAAAAACTATTTGATAATTTCCTTATTATTTCTATTTACAATTAACATAAATTTAATATTTTAGTTTCAGAAAATTATTTTTGTATTTTTACTGTTTAAAAAAGCAGATAATTAATAATATAACTGTGGAATGCTTTAAAAAAATAAACAAAAAAATTAAATTAAATTCATATTTCTGGAAGAATTAGGTAACTCGAAGACGACTATCCTGACGTTAGCATTACTGAAATAGAAAACTATATCCTAAAGTTCTTTTGTAGAAAATTGTTTATCATACTACATCAACAAAATAATGATTGCAAGATTTCTTTAAGTAACAAGGAAGAGATCTCTTATAATTATTAAGAAAAAGGATGTTTTCTGATTTTTATAAAAATTACAAAAAAGCTAATGCAACCTTTGTTAACCAAGGTTATCAAGGTTAATTTTCAACCTTGGTTAACAAGGTTAATTTTCACATTTTCATCAGTAAATTTTTGACATTAATTGTTGTTGACTTGGGTGTGTATAAAAATATATCTTTAGGGTATTAGATTATTAATATAACTAATTAAATTTGACCAACATCTACATCAAAAAAAATTTAAAGGCGTAAAACTTATCTGGTTTAATCTATCACTAGCTGCAGAGGCGGCTAGTGAAATATGCAGAGGTTGTAAGCACAACCTCTGCAACAAGACCCTTCGGGCGGGTGGCATCTCGGAATGGAATTATTAGGCGCCCAAAATTGATTACCTCATGTGTAAAATTTTTTTTTTTATGATGAAAATAGATATAACTAAAGTTAAATTAGAAATTTTACTTTAAATTGATACTAACGAGTCCGGATTTTACGCTAGTGTTCGATAAATTCCGGTGCCTACGTTTTGGTTATAACTCATTATTGTATGAAGAAAAACAATCACATAAATAAAAACATATATTAATATAAATTTCACATATCTATCGATATATATGCGACATATCGATATATAATGATATAACAAGTATACACCTGACCACCACGAGACATGTACTAACGAATCGGGAATTTCCGCTTGTGATCGGTACATTCCGGTGCTAAGCTAAGTGGAACGGACACACACACACACACACACACACACACACACACACACACACACACACACACACACACACACACACACACACACACACACACACACACACACAGAAAGACAGACAGACAGACAGACAGAGAGAGAGTGAGAGAGAGAGAGAGAGAGAGATACCCACACACAAGTGCCCTTTAGTAGGACAGGATTTTTCTAGGATGAGGCTAGAAATTGTAACTGTAACAAATTTATCCACCTTACTGGACTAAAACTGTATCCATTAGATTGTTTTGTTTCAGAGTAGAAATATTAATTTTTTGCTTAATACTATCTACAATCTCATAATGTATATCAATTTTTTTCAGAATTTAATTCTTTACAAGTTTTTATAATAGTTCGTACGCACTTAATAGTCATTTAACAAAGTTTTTGTATTACAAAAGTAAAAGAAAAGAGAAATAATTTTTCTGTTTTATGTCGGATATTATGAAAAATATTAGAGATATGGTTTTGGAACCTGTTTATTCAATTTGTCAAGTCAAAAACCAGTTTACCTCCTAATTTGGGTTCCAAGAATTTCAGTATCGTTTTATTTCACTCTTTGCCCAGGAATCAGGTCGAAATCTTTCGCTAGACGTAACTCGCTAACGAAACGTTTCTATCCATTTTTATGTGAATGCTTTTCATTTTTTCATTAGTATAATGAGTTTAGAAAGCGCCGGTAACACTACTTAAATCAGTCTGTATATCAATTTTTCTTGATTATGATGCACCTGAAATATAAATAGACGTGTAAAAGTTGCTTTTTCTGAAAGTAATGATGTTTATAGTTTACAGCTGTTTCCTATAGCATGCAAGAGAGATGGTGATACCTGATACCGCAGAATGCTTATTATTTTTGATAATTATCGTTATCGGTGATGACTTGGAGTCATGAAAAGTGACTTACAACTGTTACATGTATAGCAATCAACACATTTACTTTGAAACAGGTTTCAAAGTACGAGGGTTTTTCAACAGTTAAAGAGACAAATGACTGATGAAAAATGATTAATTATTCATATTATTAATAGTATTATAAATTTATAATAAATAATTATTTATTAATAGCAAAGAAATTAATGCTATTTTTCAACATAATCCCTGGCTACATTTAAATAGTTGTCCGGTCTGTCTGTGAGCTTTCTTAATCCATTGATTAAGAATAGTTTACCTTGGTGTCTGAGTTATTCTTGTACCGCATTGTTGACCCGCTCATAGTTATAAATTCGGTGCCACGGTAAAAGCTCTTTGAGAGAGCCGAACAAAAGAAATCTGATTGGGCGAGTTCGGGGCTGTAAGGTAGATGTGTCAACAACTCTCTACTTGACCTTTGAATAGCTCCCTGTTTCTTTTGAGCGGTATAGGCGCAAACGTTATGGTACAGAATTACATATATCTGAAGAGAACAAGGAAGTTTTCTTTTTATTGTGAGTTTCCATTTTATTTTCCAGCTTATCATAGTAGTACTTCTAGTTGATTTAACGTTGATCTTCTAAATAATAGCAATAAATCAGGATTGTTTTAGTCTCAAAACACGGTTAAAACAATTTATTGGCTGAAGTGTAGGTTTTGAATTTTTCTCTGGAGGGCGTACTCGGATTTTTCCATTCCATACTTTGACGTTTGGATTCCGGAAAAAAATCATCATCGAATCCCTTTCATCACAAATAATTATGCGATCTAAAAATGCATGAGCTTTCGTTAAAAATTTTGTTTGAGTTCCGTACAAATGTTAATCGTTGTTTTTTTTTCAATTTTGATTGAGTTGACTGTCTCGGAATATATAGCTTGAACACGTTTTGCGGTATTCAGTTTATTATGGACAATAAAGTAGATATAGTTCCAATACTCGCCCTAAAATTTTAGCACTTTCCAAAATTTTTATACTAGTCTTCGTAAATAAGATTTTTTTTTGTTTAACCTCCGGGACCACTGTTAGCTATTGCTTCAGAGGATGAGATGAATGATTTGTAGCGTGTGAAAAATGTCAATTCTGACCAGGATTCGAACCCGGGACTTCCGGATGAAAGGCCGAGACGCTACCACTTGCGCCACGAAGACCGGTGAATAAGATTACTTACTCGAATTTACAAAGCATCAGTCGAAACTTCCATAAGTCTTCCACTACATTTAAAATAAGTGACACTTGTTTTGCTCGATTTAATCTGTTCGATCCATTTATAAAAATTTGAACCGGTAATACACTTTAACCATATTGTTTTAACATCCGCAAATGAATTTTGACCTATTTTACATCTCCAGAAAAAAAAAATCTTATTACAGCACGCTGTTCTTTTACGGTACACATTTCAAGGTGAACCGACATTTTGAAATAAATAAAAGAAGTTATAGTAATGAAACTTTGTTTTCGAACAGCTAATATTTTTTGTGTCAGGATTACCAACATAAACGCCAGAGAGTTTCAGTTTATTCTAGTAAATAATTTTTTCCGTGTTCCCATTTGTCACTTTAATTATATTGAACGACCCACATAATTTTGTCATAAATTTATTTTAACAGAAGATTTTTACCAACATTTGTTTATTAAAGAAAAAAAAATTATTTATAAAATTACATAATCATTTTTATATAAAATTATAATACTTATAAATTTATTTTTGACGATATTATTAATGGTGACTAGTAATTTATACGGACTCTTTAAAAAGAACTGTTATAGACATTTAGATATTTCAAGAAGTTTTACAAAAAAAAAAATATATATATATATGTATATAAACCATAATTTATAAAGTAAAAATTTCTAATTTATTACAATATTAATTCTTATTTAATTTAAAAAAAACTAAAATAAATTTAAAGAAAAATATTAATAGTCCTTTTCCGGTTAGATATTAATGTATATAGTTTACTTTGACAGATACATCTTTTTTTTTAGGTCTAATGAAACTTAATATTTAAATAAATATAGTCCTATTATACAAAATAAAATGGTCATCGAACGTAAAAAAAAATTAAATATGAAACAAAAAAGTTAGAATAAAAACTAAAGCCGGCTTATAATTTAGCGTTATATTAACCGTGTAATTTAACTTTTATAAAAACACTTCATGTGACGGACGATTGCACACTTTATAATACGCGTAGGATTTACTCTTCTACTAGCGCACCACTAGGGAAGAGGAGAAACTACATCATCATGTTGATGGACGGGGTGGAACTCGGCGAAGAGAAAGATATCTTCATTAATAAAAATATTTACCGTACCGTAGTAAATATGATGACTCAAATTATTATGAATAGAAGTAAAAATTACTCTCGGTAATAATAAAAATATAATAATTTATTTGAAAATTAATTACCATATTATTAAATAAGACGTTAGAGTGGAACTGATGTAATTTGACATTCTAATGAAATAATTATGTAAATAATTTTAAATTATATATCTTAAGTAAGTTTTATCTAACATTTTTTTTTGTTATCAGATATTTCAGTATCTGATAACACCCCCGTCTTTATTATTCCATACTAATTTGTTAATTTCAACATAGATGTCTTTTTTTACATCGCATTTAATTAAAGCAATATATATATGTATTAAAATATTAACGTATATACATTTAATTTACCATCGTTAAATAATAATATTTTCATACTTTATTAATGTAGAACACAAAATAAAGTAATTAGAGAAAAGATGAAAGGTAATAAAAGAATTTTTATTAATGAATGAATCCTGGAAGGTTAAAAAATAGGTTTAAGAATGGTTATGGAAGAAGAAGAAAATATTGGAACCATGAAATTCATGACATTTGGGGGCAACAGAGAAAATGAGAGATATTAATACAGGTTATGCAAATTTACTTCATGGTCATGGATGGTTCTGTAATAACTTGAAATAATATTGGATTGGTCAAATAAATTTCACATAAAATTGAATTCGTTATAGTTTTATTTTCCCATCTAGATAGCGCTATACAGAGCTACAGCTCTAGAAGGGAAAGTATTGTAATCGGTCCAATTTTTGCGTATGCGGTTTTCATCGGACCTTGATGTTTTGATACTTAAGGAACCCAATAAACCAGAAAAAACCGGATAGAAATTTTTAAGAAATTAATGTACGTGCGCGCGCGCGCGTGTGTGTGTTCGGTGTTAGTTTCTAAATCACCTTATATTTCCAGAACTATTTGACCGATTTTGATCAAACTTGGTCAGATTAGTTCTATATATGGGGCACTGAAGCCATTAAATTTTCAATTTAAAAGCTCAAGGAGATGAAGTTAAAGAGCAAGTTCACTCTCAATATAACGAGATTTCGCCTAATTAAGATTATATTCATCTTAAGCACATTTATTAACAATTAAAAAATAATGTTTACAAAAAGAATCTTTTGCAAAATTGCACCCCCCACCATAAAAAAACGCTATCGTAGTCGTCTGCTATGTTGTGAAATCACAGGTGAGCGGTAGAATTAAATAAATGAATAATATTTAAGGGTAAAAATGTAACTCGGTCTAGCTGGGTGTCAAAATCGATCACCCGGTAACTGGTGCGTTAAGCCTCCCAGCTACACCAATCTGCCGACCGTAATTTATTTTATAGAAAGTTGTAAAATTACATTAGTTTGGTTAGTGCTGACCGTCGCCGCTAGTACCGCCACACCCGCGCGAATTAAATATGGTATGCGCGCGCGCTTTAGTTAGAATCATTTTAATTAAAAGAAAAAATATTATATTTAAACAAAATGATAAATATTTTAAATTAAGTTGTGTGTGTAAGCCGTGCATCAGAAAAAACTATGTTATCAAATTTGTTAACAAAATTATTAAGTTTTTAAAATGCGATTCTTTTATCTTTTAATTAAAAACTTTTTGGAGTTACCGAATTATTCTGCGGATACCATTCCTGTGCCTCTACTCAGATAAGTTATTAAAGTAGAAATAATATATAAAATTCATTTCTCGTCTTTGCAGACGAGAAATGTTTTATTCTTATATTTTATAAATTCGTATATTATATTTATTCTTATAAATTGTTATATTTGTTTTATTCAATTATATTCTAACCTTTCGTGTAAAAATATATGTGAACCATCTGAGGTAAAAGGAACTAGTCTTTCTACCAAGTACTTTCTCTTTCTATAAACGAAATTAGGTTCTTCCAAAAGAAATAACGATGTCCTCTTATCTACATACCAGACACAATAGAATTGCTGTGTGTTTTTATTATAGGAGACAACCTTTCGTTTATATACGACGGAAAAAAAACAAATATGTTAAAAGTCAAATAATTTTGCCAAAAGTGACAAAGTAAATTTAGAAAAAAAGGAAAAAAGAGGATTAAACTGACATTAAAAAATGTGTGGGTTGTAAAAATTTCAAATTTTTTTTCGATTTGTTTTAAAATATTTCAGTTTTGAATATTATCAGATTATTCAATTTGTAACACTCTTAATAAAATAAATCTTTTTTCTGGTTCTTTTGTCATCAATAATTCTTATTTAAAAATATTTATACAACATAAAAATATTTATAACTATGAGTGGATTGAAAGGGTCAAAGCAAAATTAAATAATATTCATTAAAATCAATATATTCATTATGATTGGCTTTTAATTTCATCTCTGAATAGTTTTTTTAAAATCTGATGTGGATACCACATGACTTCCTTGTACGCCTATTAAATTACATATACCCTTTTTTGTTAAATGAAAAGTACATAGAATTTTTTTTCATTAATAATTTTGATATTGTTTCATATATATATATATATTTTTTTTTTATTATTATTTATATTGTTTTTATATGTATTATGAATTATTATTTATTGTAAACTATTTTTACAATGAGAGATTAATAATTATTAATAAATCAATATATTTATATTAAAAACAAGTTAAAAAAAAGGAGATGAAATCTACTTTGAACCGATGTACCTTCCACTTATAAGATCCAATTATTTCATTAATTAAAATTTCATTCGTCTATAGCTCTGGAACCAATGAAAATAAGTATCACTTACGATATATCGTTGAAAATCTCTTAATGAGGTCTTATTACTGTAGTTAAGAAAAAGTCCAAATCCAATTTTTTTGGATTTAGGGCTTTTTTGACCGCTTTGACTCAGTCGAATGCAATCAAAAGTGGAGGTACGCAACTAGATGTTACAACAGTCCTAAATCCAAAATTTCAACATCCTACGCCTAATCGTTTTTGAGTTATGCGAGATACGTACATACTATACGTACAGACGTCACGCCAAAACTAGTAAAAATTGATTCAAGAATGGTCAAAATGGATATCTCCGTTGAAATCTGAAAACCGAAATTTTTCGCGATCACAATACTTCCTTTACTTCGTACAAGAAGTAAAAAACAATATTAATTTCATGTTGAAAAAAAAATTAAATAAGCTATAACTATAGTTAACTACAATCAATTCACTTTGAGCTATCCTGAGTTATAAACAACGCGTGGCGATTGTAATAGACTGTCTCTCTGTTATTTGTCGCGTACAAATAGGTAAAAAAAATTAAATAATGTAAGATTCATTCATTTATTATTTGATGTTCTCATCTGGCGTCGACCGAATCGAATTATTTACGAATTGATTACATGACAGCTACATTTATCTAGTTATATCACAGTTGACAAAGATACGATGGACAGTAAAATATTATAAATACTGGTGAGGACTAACAAATTGATTCACCCGGTATATTACAGCAATAACACAGTTTCACATGCTGCAGTAAAATCTTACAAATTACAGTTAAGATAGCTTTTACCCTGAACATCCTGACTCCGTAGGGGAAGACACCCTCCATGCGTCGGTCGTCACGCCACTCCCTCCGTACCTAGTCCTTATGGGCTTTACCGGAGGTCATCTTCAATACCTCGGGTACGAAATCTTCCAGTCTTAATCTCAGTCAGGATGCGACTGACGTGAATGCCACAAGCAACAATCACATCAGTATACAACTAACTAAGAACTCTAACGAAAAAAAACACATCTCAAGTCTTAAACAAGACTGAAAAACTAACAAGTGAAGGAACTAAAAAAATATCTACCCGGAATAGGTTAATTGAGTTCGATAGACGTAGACAACAAACAAAATATAATAAATAACACAACACTAATGAAGGAAGAAAATAAATAACTATAAAATAAATCAAAACAGTAAGATAACTAATATACAAATAACAATAACTAACAACCAACAAACCAAACATAACAGAAACAAACAAAACAAAACAGGAAAAACCCAGGCATATCCCATAAATTCCTTCAACAATTCTCTTTTTTGCCGAGTAAATAAAAAAATTTCTATTATCATCCATTGGGCCCGACTCATCCAGTTGGCATGAAAATCAAGTGCCGACCCGATAGTATCCAGCCGACAAATGGTCTCCGTATGCATCAATTCGTACTTTGAACGCTGATAAAAGACGCAGTGTCTTTTATGTCCGCAGTGGACATATGCCCAAGTCCACCAGGCCAAACTTCTGAAGTCTCTCTCGAAAAGCGCCATGGCCGGAAAGAAACTGCGTCACATATTTATTAGGGTGTACTCAAGAGGCGTCCCGCAAACCTATAACATTTGGAATAAGATCAATAGCACCCACTCTCTCTCATCCCATCTGGCCTTCCATAAGGCGTTATACTATGTTGTTCTATCTCCTGAATTTTTTCTAAAGTCAGCTCTCCTGACTTCTTGGTAACATAACACTGCTGCCTCTCAGATGCAATCACATCTATCGGTTTCATGTCTGTGATCATCAAGATAGCCTCCCGTGAAATGGTACGATAACCATCCGTTACCGTTAATAATATAAGGCGTTGAGCCCTTAATAATATCTCTCGGTAATTTTTAAATTTTAGACTACCCGCGCATATGAGCGCCGCATATAGCATAATAGCTTCGCCTTTATACTCGACGCCTTTATACTGGATGCTCGTGGTTAAGAGATTTAACCCCAATCGGGACTGACCACACTTCGAATATCAAAGAAGACACTACAGGATTTTTTTCGCGACATAATGAAGTTGATTCTTAAATGACAATTTCTCATCGAGAAACTCCCAGAGATACTTTTGAGCCTAAACATATCTAATTCGTTGACCTGACCTCGAAACGAGTACCTTTTTTTTATTTTTTTTTCTGTTTAGCCTCCGGTAATTACCTTTCAGATAGTACTTCAGAGGATGATATGTATGAGTGCAAATGAAGAGTAGTCTTGTACATTCTCAGTTCGACTATTCCTGAGAAGTGCGGTTAATTGAAACCCAACCACCAAAGAACACCGGTATCCACGATCTAGAATTCAATTCCGTGCAAAAATAACCGTCTTTACTCAGACTTGAACGCTGGAACTCTCGACTTCCAAATCAGGTGATTTGGAAAGACGCGAAACGCGTAGATGCCGCTTTATAGATGCCACTGAGGAGCCAGTGGCTCCTCAGTGGCATCATAAACCACTATGATGCCTGAGGAGCATCATAGTGGTCTTCTCCGGTCTTATCCTGAACACAGAACATCACTAAATGTTCATTAAAGTAAACAGTTGATTACAAGAGTACGTTTTTGTCAAATTATTCAATCCATATGTACAGTCGCCGCCAAGTAATGGCGAGCTTGAGTGGCTACAATTACTACCCAACGAAAAAACATGTTCCTCGCTCTTAGTAATGTCCCTTACCAAATTATTATTCTATTTTTAGAAATTAATGAAAAAAAAATTGAAATGAAATAGAGTTGGCTAATTCTGTGCTGTACATTGTAAAATGTAATAACGGATGACAAAATATTATCTATTACTTATTGGGATAGATTGTTATTAGTGTAGCTTTTACTGCAAAATGAATTATCCGTTTAATTTTTCAGCTAGAACGCTCTCCTCGCTGTCATCACTAACTTCAGTGTAATTGTCCCTATTGTCACTGTTACTACATAAAGAGACGGTGAAAGTCTCTGTCAGAGAATTTATTAACGATTCTTGGCTCTAATATTCAACTTCGATTTTTTTAACCTTTTCACTGTAAGGTTTCCAGTGTTCATCGCTCATCGAATTCATTTTATCTTAAACAATTTCTGCACTTCAACTGATATCTTAAACGTTGTGTTGTGGTTCGCAAAATGTCGTTTTACTTTTGATCATACTATCTCGATCGGATCTAAATCAGGGTGGTAAGATGGAAGCCGCAAAACTTGATGCTCATTTTTTTCAATCATTTCGTCAAATTGGTATCGTTTTCTGTTACGTTGTTGAACTTAATTAGTTCATACAATTGTATTTAAGCATTTGAGACAAAAATGGAATGTGATGGCAAAGCTAAAGAAAAATAAAAATAATTGTTTTATAAATGTCACTTTCTTAAGACTGTACATAAAAATACGTTGCTTCTTAAACAACAGTTGCATAATATTTATGCTACTAAGAAATGACGACTAATTTTTGTGTCAGTGTTTCAGGGACACATCATTGCGATACAGCAATGATGGGTGCGGGCTGATCATAAAAGCTCGCCGTTATGTGGAGGCTACTGTATGTATAAATATCCTAGAATAAAAAAAAAAATTCTTCCTAGTGTGGTAACAACTAGTAGACTAATAAATTATATGAACTAACCGTTTTGGCATAGAGTCCCGGTTAGCTGAGATATTCGCAGCTAGGATGAGAATGGATGTGTGGAAAACACTGTGATGGAGCTGCGGTATGGGAGGGTGTAGACATTGACCTCGCTCCCGAAAGCCGACCAGAGCAAAAAGAGATAGGGTGTATTTTCATTAGAGGCTAATTAAATTTGTGAACCTGTTTCTTGATTTTTAAGTAAATCAAGAGAAGTTTGAGTAAATTGAATTGTAGGACAAAATTATTGCTGTTGCGATAAACACTTGTTTTGTTGGTATGAAGTTAGTATTTTTGGTGTTTAAAAAATTCATTCAAGTAATGATCTGAGTGCATAGAATAATTAGAAATAATAAGTTAGAAATAGGAAAAGCTTTCGTGTTAAACCTTCGATGTTAGAGGAAGGCACGGGGATCGCGCTTCCGTAGATCGGTTAATCCTGACAGAGGCCAAACTGATGACTGTGTTGTGTTACTAAGTTTAGAGGATTTAAAAGACGATCTCCGATAAAGCTCATCAGGATTAGAAACGGGGGGGATGGTATGGCAACCGGGATCGTCACAAGGGTATCTTCTCCTACGTCAGGATGTTGTGTACAGTAAGAATTTTTGAAATTTTATTTAGCGGGATGCGGTTTTATTTTTTAGTTATTTTTATACGGATTTTAATACTAGACAGTAGATGAAGGTGTACTTTAGCGGTTGAGATTCAATTAACCATACAACTGTATTAACCAATTAACTGCATTTACTTAACGGAAAGACTCCTAACGCATTGCTATGGGAAGCTAACCTTGAGATATATGGCTGACCACCAGCCAATTAGGGCTCCAAGCGTTTTAATATGGTGGACAGGTACTTGCTGGCATTCCGTGACCTAGGCGTGGCAGAAAATTGCTGCCTAGACGAAGTAAATTTTACTTTATGCACGTCATAATATATTTTTAGTAGTTGACGGGGTGTGCCTACCCATTTTAGTAAATATATGACAAGTGAGCGGTTGGGACACGTAAGCCGATGGTGTATGACACCGCGCTTAGTTCGCTCATGCTGTTAGGTAAGCTCTAGGAGCTATTTATGACACTGGTCGCTAAACTGTTTCGAGACTCAGTAGCTGTTTGTGGCGCAGACATTCGGTCTTATGCTTTAGGGCGACCGAACGGGGTTGTGGCGGGAGAAATTCCAAGTAAACCATACAACTGCATAAGCGGTTTCCAGGAGTGGTGGATAGCCAGGGATGGAGGTTAAGTCGGTAGTGCGCAGGAACACATACGCACCTAATAATACCTTGCGGAACCTGTTAGCGAACCCGACACTGCCTAGGCACCCGTAAATGGGGTTCCTCCACCTCTGTAAAAAAAAAACAAAACAAAATATCATACATATCTCAGGAACGGTTGGCCTTTAATTTGTACAAGACTACACCTCATTTACATATCATCCTTATCTCATTAGGCCATGGGGATGCTTATTGCTCATAATTGAACAGATTTTAAAGATACGTCTGAGTTTAATGGCTTTGAAAATGGAGTATATAAATACTTTTAAATAAAACCTTTTGTATCCAGACTTTGGAACGTAATTTTATTTTCCAATTTATTTAAATAACCGTTTAGGATAAATCTTTATTTCTTCTATATGCTATTAAATACATAAAATTGGATTAATAGATCTATTGAATATCCACATTTTACAAATTAAAGATAGAATTAAATTATCCGTACAACCTCTAATCATACCATCTTTTCAGTCGTAATAATATGACAGTAGTTACTGTAAATATTACAACCTTTCTTACGCCTCATTAATGAAATATAGTTTAACGGAAATTGTCAAATAAAAAGATTTCAGATCGTTCAATCTACGACTGTCAAATTTTACATCTGTACAATGACAAGTATAAACGAACAGCTGATTTATAGTTTATCGCGTACCTTACATAAAAACTCCTGTTGTATATTATTGTAGATTTTAATGTTGCAATCATCATTTCTACTGTTTTGGAAATGCCCATTATAAAGGTTTTATATAATACAACTACCTGGGATTTCATACGGTTATCTGTTTCATGTTATTATTATTATTAGAAACCTAACCTACATTTTGGGTTTCTGATGGTTAACATCTGATGAACCGGAAATTCCCAGAATAACGTAGGTCGATTTCCTGTTTTCTGCATTATTAATTATGTATTTGTTAATTAAGGAATATAACAATGGATGAGTGGGTTTCAGAGGGCTTTAATATAAAAAGAGGGGTTAATAATATTTATAATAATAATAATACTTTAAAACTAGTTTATTTTTATTTATTTTGATAAACTATTAAAAATAATATCCGTAAATAAATTGTCTGATAAAAATCAACCGAGAAGATATTTTCTTTTAATTGTCTCACAATTATTAATATTTCTGGATTTAATTCCTTATTATTATTTTGATTTTATCGTGAGATTGATTTTAATTTGAGTGCCACATCATAAATTTAAAAAAAAAAAATGTAAGACCAAGAGACAAATATTAAAAATTACGAAACTCGATTACCAAAAAAACATTGCTCTTTAATATAGGATAATTAAAAAGCGTGCGGGTGACAATTTTGTACACAATATCAATTTTTTCAAATTTATTTCAAAATGTTATTTATATATATAAATATATCAACCGTTGAGCTGCTACGGTGCAACAAACAAACAATGAAACACATATACGCCGTAAATACATTACACTCCTTTTAGGTAGTCGTGTAAAAACAATTTCTCTTTGTTTTTCTGTTTAGCCTCCGGAACCACCGTAAGGTATTAGTAAAGAGGGTGATATGTATTAGTGAAATGAAGTGTAGTCTTGTACAGTTTCAGTTCGACCATTCCTGAGATGTGTGGTTAATTGAAACCCAACCACCAAAGAACACCGTTATCCACGGTCTAGTATTCCAATCAACAACTTCACACGTATGTACTAGGATTCCGAATCGTTCAGAATGAAGCGTTGAGATGCGAGTTATTCAAAAACGATTCATTTATATGATAGATGCTTTCAAATTTTTAAATTTATTTAAACCTCCTCTCTCTTTCTCTTTGTACTGTTTAGCCTCTGGGAATTACCGTTCAAGTATTACTTCAGAGGATGAATGAAGATGCTATGTACGAGTGGAATGAAGTGTAGTCTTGTACAGTCTCAGTTTGACTATTCTTGAGATGTGTGGCTAGTTGAAATCCAACCACCAAAGAACACCAGTATCTACTATATTAAACCTCCTATATACATATATATATATATATATATATATATATATATATATATATATATATATATATATATATATATGTATTTATATAGCCTGTGACACTTCCCGTAACGTAAGAATTCCAATGCAGGGTCACACTTGTAAATCGGTTCAGCTGTTAATCTGCTACGGTGGAACAAACTACATACAAACATACACCCTAAATACATTACACTCCTTTTTGGGCAGTCGTATAAAAATACTATAAAGGGTATTTAAATATTTATTTTTATTTATTTATTATTGGCTAAATAGTTTATCATAAAAGGTGATATTAAAGTATGAAAATGGCTTCGTATTTCAAAACGGGGGATACTAGGGATACTAGGAGGTAGAAACAAGCGCAGATCTACATATTTACAAAAATACCACTTTACTGTGCGTTTGATATTTTTGTCCCCCCATCTTGGATCCGCCATATTGAATCGAACTTTTTTTTTAATCGTTAGGTATATCGTCATCTAACATGAAAGGTTTAAATTACTAAAAAAGGAGACAGCTATATATTAGATTTTTTGGTTTATAGGGAAGAAATCACAACTATTCCTATCTTACAAGTTACTGCTCTGTAAAGTGATTCTAAAACCGGTTTGGACATATGGAATTTAACTCTGGAGTAGAGCGAGTACCAGCAATATAGAGATTATTCAGCGTTTCTAGAATAAATTTGCGAGTTGAATTATACAGGCGCCATGGTTCGTACGGAACAGCGAAATTCAGGAATACTTTCTAAAAATCGATTATCGATTTGAAGTTGAGTACAAAATAAAATTTAACGTTCACGTAACCTATCTTGCTCTTAACCTTTCAGACAATGGGGAGGATGGAAGGCGGTTAAAGTGGGTTCATGTATTAGATCTTAAAACCTAATTTTGATACTTAGGACGAGGCCTCTCTTCTTAAACTGAGCATCATCAAAGAAGTTATGTTTATGTTTATGAAAATTTATCTTTCTAACGTTATTTGTTCCTCTGTTACTATTATTCTTTTTATGTTGTGGTTTTCTTCGTAGTGCTGGACATTATTATGATTTTTAGTTCGTTAGTGGCAGGACTTTATCAATGGTTATGCTACGTTTGATTTATTGTTGATGTGTAGAATGTATTGAATTAAGTGTTTCAAGAGAAACTCCTTTATAACTTGAATATTGTGACAACATTTACTTATAGGTTCTAATCTACGAACCGATTGTAAATTTATGATAAAAAAAAAATGAAAATTAAGGTGGACATGTAATATACGATTTTTAATGTACAACTTTACGAGAAAAACGATGCCGAATACCGTTCCTCGATAAATGCCTTCAATTTCGAGTTATAAGCAATCAAAGTTGCAGAAATGGAAAAGTCGCGAAAGTAATAAAAGGAAGTAAAACGCCTCGAAATAATTTTTTTATTTCTTATTACCTTCAGAATCACATCCAATAACATTACTTTAAACAGTTAATGTTGGAATTAATAGCCCAAACAACAGCCTTCACAATAATAATAATAATAATAATACACAATAACTAATAATTTGCAACACTTTTACAAATTAAATTGTAAGGTCAGATATTATTTACTTTAATTAAAATTTGCAGTCAATTAGAAAAATTTGCGTCGGAGTCTCTTTTTTTGCATTATAATATTAAAAAACTCAATCCAACGATCAAAATCATTTCCTAAAAGTTCTTGTACAAGATATCGCTTATAGGGTGAAAATGATATATTTTTTTTTAATTTTGTTAATTGAAAAATGATTAACATGATATAAGGTAAACAGTTTTCCAAATCATTAAATTAGGGTTTTCCAAATCATTAAACGTCTGCAAAACATCTAATGGTTATGCAGAATTAGTGATTTCTTATGGTTTTTGACTAGAAAAATCAAACACAATAGATCCTAGAACAGTATCTGCAGTAGCTTTTGAGAAATCTTGGGTGAAAAAAGTCACAAATTGGGGTAACAACCCCATGTTTGATGTACAATAACTTGTTAAATGGGCAATAAATACATAAAACGTTTAAAGAAAAGTTATAGAGAATTTAATTCTGAACAATACGTTGTAAGATAAGTTGAATAAAACATAAAAAAAGGTAAAAAAATTTGAATTTTATTTCGAAACAATACACTAGATCAAAGTGCATCATTATACGTACCATTTTATAATAAATGTTCAAAAATGAGTCCGCCATATACAACACATTTCTTGGCATGCTTCTATATTGTTTTTGTTGCACTTTTTTGTTCTTCAGGGCTGTCCGTAATTTGCTCAGCCTTTTGTTTAGAACTTTGTGTTACGCTCTGTATATGATTTTATAAATTAAACTTATAGTTATTAAATTTATTATTATTAAAATTATTATTAAAAAAAATCTGATGTGGACAACACACGACTTCCTTTTATGCTTATTAAATTAAATTTACAATTTTTAAGAGTACATAAAATTTTATTTCATTAAAAACTTCTGATATTTTTTATTTTTATTTTGTTATTGAATTACTATTATTCATCGTAGAAATTTTTTTACAATGAGAGGTTAGTAAATTATTAATAAATCAATATATTTAAATTTAAAAAAAAGTTAAAAAAAGGAGATGAAGTCTGATTCGAACCGACATGCCTTACCCTAAGATCCAAACATTTCATTGATCAAAATTTTATTTGTCTATAACTCTGGAACCAATAAAAATAAATACCAATTGTGATATATTGTTGAAAATATCTCAATGAAGGCTTACTACTGCAGTTAAGAAAAAGTCCAAAATTCAAATGTTTTAGAATTTTAAGCTTTTTTGGACACTTTTGGTTTAGTCGATTGCAATCAAAAGAGGAAATACAACTAGATGTTGCAACATTTAAATCCAAAATTTCAACATCCTTTGTCTAATCGTTTTTGAGTTATGCGAGATACATACGTACGTACATACATACATATGTACGTACAGACGTCACGCCAAAACTAGTCAAATGGATTCAGGGATGGTCAAAATGGATCTTTCCGTTGAAATCTGGAAACCGAAAATTTTCGCGATTACAACACTTCCTTTACTTCGTAAAAGGAAATAAAAAATGGTTATGTTCATTTATTTTAAATTAAAAGGAAATATTTTACTTTTGTATTAAAAAATATAATTAAAAATTTAATAACATAATTATGAAATTAAAATGTAATTTTTATTCCGTTTTTATCTTCTTTAATTTAAAAAAATACTCAGAGTTACGTAAAAGAAAACAAAAGCAAAAAATAACAGAATAAAACAAACATGACTGTAGTAAACGAATTGTATTTTAAATCAACAACAATTAAATATACTACTGTATTATTTTTTTAGATGAAAATAGTTTAAATACAATAATTACAATCCAATTACAAACGAAATAAAATTTAATAGACGTAATTAAACAAACATACGTTAATTAAACAAGCAATTATTAAATTGTTCATATTTTATCCAGTGGTAATTTTTATTTTAATTATTAAAAATCAAAAAGGTATGTTGTATTATTAATGTTATTGTGTAATTATAAACCTGATGATCTTATCAAATATAAATAATAAAAAAAATATATATATATTATAATGCTTATTCGCTGTTAGTAAGAGATATTGTAAGCTGGAACAATAAATTGTAGAAATAAAATTTGAAAAACTTTAATTAAATAAATAAAAAAAAAATTAAAAAATAAATATAAATTTCCTATTAGACTCGTATCGGCACATTAAGATTATAAAGATATATTAAATAAGAAAAACATCATTTTACTCGTTTAGGCATAAAAATTACAAATATAAATTAAAAAGAAAAATATACCGGAAAAATTTGGAGATATTACATATAAAATAGAATACAAACATAAGGCAGAAGTCATAAAACAGAAGTACTAAAAAGTCCCGTAATAGCTTTGCTGATGAGTTTGAATTTTAACAGAAACGTTTGATTACAGCATTTAAAAATCAAGTATTGTCTTAATAGTTATCTGCGATGGATAGATTTGGTAAAATTAAAGGTAGAAAATTAGAAATTATGAAATACTAAATTCAATATTAAGAATGATTCTGTTTAATTAAAAAAAAGGAAAATGTTGACTCGAAAATTTTTATTTCTTCTTGCTAAGAGCTTTCATTTGATCCAGGATTGCATCGGTTAAGGTTCGCCGTATAGAAATTGTTACAGTATTATTTTATATTTAAATTACAGGTACTATATATACTGTCATATATTAATTATATATATATATATATATATATATATATATATTTTTCTGGGATTTTGCCAACATCTTTGATATGATATCTTTCTGCTGAGATTTGAAAAAAAAGTTGTTTAAGTTGCTTAAGTTGTTATGGTGAACCCACCGGGTTGGTCTAATGTTGAACGCGTCTTCCAAATTTATCTGATTTGGAAGTCGAGAGTTCCTGCGTTCAAATCCTAGTAAAGTCAGTTATTTTTACACGGATTTGAATACTAGATCGCGGATACCGGTGTTCTTTGGTGGTTGGGTTTAACCAATTAACCATACATCTCAGGAATGGTCGAACTGAGACTGTACAAGACTACTTTTCATTTACACTCATACATATCATCCTCATTCTTCCTCTAAAGTATTATCTGAAAAGTAATTACCGGAGGATAAACAGGAAAACAAGAAAGAAAAAAGTTATTATGGTGGCTAACGTCCGCCATATTGATCATATCTTGACGTCACCTGTATTATATCACCCGCAATATAAAGACGAGTCAAAAATGTGAAAAAGTTACTCTCTTTTTGCCATTGCAATAAAAATAAAGACTGGTATTATTTTATTTCTAAATTCTTTGTCTTTTAACAAATAGAGTTAAATTTTATTACCGTAATTTTTCTTCAAAATACTGAAGGAAAGTTTCCTTTTTTTATTAATTTTTAATATAGTTCCTAACTGAATGGGAAACAATTAAGCGTAAGACATTTCTTGTTACAGAAAAACCATTGATAATTTTCGGAATGGAGAGGTTTTTCTAAGAACAGAAAAATTTGTGTCAGAATCTTATAACAAATAAGACATAGATTTATGTACCAAATACCTTAAGGCAACTGCTGTCAGTAAATTTTTTTTTGGATTTTTTCAATCCCGAAAAAAATTCGAAAATGCTTGACAAAACGTCTATCACTTCTTCACTTCGGAAATTTTTATGTACATAAACAAAAATTACGATTAAATCATGGTCTAATTTGTTATAATATCTGTTAGATGAAGTGAACAGTGTTGGGTTAAGGCTAAAATTACAGGTTTAGTTATACTCATGGCCGTAGATTGAATTCCTACCATTCTGCTCGATAGAAGCACGACCAAAGATGGTGACGTCTGAACAGAAAGCATTTTATATTTTCCAGTTTCCTAAATGTGTGTCTAGTTACAGTTTAAGGTGCGTTCTTGGAAAGTTTAATTTTAATCCTTCGAGTGATAATAACATTCGTCGATGGCATAATCAATTTGAAATGACCGGATATCTGGGAAGAGTACGGGACGACAGAAGATGTCTAAAGAAATAATGGAAGTGTCAAGGAATCATTTCTGCGTGGTCCAAAAAAATCTCTTAGGAAGGCCGGCCGCTGAACTATCGATGCCGGTGATGACAGCGTGAAATGTCTTAAGGAAACATTTTGAAGCCTACGGATTACGCTGTAGATGCTGACTTTACGATTGAAATGTTACTTGAAATGCAGCAAAAAGATGACAACTTTATCGATCGCATAGTGTTTATTAATGAGTGAATATTTCATTTTAGTGGAAAATTTAACGCATATAATGCCCGTACACATAAAATTAACACATAATGTCCGTTTTGAGGTCAGAAAATCTTCATATAAATGTAAAAGCGATTCCAAAATTAGATATTTTTTATACAATACGTATCTCAACGGCAATTTATTTTTCACTGAGACAAGCTAATAGGAGTTGTATATTTGGATATGCTGCGTACACGACTCTTTCCTCAACTTCCACGGTGGACAAGAGAATTTTATTTGGCAACAAGATGGTCACCATCTCATCGATAACTCCATACGGATTCAGTTGAATGACGTTTTCCCCGACCGTTGGATCAGTCGGCATGGACCCGATAACACAACTAATTTTCGGTGGTCTCCGAGATCACCCGATCTGACACCGTGTGATTTTTTCTTCTGAGATTTTATAAAGGATTTTGTATGTGCGCCTTCGCTACCTAATTATCTACCAGATTTGAGGCGTAGAATTGAAACAGCTGTTGGTTCTATTACTAAAGTATAAAGTTCGGGATAAACTCTGATATCGGTTGGATGTATGTCGTATTACGATAGGTGCTAACATTGAACACTTGTAGGGAAAAACTGAAAAAGTTACACTTTTACTTTATTTGTGTTCATTACTGTATGTTAAAAGTTATATTAAACAGCTTTAAAACCCCGATATTCTTTTTTGTAAATCCTGTACAATAGAGAATATATTTTTGGAGTATAGTGTCCAAGTAGTACTCTTTTATAATTTTTAAAAATTTTCGTATGCTTTTAACTAAATTGTAAGAAGATCCTTCCAATATTTTAATTAAAGACTTTTCATACGGCTAACAAATAATAATTGTCAATTCAGTTCTAGTTTTGAAGGATATTTCTTATAATTTGAACTTGATAAGTATTTATTTATCTTTTAGATTATTTTTAAGTAAAGACAAATTATTCTAATCACCGAACAAAAAAAGAAATGTATGGAAATAAATTTATTTTTATAATTAGTATACTGTTAAAGTTTAAAACAATCAGAATGTAAATCGTAAAAATTAAAGCTATTTAAAAGTACGCTTCTTTATTTAGTGATGAAAATTTTAGTAATTATTTTAATTTAATGAAAAATTTTATTTTTGTAAAATTTATTAAAATATATTTAGAAGGTTATATACTTTTAATTTTTAAACCGTAAAATTTATAGTAATCCTTCAGCAATAAATCCTAAAGTTATACAATTTCACCGTAGTAAAGCTATATCCTTCATAAAAAGAAAATTAAAACTTTTTAAATAGAAAATATGATTAATTTCGTGCATAAAATCGGGGAATCGTTAATTAATAAACATATTAAAAAAAATTAATAAAAAATACAAAACTTTTATTTATTACATCACAGAATTCAATAAAACAAAGTTAAAATCAATTTTAAATATTATACAAGATGTGGATGAGTGAGGGAAAGAAACAGAACGAGTGGGAGAAAGAGTATGACCGTGCGTGGAAGAGCGAGGGGGTGTAAGTGAGTGATAGAAATTACGTGGCGTGAAAAACTGAACTGACACACATACAAAAGTTTATTATTGTACCTTAGAAAGAAGGGGAAACAATAAGGAGGTATGAGTAGGCACGCGATCACAATAGCAAGGCTGGCTACTCCAGAATTAACTGTCACAAATGATATCTTAATTTTAGTGGATAACTTTATAAAATGGTTGTCTTGTAACTTTAGCTATCATTTGATAGTTATAGAATTTTTTTTTACGATTAAATAATTATTATATTACTATGACTCGAGAAATTTTTATTTTTATTTTTTTTTTTTTAACGGACATGTAAAAGAATATTTTCCAATAATTCAAAAAATGAAATATGACTAATTTTTTAATTATAAATCTAAATAAATATTCTTTTTAATTTTTAAAGTAATATAATTTTGTATTTTTCTTTCAGCCTACGCTGCTCTTTATAATTTTAAAAATATTATTACTTTAAATCCTAAATTCTAGTAAATATATTGTAGTTTACGAAAGATCAAAACCTAATTATAGCTAAGGGTTTGTTGTTTATTTGTATTTAAAATTTATAAAGAACTTTCGTTTATTTTATTGATTCATTCAGTTTAATTTTAAAAAAAATAAATAAACTAATTTAAAAACAAAAAAGCTATGCTAAAATCAAATTAATTCTTCTTTCAATTTAGAATTTTAGAATTTGTCGTCAATTTAAAGTAGCTATTAAGACTTACTAAGTCGTAATTTGGTCCTAGCTTTAAAAAGTTGAAATTAAAGAGGAATTAATAGCAAAAGCTGGCAAAGTATTCCATTAATTTCTCGGCCATTAATAATAAGAATTAAAAGATTTAGAACCAGAAACAGAATACATATTTTTTAAAGGTGGAGAATAAATTTTAAGAAAATTATCTAAAAAATATTAAGCTTATTTGGTTAAGTATAAAGTTTACAGTAAATCTAGCCCCTTTCAATAAAGGCTAAATTAAGAAAAAAAGAATTTTCAAAAAAACCCTTCTACATTTTAGGTCCGGGGTATATAATTTAATAAAATAATAGATATTACTTAACTCATATATGAAGTATAAAATTTCAAAAACGCTTTGGAAGATATTTAAACCGTAGGAGAATAGAACAAAGGCATAACAACACACATTTCAATTTTAGAAGATTGGAGGGTTGATTTTTTGAAAAAAAATTCTTTCGACTGATTATGTGTACGTTGTAAGGAAAAATTCGGTTTAATAAAATTTTCACTAAACTAAAAAAAAAGATCGAAACTAGTTTTCTGAAAAAAAAAAAAAAAAAATATGATTTATGTCACAATATAAAAATAATTGGGTCAAATTTTAAGAAAATCGGTTCAATAAATCCTGAGATAAAAGACCCAAAACCAGTGCGACACACATATTACGCACAAACATTTATATATATTTTTTTTTTGAACTAGTTAGATCCCAAAACGTAAAGATTTGGAAAAAATTCGATACCCAATTTTTGACACGATCACCATATTTTTTCTTTTAATGTACTTATTCTAGTTATATTCGCTCGGAAAGTAAAAATAACAGTGAACGAGATGACAAATGATTTTCAACTAAAGTTTATAAAAATTCATCAGTGAAAACTTATTTAGAATATTTTATTTTTATGTAGGAGATACAAGTTATTGAATTTTGAAGTAAGAGTAGATATTGTTACACGTAATTCTTAGATTAATATTAAAAAAATAAAATATTTACCAGATTTAGTAAACATAAATGTTGAGTAAGATATACACAATTTACAAACTGTCAGCAACTTAAATATATTAACTGATCATATATTAATTATCAACAGCTAGAAATGAAGTTTTGATTTACAGAAACTGAAAAATGAAGAATTGATTTGTTTTTTAAAATGTTTTACTGACTTTTCAGAATGTTCTTTTCAAAATATCATTTTGACAAAGTAGCCTGTTAGAATTAAGGTTGGAATAACTTTGCATTCAATCCTGTTACTTGTTTTGGTTGAATGTAAACACGGCAAATAAAGTTAAAATAGTTTCATTGAGAAAAGGAACATTCTATTTCTATAATTTGAACAAAGTGTAACCCAAAAATATGAAAATTAAATCATGCATTTTTAAAAATAATTTTTTTAAGATAAGATAACTACGTCGAGAGAAGTTTTAAGAATATGTAGTAGAATCAGTTGAAAATATTAATTAGAAAGACTTAGAAACATTCAAAAGCTGTTTTGAAGAAACATGTATACTGCAGCACCTCCTGGCGGCTTATAACCGTAAAACTAATCTAAGAACTTGGACGAGGTGATACCTATGTAATGCAAAAAATCGCATCAAAATCGATTCAACCGTTTTAGAGAAACACAACTACTACATAGCCTGCTGATAGCCTATAACCGTAAAACTAATCTAAGAACCTGCTCTGAGGTGATAACTACGTAAAAAACCGCATTGAAATCAGTGCAGTAGTTTTTGTGGAAAATGGTAAAACACACACACAACTCGCGCGCGCGCCCTCTTTCTCAAACGCATATACCGTCTCCGTTCCGTCGTGGGTAAAAAAAATACATTATCGAAGTCAAATAATGAACAGATTTAAATAATAAGCAAACGTTTTTTAACAATCTACGATCTAAAGGTGTAAGTTATGAAAGAAAATATTTTCAACTTTTCAGTTTTCAAAATTATTATTAAAAAAAATGACCCAGCAACGTACAGCAAATGTACAGCAAAACGTTATTCTTCTTAAAAAGGAAACAAATCAAATATGTTAAGTACATTAAAAAAAAATAATACTTCTTTATAGATTATGCGGAATGAAAATCGAGAAGTGAAAAGTTGAAAAATATTTTTAAAAAACAGGCCTTGATTTTTCTATATAAAAATTTTCTATTTATTATAATGATTCAGCGGTGATTCTGAAACGCGCTGTTACGGTGTTTTTGCAAAATTAGGTAAAAATAAACGGTAATGTAATAAAAACAACTACAAGTTTTTAAGGGAAGGCGTAAAGTAACTTTTATAAAAGTTTTGGACAAAACATAAAAATTAGAAAGAAAGTCGTTTTGAGTTTTTAATTGGAGCATGAACTACTTCCATTTTTATTTAATTATGAAACAAACTTTTCTTTTTGAAGTAGTAGAATTAATTTCGGACTGGGATCTTCGCAAATATCCTGAATTTTCATTTCTAACACTTCTTTCAAAAGTATTTTATCCACCACTAACAACTGTAAATCTAAATTTTTATTTTTACCATTTGCAATACAAAACCATCCAACCAATTTATTCTAGTCGCGAGAAGCTTTTTATATTTTTTAAATTGTGAAAAAATGAAGGAACACAAATTAAATCCTATAAACATAGAGAAATGTAGTGTCCATTGAACGGTATTCCTATAATCGAATTTAAATTTACATTTAAAGTTTAGCATTGTTTTTTCTGGATTATAAAAAAACGTTCTATTAAATACATCCGTTTAAAATATTTAACTCTGTCGAGACTTGAAAAACTTTGAATTTAACTGGAATAAAGATTTTCAAGCTTACGTACAAAATGCCCCATGAGGAAAATACATACTTCACAAGTGTATTTCTCTTATCAAAATAATGAAAAAAATTCACATCAACATAGGTCTGGAAACGCTTCTTTAGCGAGTTACGGCTAGCGAAATATTTCACCCGGAATTCAGCTACCCTGCTGAAATGAGATCGTACTGAAATTTTTAGAACGTTAATTGAGAGACAAAATTAATAGTTTCATATGGTTTTTGAGCTGAAAAATTGAATAAAATAGGCTTAATAACTGTGTCTGTAGTAGTTTTTATGATATTAGAAGAAAAACTGAAAAAATGGTTGTCTAAAAACCGTTTTTTTATGTTTGCAATACAATAATTTTGTTAAATGACTAAAATGCCTAAAATTTATTAAAAAAAACTTGTAGAGAATTTAATTATAAAAATGGTAATGTAAGTAAATCCAATAAAAATAAAATAAACGTTTTAAAAAAATAAAATTTTACTGATAAAGAAACAGAATAAAATAAAGGAAATTACTTATTCTGGATTTTTTTGCAATCCATTCATTTTTTTATTTAAAAAATCTATGTGGACACCACATGACTTCCTTTTACGCCTATTAAATTAGATATACCCATTTTTTTTAAAAATGTAAAGTACTTAAAATTTAATTCATTAATAACTTCTGACATTTTTTCATATTTTCTTTTTATATTGTTATTACTGAATTATTATTTATTGTAAATTTTTACAATCAGAGGTTAATAATTATTAATAAATCAATATATTTAGATTAAAAAATAAAAATAAAAAAAAGGTGATGAAGGCTGATTCGAGCCGATGTGCCTTTCCCTTGTAAGATCCAAATATATCATTAATTAAACCTTTATTTGGCTATAAATTTGAAACTAATGAAAAGAAGTACCATTTATGATATATTGCTGAAAAGATCTCAATAAGGGCTTATTACTGCAGTTAAGAAAAATTCCAAAATCCAAATTTTTGGATTTTGGACTTTTTTGCACACTTTGGTGCAGTCGATTACAATCAAAAGGGGAGGTGAACAAATAGATGTTATATCAGTTCTCAATCCAAAATTTCAACATCCTCCGGCTAATCGTTTTTGAATTATGCGAGATACATACACCTACGTACAGATGTCATGCCGAAACTAGTCAAAATGGATTCAGGGTTGGTCAAAATGGATATTTCCGTTGCAATCTGAAAACCTAAATTTTTCGTGATTACAATACTTCCTTTACTTCGTACAAGGAAGTAAAAAGAATAAAGTAGTCGATGCCCTTAAAACCTCAAAAAAAAAAAATTATTTTATCTTTGTACATTAGAACAGCTTCTTAATCGTTGGTATATTATATATTCAAAACAAAACACTTATGTACACATAACCTTAACAAATACACGCAAGTATATAAACGTAAATAACATGAATCTGTTTATAACACAATAATAATCCAAAAAATTACAAATATAATTTTTTCATATTATTATATGATCTCCAAAGATAAATTATAACAATTTTTCACTATAATTTGAAAAGAATTACAACCATTAATTAAACGCATTTCACCTAAAAAAGCAGTACACAAACAATATTATTATATCATAAATAACTATTATTATGTTATTTACTACATGATGACTATTTGTAATTAATGTACTCAAATTAGGAAAAAAAATTATAAATAAGATATATTTTTTAAATAAATTAATTTAAAAAAAAATAATAATGTATAAATGCATTCAATAAAATTCAATTGTAAAACATGGAATACTAATATTTTATATTAGTAACATTTTAAGGCTTATATAATTTTATTTTATGACTAACTGGTATATAAACAACCTAACTTATAATAATAAAAACAACTAACATATCAAAAGAAAGACATATATACACACACACACGCGCACACAAGAGTGCTGTAATATAAATGATTAAGTTGTAAAGGTATAATGTAAGAGCGAGGCGCGAGGCGCGGTATGGTGAAGCAAATCACTTTTCGTGCTGCATGAGCCAGATTGCTGTTATTCCCTATACAGTAGTGTAGTAAAATTACCGTTACCCGTGTGTCCGATATAAATGTGTGTAGGTGTTAGTAGTCATATATATATATTCTATACCGGTGTGTATGTGTGGGGGGCCGCTGAGAATAATTGGAGTAAAAATCAATTTGGCAGGTCTACTCTGCAGCAGCAGCAATCAGGATGGGAGGTGAGGTGTAGATGAAAGGGGGGAAAAAGGAGTAAGATAGAACGAGAGAGGGAAACAGAAACAGACTTTTGGGGCTAATCAGCTAACACCTCCGGCCTTTCCCTGCCAGGAGGCCTTTAACTATCAGCTGACACGCGATTTCCCTCTTTCCCTCTTAGTTCTACCGTTCTTTCTTATACCCCTGTCTCACCCTGTAATATGTACTCCCTTACTCTTATTGATCTTACCTGTTAATTCATGCACAACACTCTCTTTCCTTATATCTAAATCTATTATTGTTATTATTATTAGTGTTGTTTTATTTTCAATTTTCCAACCCGCGAAACGATGTAAAAAAAATTATAAAAGATTTTCTTTTGCTGTTAAATTCTTTGTTAGTCACGAAATAAATGTTATATTAAACTGCATATCTAAAGTTGTTATACAGAAAGTTAATCGTAGCTTTTCATTAAATTTTATTCTATTTATTATTTTTATTAATTTAATTCTTAATGAGGAAAAAATTAGTTTATTTTAAACATGAGAACGAAATAAAACAATACGATATAATTCTAAGTTTGCTGAATATAAAATTCTATAGTAGCATGATAATTTATAATATCTACAGAATTTCTTAAAAAAGTAATCAAAATAATTTTTATTATTTTTACGTAAAAATAATATTTAAACCTGATTTAGTTATATCCCTCCTCTTTATAGTATGAAATAATTTATAATAATAATGTAAGAGCCTCGCCTTTACAACTTAATCATTTATATTACAGCACTCTTGTGTGTGTGTGTGTGTGTGTGTGTATGTGTGTGTATATATATATATGTCTTTCTTTTGATATGTTAGTTGTTTTTATTATTATAAGTTAGGTTGTTTATATATCAGTTAGTCATAAAATAAAATTATATAAGCCTTAAATATATCCCTCCTCTTTATAACTGAAATATACGGATTTTAGTTGTTAAAAAGTTATCACAAATTGATATAAATGAATTACTAAAAGTAAATACAAATATATAGCTTAAATGTAGTATAAATTACACACTACCCTTTTAAACGGACCAATCATTTCTTTACCTCTTTTAAACGGACTAAATCGAGCGGAGAATTTAATTGGTTTAGATCGTATTTAAGTTAACCTTCTACTTTCGACTTGGACTGTAAAACAAGATATCGCACTAATTTTTAATTACTAATATTTTACTTAAATTTTACTTTCCCGTCTAGATAGCGCTATAGGACTGTAGAAAGGAAAGTATTGTAATCGGTCCGATTTGGACATATGCGGTTTTCACCGGATCTTGACGTTTTGACACCTAAGGAACCCAAAAAACTGGATGGAAATTTTCCGGATGTTAATGATCGTATGTAAGTGTGTTTATTCAGTGTTGGCCTCTAAATCACCTTATATCTCAAGAACTACTGTACCGATTTTGACTAAACGTGGTCAGATTACTTCTATATATGGGACATTGATGCCATTAAATTTTCAACTTAAGAGGTCAAGGGGGTTAGGGTGTAGAGCAAGATGACTCTCAGTATCTCGAGATTTTGTCTAATTAAGGTTACATTTTTCTTAGGCACATTGGTTAACAACATCTGCAAAAACAGTTTTTGCAAAATCATACCCTACCCCAAAAAAATGCTCTAAACTACTGCTTTGTTCTGATGGCACAGATGAGCGGTAGAATAATTAAATAAGATTTAAAGTGTAAAAAAGTAACTGGTTAGGCTGGGTCACGAACTCGATCGCCCGGTAACTGGGGCGTTAAGCCCCGTGGCTACACCAGTCTGCCGAACATAGAAGCAAAATTTTTTCTATGTAAGTTGTGAAACTATATTAGTTTAATAAGTGCAGACCGTCGCCGCTAGTATTGCCATACTCGTGCGAATTAAATATGGTATGCACGCCCGCGCGCTTTAGTTAGAATCGTTTTAACTAAATAAACGAAAATAATTATATTTAAATAAAACGATAAATATTTTAAAATAAGTTGTGTCTGTAAGCCATTCATCAGAAACAACCCACTGTGTTGTTAACTTTTTTTAAAATAAATAGAGGTAGAAAATGTATATTTGTTTATCATAACGTAAATATTGATTTAAAATAAATAATTAATTTGTTTTTTATTTATTTCACATTCATTTATTTACTCTAGTTTTAATATTTATATTTTCCACTTAATAATTCTTTTGTCTGACGATTGCATAGCAATTAAAATGCGGGTATACTTTGAAGCCCGCATTTCTTTTTAAGACCCGTATTAATCTTTTGTTAACGGTTCTTAGAACCTTGTTATTTTTTTTATAACTTTATTTCAGTTTACGGTTAACGTAACTTATTCTTGATATGCATGATAATGGTCCACTTGAAACTTCCATTTGCTATACGATTTTATGACTATAGATTATCCATTTAAAGATATTGTGTATGTTCTCGGTTGGTTTTATAATTTGTAAAACAAACAAAAAATGCAGCATGTAGTTAAAGTAGTTGATGCCCGATGCAAAATAATTGATTAATAATGTTATATTCCCAATTGAACGAAAATTTCCTAAAGGATTATGGGCGGATGAATTTCCACGGTATAGAGAAGGGTCTTGAGCTTTTGATTTCTTAAAGCGGGGTTATTTGTCTCGAAGGTATGATGGATGAGGTGGTAAATCGACTTTTCTCACAAATTAACTCTCTTCCTTATTTGATTTCTTTATTTTCAATTTTCGGTTTTCTGGGTGTAGTTCTGATAACTTGGGCGAGGCTGAGGATATCAGACCTAAAAAGCCTAGAGGGGGAAGGATCAACTCATTTACTGCAAAATAAACCTAATGGTTTAAAGTAGCTGTCGAGTGACAGGATTCCTAATCTTTCCTAAGAAAAACAAGTATCAAATAGGTATGCAGGTATATATGAACTCTCTAGCAGGAATTCTGAAATCTTGATGAAACACCTAGTTCATCACCAGACTGTACGATTGGACATGAAGATTAAAATTTACATTAGGTTCTTAATAGAAGAACCCACCGGGTTGGTCTAGTAGTTAAACTCGTCATCGCAAATCAGCTGATTTCGAAGTCGAGAGTTCTAGGGTTCAAATCCTAGTAGTAGCATTACTTTTATACGGATCTGAATACTAGATCGTGGATACCGGTGTTGTTTGGTGGTTGGGTTTCAATTAACCACACATTTCAGAAATGGTCTACCTGTTACTGTACAAGATTACATTTCATTTACACTCATACATATCATCCTCTTTCATCCTCTGAAGCAATCCTGACGGTGGTTTCGGAGACTAAACAGAAAAAAAAGGTTGTTAATAGAAAGTAAAATGCAACCGTAACTAGAAAAATATAGCGTTTTAGTTCAATTTGTACACATACAATAACAGTTTGCAAAGGGTCAGAAATCGAACTATGATTTTACAACTGTCAATACCGAACTAAAATTAAGCTTGCTTTGTAAAGAAAAACCATACTGAACTTTATAATTTAGATAGACTTTTGAGTAAATAAAAATATAATTTATAGTATTTTATTTCTTTCAATATATTCGTATGTATATCTTTTTATAAAATTATTTTGATAATTTCTAAAAATTTCACGAGTTTAAGGATCGATATCTTCAGGAACGTTAAAAACTAATTCCACCTTAAGCAACACTGAGTAAAAGCATAACTCAGTTAAGTAACACAAATTAAAAAAATAACATAGCCAAAAATTATACTTAAAACTATACATTTTGGCATTTATTGATTAGTTAATATTAACATTTAAGAAATTTTAAATTAAAAAAATACATGTAAATCTTTTTTTTCGGTTAGGCATACTATGGACCAGGTAAATACCATTTCTTCTGGTTTTTTCTTTGCTTCCAATATTCTTTCATTCTTTCCATGTGTGTTTAATCTTCCTCTCTTCCGATCGTTTTACTTTGGTATGATTCTTTTCTTTCCTCACCGTTTGTCAAATTCAACTTCTTGCATTTTTTGTGAATAGATTTCTGTATTTCATTTCCCGTTCTTGGAACCTTAGGTTCTATAATTCTTTCTTCATTTGTTGTAGGCACCGCTGTTTTGTTTCCAGAGTTTAATGAATATTTGCTTTTCGTCTCTGTTCGTCCATTCTGTAGACACAAGTCAGGAATCTGGGTCTCCTTCTAATCGCTTTTTTTATATCCTGTCGTTCTTCATGCAGTTCTTGGTTGGATTTTAATGTATTACCTTCTATTGTTTTCTTAGAACCTAGGATTAATCAGTGTTTTTTCTCTATTTTTTTAAGGTTCCAGGTCATTAAGGTGCAGTATTTCACTTCCGTGTAATATCACTGGTCATCCCACGCAATATTTGAGTTTGACCCTTTTTGAGAGCTTCTTTTTAATTGTAGATATCTTTGAACAGGAAACGTGATTTATCCAATTTGTTTCTTCTCTCGTCTATTGTTGCTCTACCCGTACTGTTGTATTTTATTGTTTCCCCTAGATATTTGAAAGTAAAACCACTTTAAAATTGTGTTAATTTTCTTTTGTAGGTAGTTTTTAATGCCGATTATTATTTCTGATTTTCAAAGGAAATCTATAAGCCGCTTTCTCAGCCATAGATCCTCTACTTGTTGAATCGCTTCTTTTTCTGCTTCTACTACCAAAGCCAGGTCATCCGCAAGGCCAGTCATCTGATTTGATTGCTGCTGTTTGTTGTTCCTATCCTTATTCCTTTTTCGTTTAGAAGATTCCTAGAAGATCTGTAATATTTTGTCTAGGATAAGGTTGAAAAGCAAGGGAGATAATTCGTCTCTCTTAATCCTCCTTTAATTTCGAAGGGAGGCTTAGTTGTCCTCTGAATTTAACTTTTGATATTGAGTCTGTAAGGATTAGCTCTGTGGTTTGAATGTTTTGTTATCCACTCAATATTCTTTCATCGTCTGTAGCAATTTTTTTCTCTACGAAGCCGTATCCTTTTTTGAACTTCAAAAATGTAATAATTGCTGTTCCGGTTTTTAATATACTTCAGGATAAATTTCAGGCACAGAATTTGCTCTGGTAAATCTGCTCTTTCTGAATCTTCCTTGGTATTCTCTAATTGGGTTCAAATCTGTTTAGCAGGGCTTTCGAGAAACCTTTATACATAACTGGTAGCAGTGAGATCTTTCTATAATATTGTCAACGTCTATTTTGTCACCCTTCTTCTAAAATTGATTGATTACAGCTAGCTTCTATTTCTCAGGAATTTTCTGTTCCTGCCAAATCTTTAAAAAAAAAAACTAATCGTGATATGAAGACCCTGATTCACTAATTTCCAGATTTCTGTAGTGATTCTGTCGTGGCCAACAGTTTTACAGTTTTCTTGTGTTGGAGGAATTTGATGATTTTTTTTTTTGTAAGGTGGTCCTGAATTAGGGTGTCTTGGAAGGTGAGTTTATTTACCGGTTTGTCGCAATTTAGGAACGTCTACTTCCTTGTACGAAATAAGGAAGTATTGTGATCGCGAAAAATTTCGGTTTTCAGATTTCAACGGAAATATCCTTTTTAACCATCCTTGAATCCATTTTTACTAGTTTCGGGGTAACGTCTGTGCGTACGTATGTATCTCGCATAACTGAAAACTGATTAGCCGTAGGATGTTGAAATTTTTAACTTTTTTTTAATTTAAATATATTGATTTATTAATAATTATTAATCTCTGATTGTAAAAAAAAATTACAATAAATAATAATTCAATAATAACAATAAAAAAAGTAAATATAAAAAAATCAGAAGTTATTAATGAAATAAAATTTTATGAACTTTTCATTTTAAAAATAATGTGTATATGTAATTTAATAGGTGTAGAAGGAAGTCATGAAGTCATGCGATGTCCACATCAGATATTTTAAAGTATTTGGTTAAGATTTCACAATTCTAATGGTCGTTCACTGCCAGTTTCTCTACTCATTCTGGAAATAAAGACTTGCGGATGTGTACTTGGTGAGTTATGATTTGAAAATTTTATAATAATCTCGAGTGTTATTTATTTTTTTTAAAGCTCTTCTCTATATTTCTCGTCTGTCTTCTGATGAAGTTTATTCTTTCGTTTATCATTATTTTTTGTTCCCATTTCTTGTGTTCTTTGAAAATTCCTATGTTCGCTTTTGTTTTACTGGTTTTATTTGATCTTAAAAAAATATTACTAATGAAAAAAATAAATAAAACGAGAAGAGAAAAGATAAATAGATGGCAGAAAAATAATTCTTCGAAAAAACGAAATATTTTTAATAAAGCAATAATGATAATACTAAGATAAACATAAAAAAAATTCAAGGAAATATTTTGATAATTTAAAAAAATACTATAAAATTATTTAGTCTCTACTACCAAGTAAAATTTAATGTGATTTTAATGAATTTGAATCTAGTAATAATGTAACGTTTATTACAAATGTTGCGTATTTATTAAAGTGACTTAGCATTATTAATATAATCATTGTTATTATTATATTTTTAAATTTCATAATAAAAACAAAATAAAAATGTTAATAAAAATAAAATTGACATTTTAGAAGAAAAAAAGTTAATGTTAATAACATTAATAGTCAATTAGAATAGATTTTTGTTTTAAACCAGTATTTAAATCTACATTATTATAACAATAAAATTATTAAAAGAATAGAGAAGTGTCGGTGAGAATTATTTGCACTTTATACTAAATTATTAACCAGCAATTATATACGAGTATAATAATTGTAGATAAAATTACTCTGTACCAGGTAGTTAAGGTGGGTAAAGCAGGCGGTACGGAACATCATAGACGGGGCGGAAAGTTAAGTAATATGGTGTTGGTTATATCAAATGATAATGACAAGTGTAAACAAAGAAAGACATCTGCTACTACCATTAAATTAGTGTAATTGCGAATGGTTTATTTTAGTTGTCGTGGCTTAGTAGTTTTCTCACGATTAAAATAATTCATTGTCAACAAATTAAAATGTTATTTATAAAAAAATATGTAATTAAATGGATTTACGTAGTGTATATATATATATTAATATATAAATATTTATATAAATATATTTTTATTTATATAAATACTTAAATTTTATTTGAAAAATAATTCAGAAAATTCTTTTCTTCTTGATATCTTTTTCATTTAATACAAAGTGTAACATATTTTATCTCGAATTCTACTAAAGTAATTTTTAAATGCATCACGTAAGGAAAAGTAAAGTGATTTTAATATAACTAAGGCAAAATTTTATCTTAATCCTACTAGGTAGGTAAACTATGTTTTTATGTTAAAATATTATAATCAGTTACAATCGTTTTTTTAAACAATTTTTTTTTAAATAAAAAAAGGCGAGGCTATCATTTATAAAATTATGATAAAATTTATAAAAAAAATTGAAAGATGAAAATTAAAGAGAATACAATTTTTCAATACATTTTAAAGGAAATATATAATTTTTTTTTACAGAAATCAATTATTTTCTGAACAATACATTTCCTTATCAGGTAACTCAATAATTATGTAATTCAGTAAAATATTTGAAGACGTGATCATAATAATAAAATAAAAATAATAATAATATCATTGTAAGTAGCTGGCGGGAGAAAAGTTCCATAGAAATTCATCGTATCTTTTTAAACGACGTGATTGTCTGTAATGCCTTATTCTCATTTAAAATTTATTCGTTAAAACTGAAGGCCTCTATTATGCCATTTAAGACAGTATTGTAGGCACATTAAATTATAGGAAACACATAACCAAAGAGCATTCAGTAATATCGGATCTGTGTCATCAGCATTTTGGTACTACAGAAGAATCTATAAAGAAAAAGTGTATGCACTATTGTAGCTCCCCAAAAATACACCGATCACTATAACGATGTGTGCAAAATCCAGCATCAAAGAATTGCTTTAGGCCACGGTTTCCTTGATTTGTCTACTCCTTCCTTATGCTATGTCTCTCAGTCAGTGATGGAAGACGTTGCTATGAGATTTATTACAATCGTTCAGTATTTTGGTGTAAGCAAGTGAAAAATAATAAACCAGATATTATTCTTACCGACAAATTTAAGCGCGAGATATGAATTACTGATAAATCGACATCATTGCATCACACATCAATAGTATTTATAACGAAAAAATTTCCAAATATAAGGAGTTTGCAGATCAGATCGGATAGATCTAGGTACAAGATAGTATTGATAACCATCGGTGTCGTGGAAGAATTACACTTTTCATGTATCCTTAAAAACACTCAGCATTATACCAAAGATATATCTCGTTACGCAGAAAGCCGTTCTATTAGACACCTGTAGTAGATACTGTGTAGTTTTTTGAGAAGACACATAACAAGTTATGTAGGCACGAAAAAAATAATCATAAAATAAAATCGGATTCAGCTGTTGCTTGTGAGAGTCGGATGAAGGTCCAAACTGGTTTCGGCCATGATAAACTAAAATTATAATAAAAATGAAAGTTGCCGATTAATAAGTAATCAAATAGAAAATGCAATATTTATTTTAAAAAGGAAAATAATGGAAATGAAGAGTAAGGGAGGAACAACAAAAGCAGGAAGATAAAAATTGAAGAAAGATCAAGCATAAGGAAACAATCTGTTAACGAAAGGAAAACTGATTAATTTAGATAATCTATCTGATTAATTTAATTTAAATCTTATTTAACTTTGCTGATAAAGTATTTTTTGACTGATGAATTAATTCAACATAAAAGCTTGTGCGCGTGAAAATATGAATATGAAAATTTGTATTTTATGAAAAATGGCATGCTCGTTCAGGACTCGAATCCGGGACCTCTGAATGAAAGACCACTACGCCACGAAAATCGAAAAAATGGTGATTTATAAATATTTATTTACAAAATATTTTTAAATAAATGTTTTTTTGTTTTTTTTTGTTGGCCATTACAAACAAGTGTATGTTTTACTGATAAATTTAATTTTAATTTACAAGTATTTACTTGTGTTGAATATTTAAAAAAAGTAAAACAAATGATTTTACGTGTATATAGAATAATTAAAAGTTTGTTTAAAAATGATGATATTTTCTAAATGCAAATTTATTATTAGAAAATTGCGTAAATTGGCTGGATTTTTCACTTGCAGGGCTCAATTTATTGGTTTTTTAAAAGTCTTATTATCTACTTATCTGAATTAACTGATTTAGTTTTTATTTATAATCAATATGGGAATCCCCTAATCAAATGTAATGAAAGATGTTTTTACAAAGTAATTCCATAGTTTATTTAATTTATTTATTTTTCCTTGGTGAATTAATTCACCACAGAAGCTAACAGAGAAGCTTATACGTGGGAATACGAAAATGGAATTTTAAGCTTATGAAAAATGCTATGCCTGACCGAGATTCGAACCCGGAATCTTTGGATGGAAGATTGAATCGCTATACTTCGTCAAGGAAATTGGTTAAAATTTAAATAATTTTACTTCCTGGCGATATACTATAAAAAAACTTGAAACTTGGATATTTCAGGAGCTGATAGTTTGAAATTTTATTTAGAATTTCCTTAAAAAATGAAAACTGAAAAAATAAAATAAAATAAAATAAAAAATTGAAAAATGAAAATTTAAAATGAATTCAAGATAAAAAAATATGATCTTTTTTAAATTAAAAAAAATTCCAGATATTTACAGTTTAGTTTTATTTTATTTTGATATTTAGGTTTTATATTTTTTTCCTTTTTTTTGCTTGATGATATCGCCACATAAGCTTGAAACTTGTGCGTGGGATATGGAAATGTAGCGTATGAAAAATGCCATGTCTGACCGGATTCGAACTCAGGACCTCCGGATGAAAGGCTGAGACGCTACCTCTCGCGCAACGTTGGCCGGGGTCGCCCTCTGTGCCGAGAAATTTAACTTTTTCTTAAATTCGTTTTTCTACTTGATTTTGGCTCACTTTTTTTATTGTTTTGAACACTCCCAAGGCAACCGAGGGGAAACAACACTCCCAAGGGGAAACAACCTGCTCCCCCTAGCTTGCCCCAACTCTGAGTCTATTCACCGGGGTTCCCCCTGGATCACAAGGACGTCCCGACTCCCTCTTTTGGGCAGTCAAGACTGCTGCCCAGAAGCCATATTGGCTCACCTAGTCAATTACATAAACCATTACTTTTTATCAGCATAACTCCTTAAAAAAAAAATGTTAATTTATTATAACATTTTCTATTTTTGTATTGTAATTTTTTTACTTAGTTAAAAATAATTCATTAAGAGTAATAAAAAAGTAGTATGACAAGAATATATGATATATTTAATGCCATAACCGTAATGATTTATAACAACCTGACATGAGATACAACTTACTTCAAAGAATAATACAATTATCCTTAAAAATAACAAACACCTCATGCCAGGCTTATTACGAAAAATGAGGAATGAAGTAGTTTATCATCATTATCTTATTCAGTTAACCAAATATGTGTAGTTGCATATCACGATGCAAAAATCACCCAAATGTCCGAAAAGCGAGTGATATTCAGCTTTACAAATGACACTTTTATTCTGTTCTTCATAGAGCCTAATTACACAATGAACATCATTACTTTCAAAGAAAGAAATTTTGACTGGTGCTTCTTGTATTCCTCAAATGCTTTACATGTTTCACAACTATAAGAAAGATTGGGACAGACAGTGTAAAATAACAGGTTAATATACCCTTTTCTGTAATAATACAATGCATTATATACTCAATACATGCGTTATACTTCAGCTCAATACTCTAGAAGCTTTTCTAAACGCTGAAATTGAAATTGAAACGCTGAAATTTTCTAAACTCTTTCCATGCCATAATATAGGGTGAACCAATGTTCGTTCATATCTCGACTCAGAGTTGAGGAAAAATATTGAACAAAACCTCATTAGAGGTGTGACTTGATTATCCGAGTTTTAAAGCCATTGCCCGTTCCAGTAGATCAACTAGGTCTCAAATGATTACAATTTTCGTGTTTTCAGCATTTTTCTTACCATTTTATAATATAGGGAGGTTTTGTCATGGTTTCTTTTGATGCATCCAGGCAAATGCTGGAGCAGTTCCTTTCATTTTATATCGTTCGTAAATAATGTTTTTATTAAACAATAAAAACATTACAATACCAAAAAAATCAAAATGAAGAAAAATAATAACAAAAAGTAAACTAAAAACTGTATAATAAATTTTGTTGTGTACTATAAACAGTACATTGTTTACATTAACATTTATCATACTTTATTTTTTTTTACATTTTGATAAAAAACTATTGTAGAAATCCTTTTTTGGAATTTTATAAAAATAAATAAGTATAGAATAAATGTTAATGTAAACAACGTACTGTTTATAGTACACAAGAGAATTTAGCGTACTGACATAGCAACTAAGTAGCAAATGTATTTTGCTACTTTGTTGCATTTTGCCAAGAAGCGCTTCATGGAAAATAAAAATGTGACCACATACAGCAAACAAACCAACGCACCATGCTTCTTGATATAAGGGACTTGGAAATAGGCGGACCTACGGTTCCCCCCGCGAAAATGTTACATGGTTTATCTTTCATTACACATGATGCTATTAAATTTTTTTGCCAGTTGTTACTAAATAACGTTGATGAATTTAGTGTACTAATAACAACAAAAACTTTTATAACGAAAAGCTTCAAAATCCTGAACATTTTTAGCTGTTTCTTGAGTTTTGATTCTTTAACACAGCTCTAACCGCAATATTTTCTATATTATCCCCAAAACACAAATATAATTTTAGATAAATTGTTCGTAACATGAAGAATGAATCATTCGAACTAATGAATCGTTCGTGCGCTGCGCGCAGCCGCCCGGCGCACCACCATTGGCCCGCTTTGCGCTAGTAGCAACTAAAATAAAAATTTGAGCACATACAACAAACCCATGCACTATTCTTTTTTATGGAGAGTTAAAAGTACTTTCAGAATAAAACTGTATGTGCTGCGATCTAGCGTAGAAGCGCTTAATTCAAAGTAAAACCGTAAGCACGTACAACTAACAAACCAACGTATCATACTTCTTTATATAAGGAATAATTAAAAAATACATAACAGCAAAGTGGCCGGAGATCGAACAAAATTTGCTTCGTTCATATAATAAACTGTGACCTAATAAAACACCTAACATTGGATACGTAATGATTTAATGGTATAGTTATTTATTGTATCAAGGATAAAGTAATAATACAAATTTAATATTGATAAAATCACACAAAATAGAAGAAAATAAGTTATTATCATCGCTGTAATCATTATTTTTATTTATTTATTGTCGTTATTATTAATAGAATTATTCCATTATTTTTATGGAATAAAATATTTACTATAACACAACTTTTATATATATATATATATATATATATATATAATGCTTTTCACTGATAAAATTTTAATGTTTCTTGCATGAGCTTGACAATGTAGACTAACTATAGATAAACTAATATATATATATATATATATATATATATATATATATATTGTATTGATTGTACGTTCTGCACTCGTATATAAAATTATTGTATTTAACTACAAACAAATCATTATTATTATTATAGATCATAAATATCATTTTAAAGGAATTTAAGAATAATTTTGACAGTGGAATAAAACAATTGAGAAAGAAATATTTTATGGTTCGCTGATGATAATTTTGCTTTTAAAGTAAGTAAATTTCTAAATAAAAATACTTACATGCCCTAATTACTAGGTAAGAAATTAAGAATATAATAAAAGTAAGGAATTAGAGGGTAAATTGATTTGGATACTACAATTTAAACTGATGTATACTAATAAACGACATATTACGATTGGATATATATATATATATATATATATATATATATATATATATATATGTATTCTGGCTTCAAATAACAATTATAGAAGAACTTGCGAATAAAATTAGACTTAAAATTTTTTACGAAAAGACTAAATTGATGGCGCTATAGATTCTTTAGTTATTAATTCTGTGAATATTAATGGAAACAAAGTAGAACTTGTAGAAAAATTTAAATATCTTGGAGAGATCATTACTTGTAATTGTAACGAAAAACAAAATTGGACCTAAAGACTTAATAAATTATTTAAATTGCTACAAGTAACCAAAAATACTTGCAACAAAAGATCGCTCTCGATTAACACTAAAATTAGACATTACAAAACTGTGGTTAAACCAGTAATTACTTACGCGAGCGAGACTTTATTTAGATTAAATCAGAAATATAGGACCGAACCTTTGCTTAAAGTTGAACGCAGGATTCTTAGAACCTGCATAAACAAAAAATATAAATACGAAAATCAGTACAGATTATTGCCTAATAAATTTCTGTACGAAAACTTGGAATCCTTAATTGATACTATGAAAAAGAAGCGAATTTCTTTCTGTGCACACTTGTTAAGATTACCGTAGGATAGGATTACTAAGAGAATTATCGATCAATTTTGGTCTTTAAAAAATCCGCCATTATGGATCAAAGAAATTAAAGAAGATATGCAAGAATTAAATTTGACTTACGAAGATTTACTTAATAAATCCGAAAAATTGTAATTTGCTATTAAAGATCCGAATACCAACTTTAAAGTAAGAACTTTTAATTATACAAAAAGGGTTTATTCAGAAAAGGATCGTAAAGCAAGATCATTAAGAATGACTAAATATTGGGAGAAAGTAAAAACTAAGAACTTAAAAGCCGCCAAAAGATCGGCAAAAAAAGACTTGAATTATTCTGACTAAAGTGGTCATTTGCGGCCTTAAAAGTAAATATACACACTGCGTTTTAAAAGGATAAAATATTTTTATAAAAGCCTCAAATTCCTAGCTTATATTTTTTAAGAGTTACAAAGATAAAATGTAGTATGCTTTTTATTATTATTATTATAAATTCTCTGAAAAAAAGTGGAACAAATTAAATTTTCTTCGCCTCAAATATGTTTTATAAATGAAATGTATGATGAAATAAAATATTTTTTTCAAGTTTGGCCGACAGAGGAGAACATGAAGTAATATTTTGCATTTCTCTTTATTCTGGACGTTTTCTTTCCTGATAATTCCAATAGTTCTTTATTTATTCGCTTTATTTTTACTTTCTCTCTTCTGACCAGACATTTTTGTTGATTTCCTTTTTTTTCCTTCTCTTGGAAACCCTTGAATTTTATTCCAGTTTTCTTGATGTTGTACTATTTCTTGAGATTTTTTAAATTTCTTTAAAGTTTTTTTGAACTAGTGAAGACTGTCATTATTCATTTTCTTAAGGGGGCTAACGAATTTGGCTCTTCTTTTTGTGATGGAATCTGAGATTTTCTCATTTTTATTGTAGTTAAAAGATTTGTATTAGTTCTGAATTTGTATTAATTTTAAGCTATTTTTATTGTTCGTAAGATTTTTCTCAAGATTTTCCTTCCTTTTCTTTCTACTGCATTTATTCTAGCTGTTTTCAAATTGAAGATTCATTCTGACGAGTAACAAGCCTTCTGGTTTGATTACCATATTGTAATTCCTGATTTTGGGCTTTATTTAGATGGGTCTTTTGTTATATATATCTTTTATTTTTTGTTAGGTCAATTCCATTTTTCTTATTCTTCTTTGATTGGCTTCTTTATCTAAACCATTAATTTGTTTTATTTCTCCCTGCTATTTCAATTTATTGACATTGTTGGTTTTTTCATATTTTCTATTTACGAACTTGGAGGAATCTTTGATGTCGATTATGAAATAAGATCTTATTAACTGGAAATTAAAAATTTTGTATTTTCAGTTTTTTTTTTATTATTAACTCACCAAATAAGCTTGAAGCTTGTGCATGGAAATATGAAATGAAAATGTTGGAGGGTATGAAAAATCCCATGCCTGACAGGAATTTGAACCGAAGACTAGGATGAAAGGCCGAGACATTTACCACTCCGCCACGGAGATCGTCTAAATTTGGTTTAATGTATAGTTATTTTTACTTACCTAGCGAATATAGCTAGAACAGCTATATTAATAGAGAAAGTATCGAGATCATCTCAAAAATAGGGTATCGAGTTTTTTACAAATATTTTCGTTTTTGTGTCCAACTAGTTCATTTAGACGAAAAAACATGTATGTATGTGTATACGTATGCACGCATTTGTGTTGCACTGCTTTTGACCTTGTATCTCAGGAATGACTAATCGATTTTCTTCAAATTTGGCATAAATATTTTTATATGTGGGGCATTGATCATATTAATTTTTTTCAAAATTCGTTAGACGAATATCGCGAAAAAAATTCCGGATTTCTTCAAAGGAAATTTAATAAAAATTTTATTTTACAAAATTATTACCTACTCGCACATTGCATATATATATATATATATATAAGAAATTCAAAAAATCATCCCCCATCTTTTAAAATTGGAATAAATATTTTTGTCTTTTTTCTATATTTTCCTTTACTTTTAATATTACTTTTTTTTAATTTTATATATCATATATTGTGTTACCATAAAATGTTTACAATTTTCCAAAATTGTAAATCCTGGACCTTAAAGACAGAAAAGATTTTTTGAAAACTTTTACGTTCTCGTTTAAGCTTTTATTGGAGGGGGTATTAGATTTAGAGAAAAATTTACGTAGAGAAAATTTGATATGGCGTAGCTGGGAAAGTCATTCAATGCTTTGCCAGCTTTTTTCAATTGCTTAAACTAATATTTACAAAATAAAATAAAGGATGATTAGTTTATAACAGAAGTAACATTTTTTTTACAGGGAATATTATACGAGATAATTATCTAGTAATATAGTATTTGTATACTATTTTACAGTTCTTTTTATCAGTTTTTTATTTCTTTGCATAGATGAAGAGATTTATTTCTATGTAGAACAATACTATCTCTGGATATAAACAATACTACAACTAGAAGTAAGACATTTTTAAAACAATGCCATTAATTGAATAGTAATAACTAAATTATATTATTAATATAGGAGATAAAATACTTATGCCTAAGTCATTTAAGTAATTTTATTTTCCTCTTTGATGAACTCATCGACAACGTGGGGGCACCACCGCGATTTCCCACGAGACATTGCATCCATTTCTCTCTTCGCTTCAATATAAACGTAATAACGTTTATATTGAAGCGTAAAAAATATCCAAGACAATGGTCTTGGATATTTTTTCAATAATTTTCTACTATAATGAGATCAACGCTGTGAAGTTGATCTTTTTTAAAAATTCCACAAGTTATTAAGACATAACGTAAAGTGTTATACTGATGAGATCAGAGCTTTTCTTGATTTACCCCCTTTTAATATACTTCCCCCATATGATCCTTCCGTAACTTCTCCTCCTACTTTTATAGAAAGGGAGAGGGAATGAAAATACGTTTATAACAACTTATATCACGCACATATTTTGAAATTAAGTTATAAGCAGACATTTTCAGATCGTTACCAGCGATAGTCGCTTCGATTATATCTTTTGGGTATTAAAAAACACGAAGCTTCGTCCTCCCTATGAGGTCGCTCTGTTCAGTTCTACTACACAACACAGTATTCCTTATTTCGCCTGGAGTCAAATTTGTTACCTTGGATCATCATCATCAAATCATCGCATCATTAAAGTTACGATGCGCAACATGAAAGGTACACCGTTCAACACGTGGTTATTGTATGATTTGAGCAGTGCATATCTCTTTTAAGTAACAACTATGTATACGTATGATGGACCTACTGCCTCATACAAACTACTTATTGCAATTTAAGTCTCCTTCTTACTCTTTTACTTTATTCTTTCTCTTTTTTTTTTTTACTTTTGTATCATATAAGAACGATCAATTAATGTTCCATGAATCTACACCCCACAGGCATGAAATTATATCAGATAAAACACCATATTGGATTTTAACACTTAAAAAAAAAAAACAACTTGAAACGAATACGCTTTTTTATAATTTAAACGTTTAAAAAATTAATAAAAAGGTTTAATATTTATTCGCAGATTATATAACAGTACTCAATTATAACATGTAAGCCTAAATGTACTTTGGCAAGAAATCTTAAACGGTACAGTCTGCTAAACGAATCAAAACAACTGAACTCAATCTATAAACGATGTATTAATTTAAAATGAAAACCAGGCAATGTTCAGCTAAGAGGATAATTCTTCTTACCTGAACATTACCTGGGTCTTATAGCATCAAGAAGATTATTGAGGGATTTTTCTAATCAAACATAGTACCAACTTGGTTTATTAATCTCTGTTTCGCTGACATAAAACCGCTAAAATCCGATACTGTGAAAGGGGTAAAGATTGAGAAACATATGGTTCGGCTATACAACCAGCTACAGATCTATATAAGAAAGCATATCAGTCAAATACATATGCTTGAATTATTAAGATTGCTGTTTCAAATTGTTAGGTTTCAAAATGTTAGGATTATTTGAATTGGCAGTACTGCTGTCAGCTTCTAGTGGTTTGGATATAATTCAAAATATTTACTACATCAATCGATTAAGACTTGGGTAACTTAATGTTTATTATCATTTAAGGCAAGGACAAATCATGTAGGTTTTAAAGACATTTCTAATGTCTAGATGATAACTGGTGTGCTTAAGATAGTTTGTGTTTTTATCTTGACTTTGCGACGGTTATTGTTGATCTTTGGCTATAACTGGATACAGCCAGGTTTTCATGCAGCTTAGTGATTGGTACAAGGCTGATTCACATTCCAGTGGTTATTGCTTATTGGCGAAGTGCTGATTTATTTAAATCAAGGATATCGCTTCTAGGTAAATTTGATGTATAGTTGATTATAGTGAGCCATGATTCATTTCACCTTTTGACAAAAATCCGTTGTTTTTGGATGAATTGGAAGTCAGGAGGCTTGTTTCTTACATCCTTAGCTGGCACGATGAGTGTTCGTTGATCTTTGATTGAGTAGTAGATAATTAACTAGTTAACAAATGAGTTTTAATGAAGTTAAATCTTTTTCGACAGCGAAATGCGGATAGCAGGATGATTTTTGTGATTTATCAAAGCTATTTTAGGCCTATCGATGCATTTATCAGATTTACTATATGTGATTACATTATTAAACGGTAGGTATATGATTAACATTACCTGCAAACAGAGCTAGCGGACGGCACTTACTTGATAGAAAAAACGGGTACAGGACCGCATGCAGGATGGAAACAGATCATACAGGACGGATGCCGCCGATGTACCGTTTAGTAGTCGGACTTGCACCCTCGCTCGAAATACAGAGGAGATGTACAGGGGAGCGAGTAAGGCGGATACGGTGACATCGCTTATCTGCTGGTGGCAGCAGGAGAGATAGGGTCATTCGAGGAAAGGCAAATGGTTCCGCAGACTAATCCCGGACCTCCAGAGATGGCTGGATTACAACACCGGGAACTTAGGATACGAGTTGACTCACTGAACACTGGGACCCGTCTGCAACTGGCATTGAAGCCGGGTTTGAAACACCCGTGACCATGACCGGATAATGTGCAATCGGTTCCTGCAGCATAGGAAAACGTTTGGGAGAGAATTCGGTGTCTTTTCTCCAGATAACATCATGGGAACTATGCTACAGATCGAACGGACATGGCACACGGTATCCGCGATGTTGGTGAAGATCCATAAGAAGATGCGTAGGTGTGAAACGGGTACAGGACCGCATGCAGGATGGAAACAGATCATACAGGACGGATGCCGCCGATGTACCGTTTAGTAGTCGGACTTGCACCCTCGATCGAAATACAGAGGAGATGTACAGGGGAGCGAGTAAGGCGGATACGGTGACATCGGTTATCTGCTGGTGGCAGCAGGAGAGATAGGGTCATTCGAGGAAAGGCAAATGGTTCCGCAGACTAATCCCGGACCTCCAGAGATGGCTGGATTACAACGCCGGGAACTTAGGATACGAGTTGACTCACTGAACACTGGGACCCGTCTGCAACTGGTATTGAAGCCGGGTTTGAAACACCCGTGACCATGACCGGATAATGTGCAATCGGTTCCTGCAGCATAGGAAAACTTTTGGGAGAGAATTCGGTGTCTTTTCTCCAGATAACATCATGGGAACTATGCTACAGATCGAACGGACATGGCACACGGTATCCGCGATGTTGGTGAAGATCCATAAGAAGATGCGTAGGTGTGAATAATTCCACTTGAGTCTTTCGTAGGATAAAAAGCATGGAGCTAATAATGGAGGTGTGAAGTGACAGAAAACACATGGGATGCTATGATAATAGTGTAATATGGGCCCGGCATACTAGGTTGTAGCGAGAAAAGTGTTTTAATGAGTAGTTCGCAAGGAAGAGTTTCACACTTACGATGGGATTCGAGACGACATAGTGCCTATAAAAGTTTTCCCTCCTCAGACGAAATAAAAGACTAATAACTAGTACAGGCCGTATTGCCGTTTTATCTGAAAAACATGTAAGGATGCACAATCTCCTCATAAATCACTCTACTCAGGTATTTAAATTTTTTAAAGTTTTTCCCAATTCTTGTAAATTTAGGTTTTTGTATTTACAGTACTTCCCTTATTAGAAATAGTCGGCTTTTATTGATTTTTTTACATTAGTTTTTCATGTAATTATTGAGTAATCGACATAGAATTTTTGTTTTGTTCGTTCAGGCCATCTTTGGATCACGACCCAAATCCATAATTTGGATTTTCGTTTGTCATAAAACTTATTCATTATTTCTACTTGATTTTTCTTCTTTCTTGGCTTCACTTAGGATATCTTTTGGATATATTTTGTGGCAAGTTCGGCCACAAAATTCTTGTTTATTTTTAGTTCGTTCGGGTCTTTTTCGATCTTTTTGTATCAATTTCTTTTGTCTTTTTTTCATTAATAAAACTAAAAATGTTCTTTGCCAGTCTGTTATTGTTAATTTTATATATATGACCGTAGAATTTTATCTTTCTTTTCTTTATTGTTGTTCCTACTTTTCTACGTTTCCTCTTTTCTTATCTGCTACATTCCTCCTTATATTTCAGATCATATATTTTTCTGTAGATTTTTTTTTAAACTCTGCTTATGTTTTTATTAGATCCATATAAGGTTTCTGAAAGGATTACTGTTTTATAGTGTCTTAATTTGGTTTTTCTTGCTGCTATATTCGGGTGTTGATAACGCGAAAGTGTTTTTCACCCTCAAAAAAAAATTCTCCTTGCTTTGGATTTTTTATTTTGCAGGTTTCCAATTAAAAGATTTAATTGAAAATTTATTTAATTTTATAATTTAAATCTTATAATTTATTTTTTTTTTAAATTTACATAATGTAGTTTTATTTTACAATGAATAAAAAAAAATGCAGGTATAATCTGGTATTAATAAACAATATAAAAAGAAGTATCAATTAATGAGTCAACTTATAAAGACAGTTAAAGCAGCTGGTATCCTAACGAATAATAGACTTCATCAACAACCACAACATCAAAATTAAGAGAGAGAAAAAAATGTATTATTTTACCCTTTCTACCTTATTCTTAGTAATAATAATAATAATAATAAAATAATAATGACCCAAATATCCTCCTTGGTCCCGGGTCTAATAAGTAATTGAAAGTTATTAAAAATAACTCTGGAAGGACTGATTAATGGTGATTAGAGTGACGATTAAAATCTCACTAATATTATTATTATTATTATTTTACTCGGTCAAAACAAGTTCCGGATAATTAGCTTTATAATTAAGATATTAAAACTGGCTGTTGTGTTGTATCAAAATATCATTTTTATTTCATAATATTATTATTTATAACTTAGGCAAACGTAGATTTAAGTTAGGTACACCCAGCTATTCATAGTATTATATATTATTACTATTATTATAGGCAAGGAGACCCTAATTTTAATTATCCAAAGCAATAAACCTTTCTTGGCATTATAATTCTTATGTTATTATTATTTTTAAATTGCTTTATTTATTAGATACAGCTTAGCTCAGTTTACTTTATTAAATTTCTTTACAGTTTTTTATTAAGTTAGTATTTTGATACAATATGTATGCTAGTCAATTACACCATTAAACTGTCAAACACCTTATTATTATTTTATAATTTTTTTTTACCTTTTTCTTATAATTTTACATTTTCTACCATAATTTAGGATAGATAAATTCCATATATATCAATAATAAATTTTTGTTGTTGATATATTCTTTTAACCGACTTGTTGATTAACCCGGAATTTTTGTCGTAGAATACGTCTTACTTCTAGGCCGGCGGTAGGTCTTCCCGATCAGAAAATCGAGCTTTACGTTTTCAGTAATGTCTGAAATTACAATATCATCTGAACGGTAAAAAATCCACAGTTATATGATATGCCATTAGACAAGTAAAAGAACAAAAGTTATTAATTGCTCAATATGAACACACTATTGCATCAGCCAGGGTTAGGTGATTTGGCGGGGGAGAATTAGGCTCATTTGCGCCGCTCGGTGGCCACTAAAATTAGTATATTTCTGGAATTTCATATGATAGAATGTTGAGTGAGGTGTCGTTGAAATTGTTTCATCAAATACTATCTATCTAGTGTACTATAATAGCGGTAATATGGTTAAAAGATCTAAATAATCGTAGTTAAATTTGTAAAAATTATCTGTTTAGAAGACATTTTGCAGTATATGGATGTTAAATGTGTTCACAAGTATCGTAAATGCCTACGGGAGAGGTGAAATGGATAATGGCAAATCCGAAAAGTATAAAATCACCAATGATGAATATCAGAGCTTCGATCTCTTGGCTTATATTAGCTATTTCTCGTATCATAGATCCGTTGTAAATAAAGTCTTGCTTGAATCAATTGTCTATTTGTGTGATTGTACTGTCAATAAAATTTTGTAGTTTTTAAAACTAAATTTGTCATCTTTCACTTTTTTATAGATTACCTGGGAAGTTATATTTATTACAAAAAATGTTTCCTATTAAATGGTTTTTGTCATTTTATTTGTTTATACCCCCTTTTTTTAAATTTATACTTAGAAAAAAATAAAAAATTTAAAGACCTTGATCTGTGTTCAAGAATAATCTTCTGAAAATTCGTAAAATTTATTTATATTTCTACTTGGATATTTTTTGAATATATTGTATGGGTAAAACCAATAAAAAGGAGCCATAACTAGTTTCAGAAACCTATTAAATGAAACATTAAAATAATGTAGGTATGCAAGTAAAAATTATGTAAAAAGAATTCTTCGTCTTTTTGGGTAACAATTTGAGGTATGTGAACCACGATGAATCCATCATACAAAGTTTGATAAAAATCGGTAAATCTAATAATAACCGACGAAAAATTAATAAAATTAGGCTTATTATCCCTGAATTAAATTGCCCAAATTCTTAACAAAAGTGATATAGTAATGTAATGAAATCATTTAATTAATACAAGAATGAAATTTGAGTGCAAAAACAGCAAAGAAGAGGCTTTTAGCATCTATAGCTACGGGACTTTGATGGTAAGACCAAACACACCTTCACAAATTTTACCTACTTTTTCAGCAAAATTTTGAGATACGTGATCTATCCGCTTGGCACCGCTTGACTGTGACCAAAATTAAATAATTGATTTTGTTATTAGTTTATTGCATTCTGAAGCAAACCATATATATATATATATATATATATATATATATATATATATATATATATATACAGAGTGTCCCATATAAAACGCAACCCAACCTTAAATTGGTAGGTATTGAAATAATAAAAAGGCATGTGTAAATGTAATTTTTATTATTACCATCCTACCATCCATTACCTTACATTTAGAGTAAATGTTGGAAGTAGCCGCCATCTTCTTGAACACAAGCTTCAATTATTTTTACAGCGTTTCTTGCAACTTTTTTCAAAGTTTGTGGCTGGATATTTAATACAGCTTGTTCAATACTGACTTTCAATTGTTCAAGTGTTCGTGGTTTGTTGCTGTAGGCTTTTTCTTTGAGGTAACCCCGTAGAAAAAAATCCGCCGCAGTCAAATCTGGAGATCATGGTGGCCACATGCCTCGACTGATAACACGATTACCAAAGAATTCCTCGACGAAATCAGAAGTTGAAACTGCGTATTGCGATGTCACACCGTCATGTTGTAGCCAGCAGTGTCTGACTTCCTCTTCCAAGAGTGCGATGAACCGAAATAAAATATCTTGATATCATTCTGCATTAATGGTGTACTCGAAAAAAATAGGACCGATTATTTTCTTCCGCGATATCGCGCACCACACGCCCAACTTCTGCGGGTATAATTGTTTTTCGTGATAAACGTAGGGATTTTCAGCACTCCAAATTCTACTGTTTTGACTGTTTACATAGCCATCCAAATGAAACCGTGCTTCATCTGTGAAAAATAACGAATCCATAACGTTAATTCCCTCACGCAGAAATCGACGGAACCGTTGACAATATTGTAGCCGTTTTTCTTTGTCGGGCTCAAGAAGTTGATTACTTATCGCAATCAACTTCAAATGGCGTTTGAATGCGATAAGGTGGTAATTGTAATTGTTTGGTCGCCCGATGAACGGTTGATTTAGAGAAATTAATTTCAGCAGACAAACGTCTGATCGATTTATTTGGCGAGGCGAGTAATCGGTCTTTGATTTCAGTGACTGTATCTGTATTCAACACTGACGCAGATCTTTTGTGTTCCTTGTTATTAACAGAACCATTCTCTAAATTTTGCAATCAAAATTTTGCAAATGGCGAAACAAATCTTGCATTGCAACCACTGATTTCGTACTGGAGTACGACTCAACAATGAAAACACGTTCATCTTGCAAAAACACCATCTTGTCTCTAGCAATACACTGAACGTTATGATTGCATTGTTGTTACTATCGGTAGTGTTCTACTGCGTCGCCGCGATGTTCAGATGTTGGACGAGTCCATTTCAGTAACGAGTAGGGGAGTAAGCTTGACTTTTGAAATTTCATGGATGAGTGATTGATGGGTTGCGTTTTATATGGGACACTCTGTAAATATATATATAATCATCATTTTAACCGTTATCGATTCACTGCAGGGTGAAGGCTTCTTCATCATGTTTTTAACTATTGCTGTCTTGTGGAAACTTCTGACAATTTGGTCCAATGTACTTGCTATATCATCAATCCGACGAGCCTTTGGTCTTTATCATGGACGTTTAAAATCTAGTGATATCTATTGAGGAGCTAATATAGTTCATCTGCCATCAGCTTTTCTTGCTTCATGGTCTTCTCAGCGCCATTTTAATTCTTTAACTTTCATGATGATATGATATACTTTAGACTGTTCTCTGATCCATTTACAGGTCTTCTATATGCCGTGTGGTAACTTCAAGCATATTATACATCGTTCCATATTTCTTTGTGCTACCCGTAGATTCTGTAATGATTGAACTCTTAATGTCCAAGTTTCATTTCCATAGGTAAGAGCTGGGAGGATGGATTGATCAAAAATTTTCTTTTTAAGGAAAAAAGAGAATTGTCCTTAAAAACGATGTTGTTTCCCGAATGCCTTCTACCCAAGTTTAACTTGTCGTTCTTTTTTTTTTTTTTATTTTTTTTTTTGTCTTCAGTCATTTGACTGGTTTGATTTGATGCAGCTCTCCAAGATTCCCTATCTAGTGCTAGTCGTTTCATTTCAGTATACCCTCTACATCCTACATCCCCAACAATTTGTTTTACATACTCCAAACGTGGCCTGCCTACACAATTTTTCCCTTCTACCTGTCCTTCCAATATTAAAGCGACTATTCCAGGATGCCTTAGTATGTGGCCTATAAGTCTGTCTCTTCTTTTAACTATATTTTTCCAAATGCTTCTTTCTTCATCTATTTGCCGCAATACCTCTTCATTTGTCACTTTATCCATCCATCTGATTTTTAACATTCTCCTATAGCACCACATTTCAAAAGCTTCTAATCTTTTCTTCTCAGATACTCCGATTGTCCAAGTTTCACTTCCATATAAAGCGACACTCCAAACATACACTTTCAAAAATCTTTTCCTGACATTTAAATTAATTTTTGATGTAAACAAATTATATTTCTTACTGAAGGCTCGTTTAGCTTGTGCTATTCGGCATTTTATATCGCTCCTGCTTCGTCCATCTTTAGTAATTTTACTTCCCAAATAACAAAATTCTTCTACCTCCATAATCTTTTCTCCTCCTATTTTCACATTCAGCGGTCCATCTTTGTTATTTCTACTACATTTCATTACTTTTGTTTTGTTCTTGTTTATTTTCATGTGATAGTTCTTGCGTAGGACTTTATCTATGCTGTTCATTGTTTCTTCTAAATCCTTTTTACTCTCGGCTAGAATTACTATATCATCAGCAAATCGTAGCATCTTTATCTTTTCACCTTGTACTGTTACTCCGAATCTAAATTGTTCTTTAACATCATTAACTGCTAGTTCCATGTAAAGATTAAAAAGTAACGGAGATAGGGAACATCCTTGTCGGACTCCCTTTCTTATTAGGGCTTCTTTCTTATGTTCTTCAATTGTTATTGTTGCTGTTTGGTTCCTGTACATGTTAGCAATTGTTCTTCTATCTCTGTATTTGAACCCTAATTTTTTTAAAATGCTGAACATTTTATTCCAGTCTACGTTATCGAAAGCCTTTTCTAGGTCTATAAACGCCAAGTATGTTGGTTTGTTTTTCTGTAATCTTCCTTCTACTATTAATCTGAGGCCTAAAATTGCTTCCCTTGTCCCTATACTTTTCCTGAAACCAAATTGGTCTTCTCCTAACACTTCTTCCACTCTCCTCTCAATTCTTCTGTATAAAATTCTAGTTAAGATTTTTGATGCATGACTAGTTAAACTAATTGTTCTGTATTCTTCACATTTATCTGCCCCTGCTTTCTTTGGTATCATAACTATAACACTTTTTTTGAAGTCTGATGGAAATTCCCCATTTTCATAAATATTACACACCAGTTTGTATAATCTATCAATCGCTTCCTCACTTGCACTGCGCAGTAATTCTACAGGTATTCCGTCTATTCCAGGAGCCTTTCTGCCATTTAAATCTTTTAATGCTCTCTTAAATTCAGATCTCAGTATTGTTTCTCCCATTTCATCCTCCTCAACTTCCTCTTCTTCCTCTATAACACCATTTTCTAATTCATTTCCTCCGTATAACTCTTCAATATATTCCACCCATCTATCGACTTTACCTTTCGTATTATATATTGGTGTACCATCTTTGTTTAACACATTATTACATTTTAATTTATGTACCCCAAAATTTTCCTTAACTTTCCTGTATGCTCCGTCTATTTTACCAATGTTCATTTCTCTTTCCACTTCTGAACACTTTTCTTTAATCCACTCTTCTTTCACCAGTTTGCACTTCCTGTTTATAGCATTTCTTAATTTCCGATAGTTCCTTTTACTTTCTTCATCACTAGCATTCTTATATTTTCTACGTTCATCCATCAGCTGCAATATATCGTCTGAAACCCAAGGTTTTCTACCGGTTCTCTTTATTCCGCCTAAGTTTGCTTCTGCTGATTTAAGAATTTCCTTTTTAACATTCTCCCATTCTTCTTCTACATTTTCTACCTTATCTTTTTTACTCAGACCTCTTGCGATGTCCTCCTCAAAAATCTTCTTTACCTCCTCTTCCTCAAGCTTCTCTAAATTCCACCGATTCATCTGACACCTTTTCTTCAGGTTTTTAAACCCCAATCTACATTTCATTATCACCAAATTATGGTCGCTATCAATGTCTGCTCCAGGGTAAGTTTTGCAGTCAACGAGTTGATTTCTAAATCTTTGCTTAACCATGATATAATCTATCTGATACCTTCCAGTATCGCCTGGCTTTTTCCAAGTGTATATTCTTCTATTATGATTTTTAAATTGGGTGTTGGCAATTACTAAATTATACTTCGTGCAAAATTCTATAAGTCGGTCCCCTCTTTCATTCCTTTTGCCCAGCCCGTATTCACCCACTATATTTCCTTCCTTGCCTTTTCCAATGCTTGCATTCCAATCTCCAACTATTATTAAATTTTCATCTCCTTTTACGTGTTTAATTGCTTCATCAATCTCTTCGTATACACACTCTACCTCATCATCATCATGGGCGCTTGTAGGCATATAGACGTTAACAATCGTTGTCGGTTTAGGTTTTGATTTTATCCTTATTACAATGATTCTATCGCTATGCGTTTTGAAATACTCCACTCTCCTCCCTATCTTCTTGTTCATCACGAAACCTACTCCTGCCTGCCCATTATTTGACGCTGAGTTAATTACTCTAAAATCACCTGACCAAAAGTCGCCTTCCTCTTCCCACCGAACCTCACTAATTCCTACTATATCCACATTTGTCCTACCCATTTCCCTTTTTAAAGTTTCTAGCCTACCAACCTTTTTCAAGCTTCTAACATTCCACGCTCCGACTCGTAGAATGTTATTTTTTAATTTTCTGGTGACCCCTTCCTTAGTAGTCCCCACCCGGAGATCCGAACGGGGGACTATTTTACCTCCGGAATATTTTACCAAGGAAGGCGCCTCCGTTATTGCTATGTGAAAATGCAGAGAGCCACATTTTCTTGGAAAAAAAGCAGCTGTAGTTTTCCATTGCTTTCAGCTGCGCAGTACTCAGAGGACTGAGTGATGTTGATACGGCCGTTTAAGTCGTCCTGACTCACGCCCCTAACAACTACTGAAAGAGCTGCTGCCCTCTTTCAGGAATCATTCCTTAGTCTGGCTCTCAACAGATACCTCTCCGATATGGTTGCACCTTCGGTCCAGCTACTCTGTATCCCTGAGCACTCAAGCCCCCTCACCAACGGCAAGGTCTCATGATTCATAGAGGAGGCTTGTCGTTCAACTTCTTTAATTGTATCACCTTTAGGTGACATCCGTTGGCCAAGATATATGCAATGATCTACCTGTTCGAGCTTTTTTCACAGACAAACATTTTTCTTTCCTCCGCAAACTTGTTGAACATGAATTGGCTTTGTTTTAAACGTTCGTCCTTAGATCGTAGAGTTCACCAGCCAATGCAGTTCCTGAATGTGTCTGTATAGTACTTCTTATTCTATATATCATCTGCGAATCTCAGTGGTTTAGATATGCGCCATTTATTCGTATTCCCTGTTCTTCCCATTCCAGCTTTCTGAATACCTCCTCGAGGCGGGCTGAGAAGAGCATGGGTGATATAGTTTCGCCTTGTTGTACACCTTTTTGTACATTTTCTCTACTTTATGTTCATTGAAAAAGATGGTAGCTTTTGCTTCTTTGTATATCGATTGTAGCAAGTTTATGTAGACTGTCTTTACAGCCGTATTATTTAATGCAATTATCATGGTTTGCTTTTTACCGAAACAAATGCCTTTTCTTAGTCAATAAAAGCCATACATAGGGGCATGGTATAATCGTTGTGTATTTCTGTGACTTGCTTAACAGTTTGGATGTGACCCATTGTACTAAAATCACTTCAGAAGCCTGCCTGTTCATTTGGTTGTATATATATAAAATGACCTTTAAAAACCGAGTTATTTATATTAGCTAAAGACTTCATATAACAAGAATTAATATTAAAATAATTTTTACTTCCTTGTACGAAGCAAAGGAAGTATTAAGATAGCGAAAAATTTCGTTTTGTTTTCAGATTTCAACGGAAATATCCATTTTGACTATTTTCGGCGAAAAATTTTCGGTGAAAAACGATTAGCCGTAGACTTTAAAATTTTGTATTTAGGACTAGTGTTGTTACACTAGTCCGTATGAGGCCTGCAGCGAAGGCAAAAGCTGAGTTAAAAATCAACGATGTAAATGTCTACCGAGGCATTTACATCGGTGGCATCCCATCCGAGGCTTGACTTATTGCTGTTATCAGTTGATGGTCTATAAGACAACTCCCGTTAAAGTCCATCAGGGCTAGAAACGGGAGTGGTGGTGTGGCGACCGGAACCGTCATAAGGTGGGCGTATTCCCCTACAGGGGTTGGGATGTTGTAACACCAAGTTGTGGACCTCCCCTTTTGATTGCAATCGACTTTACCAAAAATCTCCAAAAAAAGCCCGAAACCCAAACAAAATTTGGATTTTGGACTTTTTCTTAACTGCAGTAATAAGCCTCACTGATAGCTTTTCAACGATAGCCAAATAAAATTTTAATTAATGAAATTTATTTATTATTTGGATCTTTCAAGCGGAAGGCACACCGGTTCGAATCCGACTTCATTTCCTTTTTTCTTTAACTTTTTTTTAAAATTTAAATGTATTGATTTATTATTAATTATTAACTTCTGATTGTAAAATAAAAATTACAATAAATAATAATTCAATGATAACAATAAAAAAAAATATGAAAAAATCAGAAGTTATTAGTGAAAAAAATTTTTATGTAATTTTCATTTTAAAAAAAACGTGTATATGTAATGTAATAGGCGTACAAGGAAGTTATGTGATTTCCACATCAGATTTTTATACAAAAGATTGTATACTAAGAAATATCGATGATTATTTATAATAGAAATAGATGAAGTAAAACAGAAAGAGTTGAATTATTTAAGAACTGAACAAAATTATTTTACGTTCTAAATAATTTTAATTATGAATTTAAACGAGTAAAATTATACGTAAGCGTGTACATTTGGTGTAAAATATTATATTTTAGTATAGTACGCTACCTATTATATAATTTATATACATGTTGCACTGTAACGTCAAAGCTACTAAGTCATGTTTTCCATGTAATGAAGCCATCAAGTCGTGTTACGATATGATGTAGGTTTTCATTAACTTGTGACCTCCCTTACCCCTTTAGTCTTCTACAACTGTTTTTCCTCCCTACGTTTCTTTTTAAAAATAACAATAATAAACAGAAGTTTGAGCGATAAGAAAAGAAAGTGTGTGGCTTTATTACTTTAGACTTTTATGGATTATTAGCTAACTTTTTGTACACGTTGTAGGACAAGTTGATGACTGTATATGTCGTATTAGATTGAGTTAAGCGAAGGGGATCAAACATTAAACCGAATCGTAGTTTTGCATGCAAGTTAGTAGAGGGCATCAACATCTTTCTAAAACATTTAATTCACGACTTGTCGGTCTGTAAGCTTTATGTATTGATAAGGGGTGGTACGGTGTATATTATTATTTATGTAAAATGTGTTATGAACGAAGGGACGGTGGTTTGATTCCCGGCATTCATTGATTTTAATCTGTTATACAAAGTATAAAATATGTTATTATATTTCCAACCTCTTACAATAATTTCTTATTTTCTTTTCTATTCGTATAAACTACGACTATCCAAACTATTATTAACTTTATAAATCTACGGCTTCACCATATGTGGTGTTTGTATCAATTATTTAAACTGACGTAAATGGCTGTAAACGGAGTGAATATGGTTAAAATATTATTATTATCAATGTAGTAGTATAAAACAACGGGTGGTGGAATCTTCATATTCGTTATTCTTACTGTTTTTTGTCTCAAATACCGGTACATTCTAGGGCTATCAAATTATTTTAAACATACACACACACACACACACACACACACACACACACAATATATATATATATATATATATATATATATATATATATCAATGGAGGTTGTAAAATTCGTAAAAACATCTGATGTGGACACCACATGACTTCCTTGTACGCCTATTAAATTAAATATACACATTATTTTACAATCAGAGGTTAATAATTATTAATAAATCAATATATTTAAATTAAAAAAAAGGAAATGTCGGATTCGAACCGATGTGCCTTCCCGTTGTAGTGTCCAAGTATTTCATTAATTAAAATTTTATTTGACTATAGAACCAATGAAAATAAGTACCTCTTATGATATATCGTTGAAAAGCTCTCAATGAGGGCTTATTACTGCAGTTAAGAAAAACGTACTGGTTTGTTAACGTACTCACTATGAAGCATTTCCAAATGTCGTTGGTTTATTAGGTTTCATGCTCTCTGCAGCCAAAGGTTTTAAGCAAAACTTAAATATCTGAACTCGGAACCGCGAGGTTTTAAGCAAAACTTAAATATCTGAACTCGGAACCGCGTTCGTCTGTGCACTTGATGCTTCACTATCGTCTAATGCTCGCTTACGCTCAATTAAAAATTTATCCATGTATAAATGTAAATCGCTGTGAATATTTAATACCGTGAATTGAAATTAACACGTAAATTATAACTTACACATTCACGATAGATTTGATAGCGGTAGAAGAATCCACTCGACTGAGACAGGCTGGAATTGAACGAGGTGCAGCACTTACACACGGTCGCGCAGACGTTCCAGAATGTTCGAGACAAATCGGAACTTCTCGCAAAGCCTCAAGAATATCCGATATAGTGGACGTAAGAAAGAAAGTAATAGAGAGGCATTGATTCTGGTTTTATGGATTCAGCGGATCGGTGTTACCAATTATCAATAAATTTACTTATCTTGGTAATTTGTAAGGTTTATAATTAAGGTCGTAGTGTAGCTTTAGCGTCAAAATACATATATTGTATGAGAGGGGGGCGATGAAAATTATGATTGGAAATTGGGTCGCAAATACTGAAAGGTTGAGAAACGCTGACTTAACCCATTATTAATATCCGTTTTGTTGTAAATAGAAGTTTTACATTTCATAGTATGAATCATTTCAAGTATTAACCTCCTAGTAATTTTTACATCATTATCTAAACTTTTACTTGCTCATAATAAAAACTGTGTTTATTTTCTTTTTCATGATTAGATAAGGCTGTAATCCCATGTTTCCGGTATTTATGCGCCTTCGGATGCTTTTTTAAATATTGCGTGGTTTGAGTTATATATTGTTCCTGGCAATCATTACATAGAATGCTATATACTATGTTAGACTGCTTAAGTTTCTCAATTGGCGATTTTAATTTGGAAAAAAGTGGTTAAAATTGGTGAAGTTTTTAAGATAAGTGTGACTATGAAAATTCGAAAAATTAGGGTTTCTTGAATTTTGCGCCATGTAATTATACATTTATTTCTCTACATGTGAATATTTTGCTCATACGATAAAAAATACGGAAGGTAATATTTTTGTAAAGTGTTGTTTAGACCTGAAATCCGTTTGTTTCAAACTTGAAATTTTTCTGATACTTTTCCAAATAATGCTGCGAGAGATGTTGTACCATACCTTTATTTTTTTTTACCATGGTTTTGTTTTAAATGTTGGTAACAAACAATACATGACGTCTGTTGCTGTTTGTTTATTTACTTAGACATTGTTATTCCTAAAAGGTTATGTGGTAAATTTCTGTTTTATTTTCGTTTCTTTTTTTGATCAGTGAAATTATTGTTGTGTATCGTAAAGTTTTATACAACAAGTGTTTGTACAAAATTCCGAGATTTAAAGGCTTACAAAAAACGTAAGTTAGAGGAAATCAGTACATCTAAAAGAGTGCTCCTGTTAAAGATTTACCTGTTAATCCAATCAGCTGCCACCAGATGTAAATGGGCCTAGTAGTTCTTCGAAAAAGAAACTGAATTTAAATTATTACGGAAGTTTTAAAGAATCAAATGATGGATATTTGATGTTAATTTATTGAGTAAATTTTTAAAACCATTTGTTAGTTGTAAATATTGTTGTGAAAATGACTGTATAAACTTGGTTTATTCTGATAAGAGAAGAGTTGGTTTGGCCAAAAGTATTATATTATTTTGTGGTAAGTGTAATAAATCAATTGAATCAATCAGATAAAACAAAGAATGGCAAATATGATATAAACTTGCGTTTTGCTAATGCTATGAGAACTATTGACGAGGGACTGAATCCATGTAAAGTATTTTGTTCCCTCATGGACTTACCCTCGCTTCCAAAAGTTTCAGTTACAGAATTGTAACTAGAATTGTAATTAGAGTGTTTTTAAGTGCTGAACTGAAGAAAATATGATAGGACCAACTGAGGAAGCCGTATCTGTAAACAATTACTCAAGAAATCTAAGCATGGCTCTTGACAGCTCGTGGCAGACGAGAGGTCACACTTCACTCAGTGGCTTTATGAGTGTAACTAGTTTTGATAATAGTAAAATTGAGAAAATACTGTCAGGAATGTGTAACTCAGAACGCACAGGAACACAACAGCACCAAAAATTATGAAGGGTCAAGTGGAGGCACGGAGGTTGTCGGGGCCGTTGAAGTTTTTAGAAGTACAGAAAGAAATGTAATGTATGTTGAGTATCTTGGAGAGGGGGACAGTAAGGGTTTCCAAAAAGTGGTACAGGATAACCCTTACGGGAATGATGTAACCATAGAAAAAATTGAATGTGTTGGGCACATACAAAAGTGTATGGGCTGCGCAAATTAAAAAAAGACATGAAAGGGCAGTGTCTGGCAGATGGAAAACCAATTGTCAGTAAGAACAGGCTTACCTTTTTCAAAATAGAATTAATTCATACTATGGTCAAGCTATGAGGGAGATTAACACTATTGAGGAAATGAGAAAGAATATTTAAATATCATATTTCCAGGAGACGTCGACCGACAGAAAACCATGCCATTTATTATGTCCTAAGGACGCCAACTGATAATGCAACTATAACAAAGCAGTTGCTTTAGATGAAAGATATAAGTATAAAACACCACTCAGTATAGCTATTGCTGAAAAATTAAGCCAATTTATAATGACCTGTCAAAACCAGAGTTACTAAAGAAACGTTTACACCACTGAACACAAAATCTGAATGAAAGTTTTAATCATATAGTTTAGTCAAAAATTCCAAAAACTGTTTTTGTTAGGTTAGATGCTTTTAAAATAGGGGTTTATGATTCAGTGTTGGTGTTTAATGATGGATTTTATGGCCAACTAAAATTTCTACAAAAATTTAATTTGAAATATAGTGAAGTGTCATTTCGGTGCTACGGAGTCTAGATGCGGCACGAGTGAAGAAAGGTGACGTTTCAATGATAGAGCTTATAAAGACCAAAAGAATTGTAAGAACACATGAAAATAAAAAAATATGACCCAAAAGAGGCGGAGTTTGATGCAAATTATGGCCCAGAACTAACCAAGTAATTGATTTTTATTTACTTTTAAACTCTTTTTACCGGAAATGTGGTTTTTTTCTCCTATTTTCCTTTTTTCAAAAGCTCTCTAGCTAAGTAGCTGAAATTTGTACAGGCCTTTACAAAGGCTATTTTACTTATCTAGTACCAAATTCATAAACATATTTCCATTAAAAAAAAGTTAGCAGTTATATTTCACTTGAAACATTAAAATTTTCATAAACTATAACAAAAATTTTAAATTTGTAAATATTTTTCCAAACTTAGTAAATTTGGTACGGAATTGGTATAAAACTATATTCAGTGGTACAAATTTCAGGGAAATTGGTCTAACCGTTTAGGAGAAAAAGGAACATAAATATTGCCAATTTAACATTTCAGGCATAGAATGGCCACGCTTATTATCACATTTATTGTTACATAATATTACTCGTATTTTATGATAATATTTTAATATTGTAAAATGATTGTGTTATCTGAAGGTTTATAAAGTAAAATATTTGTTCTGTCTCTCTCGTTTTCTCTTTATATGGTACTATCTTTGTAATAATACGAATTATATTTAATTAATTTTCTTCATCATTATAAGCCAGATGTTACGTTGGTCAAAGATGTAAAAAAATCAGGTTTCTAATAAGGGTTATGTTTTTGAATCCGGCTTCTACGGGTAACTATTTTTAATCTAATAGTTGATTTCCTTATAATCTTATCTATACACGATAAATCATCGAAACTAATATAAAAAAAAAATTAGTTAAAACTAGAAGGGGTAATTCTACTAAATAACTTTGTGAACCATAGTTTGAATTAAATAATAATTCCTGTTTCACAATTATATCTTTTTTTATAGGATAGAACCTTTCTTTCAAAAAATTGTTTCGATTTAAATTTAATAAAATATTTAAGCCTACGATTGGTTTAATCTTTGTTTTTACCTTTTTTTTTGTACAACTGTCACAGTTATTGCGCATCATCAAAGTTATTTACCTTTACAAATATTTTTTTTTTTAACAGCCTTTCTTTGAAATTCTTAGATTTATCTAAGAAAATAAAAATAATAAACTGAAATATAATCTGAGATAAAGAAAAACGATTATAAAATTTCACTGATTATATCTGTAAAACGTACGGCGCTATTAAAAAAAAAGAAGAGAAAAAATGTTAAGAATATATTAAATATGCCATTATTATCACTGCTGATTTTCATTATAATTTTATATAATATTTTCTGATTGATTATCAAGATATTATTTGCGGTTACAAGGTTATAATAAAGACATCATTTTGAATAAATTATTAAATTATTATTATAGCTGGTTTATGTACTTGTAACGCTTTGTACGTGTGTTTGTGTCGGTGTATTCTCTTGTTAATATATAATATCATAAAATTTCATTTTGTAATAACTCTAGCCTAAAGAATATTATTAATTATACATTATAAAATTAGTTAATGTTAACTTTTTAATTTAAAAAAATAAATGATTAACGGGAAAAAAGAATTACTTAAGGTCTACTCGTTGTACTGGTTTATTGATCATAATTTTTCTAGGTTATTTTAATATATATATATATATACCAGTATACATTATACCTTTCAACATAACTGCAATTATTTTTATTATTAAACATTAATATATAATATATATAATTTTAATTATTGTTACGTAATTAAGTTTCAAAATAAAAATCATTATTATTAAACTAAGACGTAAGTTAAAATTTACTGAAGATTTATTATTAAATCTACATTTAATAGTTAACATAAAGCATTCATAAACGTAATTAGAGTACTTTGAAAAATCTTACATAATAGGTTAACTAAATTTTAAGGTTTATGGCTTTTTCTTATAAACACATTAATCAATTTATATGTTTTATCCAGATTTAGTAGATTGATAATTAAGATTAAAATTAATTGATACATTATACTTTAAGGTAATAATTATAATTATATCTTTACAGTAGGCGTAAAACTCGATTCGTAAAACGGTAAAATCCGTGGTTGTTATTCTATATCCGTGGTTATAATTATTTTTTTTTCATTCTATAAAGATCTGAGATCTGCTCAATCAATGAACAATGATACAAGTAACAAAATAATAGAATATTTACGAATGGAAATATTTCCGCTGGAGCTATTCCATAAAAATTAATTACTTACTTGAACGAAGAGCAAAATAGGTGTATAAAAAATATTAGGATAAAGATAAAGTTTAAATAAATTGGATAAAGTTATTGTTTAATTAGATAAAATAAAATTAAAAATTAGCGAACAGTTAAAATTTTACAGAATTCACTTATATGAAAAACAGTAAAAGAATGTTTCGTAATTTAACAAAAATGAGAATTAGTAAAATTTAGTGAATTGAGACAAACAACATTTCATAATTTAAAAAATGAGAATTAGTAAAATTTAGTTAATTGAGACCTTGAAAGAAAATTTCATAATTTAAAAAAATGAGAATTAGTAAAATTTAGTGAATTGAGACATTAAAAGAACGTTTCATAATTCCAAAAAAGAGAATTAGTAAAATTTAGTTAATTGAGACGCTGAAACAATATTACATAATGTAAAAAAAATGAAAATTAGTAAAATTTACTTAATTGAGACCTTGAAAGAACGTTTCATAATTTAATAAAAATCAAAATTAGTAAAATTTACTGAATTGAGACTTTTTTTTATTTGGATTTTTCTGAGTGAAAAAGGTTTTCGCGTCATCATCGTCTGGCACGATGTATTTTTCATAGAGAAATGTTAAAAATGGACAAATAAAAATTAATTAAAAACTAAATCCTAGCAACGTAAATGTATCTTAAACGAAAAAGCCTGTAATAACGTATATTAAAAGCGAAATAAAAACACAAATATAAACAATAGTGGATACAACAATCAAAAAGAAACTTAAAAGAATAAAAATTACAATCTGGCATACGCCAGACGGTATACACAGTCGACAAGGACCGTATAAATAATTAAATTTTTGAATTAAGATGTATGGCCTTTATAAATCGCAAGACAGTCGATAACATCATTGCATTGTTTTCCAACATATTTCGCATGTCAGCACCTAGCTTAAAATGCGCAATGCCGCACAACAGATACAATCCACTAGGATGTGGTGCACTGTTAGTTGGGCAGTCTCAGAGGGCACAAAAGAGTCCATCTGTTTACGTCATCAGGTATCCATGAGTGAGCCTAGTGCACGCTATTCGCATACGGCAGATAATAACCTCCACAATTGAGACATTTAAAAAATGTTTCATAAATTAACAAAAATGAAAATTTGTTAATTCTACACCAATAATGGGAACCGGATGTAGATATACTTTATTGTATGGATTCGAAAGAATTCTTGACGCCTTCCAAAAGTAATGAAATGTATTATGTACAGCTGTTGAAAAGGTCCGTAGGTTTTTCTGTTTTAATCATCGAATTCATCCGGAAGTCCCGGATTTGAATCTTGGTCAAGCATGGCGTTTTCACACACACTACAAATCATTCATCTCATCCTCTGAAGCAATGCCTAACGGTAGACCCGGAGATTAAAAAAAAAAAAAAAAAAATTATCGAATTGTAATGAAATTATCCATTATGTGGGTAGATACAGAATTGGAACGGAACGGAATGCAAGGATAACAGGGGATAAATACCTCCTATTAATCACAGAACTTGGACAACAGTCCGTTGCTGTTGGGTCTTTCTTATTATGGGTCTATAATTCTTATACCTTCAGTCCTCTGAAGATATGTCGGTGCTAGCGCCTTTATTTTTAGCAGAAATGCGCCTGGTGAGGGTCCTAGTTAGTTATTAGTGGATGCAATGCACTTTCTTCGCCAGAGAGAGTCGCATGTGCTAGCGACAGGCCAAAATTTTGTGATGGAAGAAAGAAGAATGGCTGGTGGTTTTAATTTTTGTAGACTCTTTTTCACTCTAGCCATTTTCTTAGTCTACAAAATATTGGAGTGTGATTTCAATAAGTGACTTTTATGAAAAAATCTGGTGTGGACACTACATTACTTCTTTATTCGCCTATGTATGTATTGTACTTCGTACAAGGAAGTAAACACTGTTAATTTCCTATTTAGTTGTTAGAATATTGTAATCTACACGGTTCTTATTGTTACATAAAAGCGGGCGTTGGAGATGGTGTGTACATACCAACATAATACATACCATCTTCCAAACGTATGTAATAATTTTGATTAATATCTTTATAAAATCTCTATATTTGAATTACGTTTGCAGTCCCCTGTAATTGGATACCCTATATACAGAAAGGTTTTAGGATTGATTAATAGATTAAGATTTTGCTTTTTATAAACAATGAAAATTTCTTATTTAATAATCAATAAAACTGTTAAAAATTTTATATCGAATTGTTTTCTTTTAAACCCAATTGAGGCTTCCAAATACATGTTTATCCAAGTGCATGGAAAGGTTCGAATATTTTGATATGTCCGACGGAAAAATAATTATATTCGTTGATTCATAAAGATGTAACATACTTTCAAGACATGTTATATTGGTGAAAATAAACAAGAAAATTCATCGTATAATATACAGGTTTGAAAACGCTTCGTTAGCGAGTGTCGGCTGGCGTAAACATTTCCTGGTTTTTGGGTCTTCAGTAAAATTAAGTTAAACTGTAATTCTTGGGACCCAAATTAAAATTTAGTGGTTATATATGAAATCTGACCTGTAAAACTGAAAAAATGTCCCAGATCTGTATTTTAATAATTTTTGAGAAATCTGGGGTAAAAGATAAGAGATTGAGATCAAAAACATACTATTTTATTTTTTATGTAAAATAACTTTGTTAAATGGGTAAAAAACACATTAAAAAAGAAACTCGTAAAAAATTTTATTCTGAGTAAAATGGTAAGATGAAGTTCACACAATACAAAAGTCAGAATTTCAAAGTTTATTAATAATAAAACATATCAAAATTTGGCAGTTTTTAACTCTGTATTAGGACAAACGCGCAGTATGCGGCTGCAGCCGATCGTGGCCGAACAAGCGGGCAGCCGCTGCGGCGAGCAAGATAGATGGCACCGCCTCGGCCGTCCAGTTCAAAAGATAGAAGATGTCACTGAGATAGCTGTAGTTATATATTTATATAATTGCTTGAAACGGCAAAAAACAATATTGGGTACATACCATTTTACGAATATGTTTTTCAAAAAGCATGTTTTATAATTCTTTTTGTGATCTGTGTCAACATGAAAAAAATGTTTCAGTTTCACAATAAGTAAAGAGTTTTGATGACTTATTAAATAAAAATTCAGATAACATAAGAGTTATAGGAAGGAACACAATGCGATTGTGCACAGGAAATTTTTTTGGAAAATTCATCGGGAGACAGATCCCATAAACTTGGTCTTTCTTTAACTTCAGAAATTAATTTTTCTAGAACGAAATCAATTTTCGACATTATATAAATATTTTTATAAAAGTGCAAAGAGAAAAAAACAAATTTTAAAATTATACGTTTGCATTTTTTGTTAAATTACGCACTAAAATGATAATTTAATACAGTTTTGCATGTTTGCACAATACTGAACAGGTCGCTGTTTGATAGCATACTAACCGTTTGGTGTGCGCGTTGTCTCATTACAGTTAATACAAATTTAGGCTGCAAGATTTCGGTTGGTCGTGGCGGCTGGAACGACAAATCTCTGGTCGCAGCAGCCTGTCGGTCGCACCGACCACGTACGCGTTCATTCACACGAATTCCATACAAATTGGTCGCCTGCGGCCAGCTACTTTCCTGGTCTTGGGCGTAGCCGCGTAAATTCGCGTTAAACGAAAAAATATTTTCAACATTACAAAATAAAAAATTAAATATTTAAGAAAAATAAACAATCAAAATTTAACTACTGTCCTGAAAGTTTGTTACATTCTTCATAAATTACCCGTAGGAAGTTACATGTTTTAATCATCTTTTAAAGTTGTTTGAATGATGAAACGCGTAAAATAGATTGGAAAATTATATCCAATTGTCTAATTAATTAATTTTCTCATTTTTTCCAAATAATAGGTTATATTTTTTTAATTTTCAGCCAAATTTTTCAGGTTATTAGTTCGATTTTTCAATTGTCAGTAACATTTTGCGTTGTTTCTATTTAAGATAGAATGATCGCTTAAAAAAGCCGGTATATTTCTTTTGTTGAGCCGAATAAAAAATTGTATTAAATAAAGTCAAAAAAACATTTTTATTATTACTACTACTACTACTACTACTACTTCATTGAAGAAATTTATTAATAAATATTTGATTAAATCTTTTGCATTTGTATTACACTCATCATCGTACCAAATTTGTCTGTCGTCTTCTTTTACGTAAGCGTAACAGAACTTTTCTTCTCAGCTACACTAAATATACAGATATTTTTAATTTTTTCTTTTTCAAATAACTTTTATCGAATAATGTTTAGTTTTAAGAATTGTATACATTTATTTATTCAGGTTATCAAAACTAACCCACCGGGTTGGTCAAGTGGTGAACTCGTCATCGCAAAACAGTTGATTTCTAAGTCGAGAACTCTAAGGCTCAAATCCTAATAAAGGCAGTTATATTTTTACGGATTTGAACACTAGATCGCGGATACCGGTGTTCTTTGGCAGTTGCGTTTCAATTAACCGCACATCTCAGGAATGATCGACCTGTGATTGTACAAGACTACACTTCATTTATATTCATACGTATCATCCTCTGAAGTTTCTCTTTCTCTGTAGGTTTCTCTTTAGTGGTTCTCTGAAGTGGTTTCCGGAGGCTAAATAGAAAAAAGTGAGAGAGAGGTTATCAAAAGTAGTATCAATTAAAAACATTTTTGTTTATATATAGTCATTACTGACTAGCAGTTAAACCTAAGAAAAATGTTCGATACTGAATAATCTTAGCACGAAAAAATGTCCATAATGGATAAGAACAATAAGGAAATATTATGTGTAATTAATGTATCAAATTTTCTTTTATGGTATTTTTATTGATGTAAATTCGAGCACATATAAAATATAATAAAAAAATCTGATGTCAACACCACATAACTTCCTTGTATGCCTATACATATACATACTTTTTTAAAAATGGAAAGTACATAAAATTTTATTTCATTAATAACTTTTGATATTTTTTTTATTGTTATTTATCGTAAAACATTTTTACATTCAGAGGTTAATAATTATTAATAAATTAATATATTAAAAAAAACAAAAGTTAAAAAAAAGGAAATGTAGTCGGATTCGATCCGTTGTGCATTTCCTTAGTACGCTACAAATATTTTATTAATTAAAATTTTATTTGGCTACAACTCGTTGAAAAGCTCTCAATGAGGGCTTATTACTGCACTTTTTATAAAGTCCAAAATCCAAATTTCTTTTGAATTTTTGGCTTTTTTGGACATTTTTGGTTTAGTCGATTGCAATTAAAAGGTGAGGTGCATCACCTTCAAAAGGTGAGGTGTTGTAGATGTTACAACAATCCTAAATCCAAAATTTCAACATCCTACGGCTAATCGTTTATGAGTTATGCGAGATACATACCTACGTACAGACGTCACGCCAAACTAGTCAAAGTGGATTCAGGGATGTTCAAAATGGATATTTCTGTTGAAATTTTTCGCGATTACAATACTTTACAAGGAAGTAAAAAGATAATTTTCATTAATTTTTTCCAAATTTTAGAAGTAAAATTTCAGTAATGAAATATAATTGCGTAGGTTAATAGAGAGAAAAAAGGAACTAAGGAATAAAGTAAGATCACCCTGAATTTTACTTCCGTTATTACGAAGCGATCCAAATTCATAGGCAAAGATATAATACGATTAGTATAGTTTATTATAATATCTAAACTACAACATCGTCGTTAATTAATTTTTTCAATGAAATTAAATCAAAATAAATAAAAAACCCGACTACCAAAAACACAGTAAAAAAAAAAAAAAATGTTTTTGTTTCTCCTTTCTATATATAGAACCTCAGTGAAGTTCTGATCTTAATTATAAACAACTACCAGTAACTTACCAAGACTTAATTTCTTGCCCTCTTTCAAAACTCGAAATTTAATGAATAACTAAAAGATATTATAATTTACTTTTTAATGTGTTTTTTTATTAAATGAATTTATTATAATTTTATTTTAGTTTTAATAATTTATTTGTACTTTTATTTAAAATGCAGATAGTTCTCCAATAAAATTAATGGTTGTATGAAAAAAACTATACGCAAGTAACCCAAAACGCAAGAAACCAGCAACTTTGTAAAAAGTAAAAATGAATGAGAAATTACGTTTTGTAATCAATAAGCACTAAAGCTACGGTTGTTTATTATTTTGGTTAATTATTAATTTGCCATTAGCTAGTAGGTTGTGCTTGGGAATATGAATTAGAAATTTTGTAATGGATGAAAAATATTCGCCTTAAAAAAAATATTATGCCTTATCCGGAATTCGTACCGTTGATCTTCTGAATGAAAGACTAAGACGTTACTATTGTGCCACGGAAGTCGGAAAAATGCTTTTTCACGAGAAATTCAAATCGTTTATATCATAGATCATGCATATTTTTATCTGAAACATCTTGCGAGGAAGAATTACCGAAAGATTTTTTTTTTACAAAATAGAATGCAAATCATTGAAATTTATCCATCTGGCTGTAAGTCTTGAACACAATTAAAACACCATCTTTTTATCAAATTAGTTTAAAAAGATGGACTTAAGCAGAAAAACACATAATTTTTGGCTTATTGTAGGCACGGTAAAAAAGTATATTTTTAAACTTAAAAACCGATAAATTTATAGTATAAAAAACCAGAAATCATTTTTAAACTATTATAAAAGTAAAATGGTAGAAGAAAATATATACCAAGAAGGGGTTAGAATTTATACTACGTAAGTATTATTGGGAATGTGGGAGTTAAAATAAAAAAAAGATCAATTAAACACAAAATTAAAAAAATCAACCATCCTTTAATATTTTTTACGACCGAGAATCGAACCCGGAACCTCCGGGTGAAAGGCCGAGATGCTACCACTCTCGCCACGGAGGCCGGCATTGAAGATAAATTGGTGAACATTTTTATACACTTTCTTCTTATGGTGTAAGAGCATACTAAAAGATTTTTTGAAATTCAAAGTTTAAAGGGCTAAAATGGAATAACAATGAAATTTACTATTTTTATTTTTTTTTAATTTATCGGTAACAATTGAAGATATCATCAACTTGATTTTTGGTGTGTGTAATCGTCATTTGAATATCTAAAAACCCACTTCCAGATTTTTCGAAATTCAACCTTGAAAGGGGTGAAGAAATGAAAAAATTTCAAACAAAGATTCTAAATTTTTCCAAATGATTTAATTTTCTTGTGAATATCTAAAATTCACGTAGAATTTTTTTTTACTATTTCGTCAGGATTTAATGAAAATCTAAAAACAATATTCTTGATTAAATAATTTTTATTTAAAAATAAATAAGTTTGCTATTAAAAAAATCGTGATCTGGACACCACATGACTTCCCTGTATGCCTATTAAATTACATGTACACATTTTTAAAAGTACATTAACTTTTTTTCACTAATAACTTTTGATTTTTTTTCATATAATTTTTTTATTGTTATTGATTGAAATATTATTTATTGTAAAAATTTTATAATAATATCAATAGTCAATAATTATTAATAAATCAATATATTTAAATTTAAAAAAAATAAAATAAATAAAAGCTAAAAAAAAAAAAATGAAGTCGCATTCGAACCGATGTGTCTTCCTCTTATAAGATCTAAATATTTCATTAATTAAAATTTTATTTGGCTACAACTCTGGAACCAGTGAAGATAAGTACCACTTATATAGTTGAAAAGCTCTCAATGAAGCTTATTACTAGAGTTAAGAAAAAGTTTAAAATTAAAATTTTGAGATTTTGGGCTTTTTTGGACTTTTTTGTCAAGTCTATTACAATCAAAAGGGAAACTGCACAACTGGATGTTATAACAGTCCTATATCCAAAATTTCAACATTCTACGGCTAATCGTTTTTGAGTTATGCGAGATACATTCTTCGTACGTACATTACGCCGAAACTAGTCAAAATGGATTCAGGGATGGTCAAAATGAATATTTCCGTTGAAATCTGAAAACCGAAATTTTTCGCGATTACAATACCTCCTTTGCTTTGTATAAGGAAGTAAAAATAGTGCGGGTTAATATTGCATTAATATCGCGGATAAATCCGCGACGGGAGAACTCTAGTTTATCTATATTTATATAAAAGTACCTGTCATGACTGATTCATCAACGCCCAGAAAAAACTATTGAATATAAATTGATTAAAATTTGTGTACACTTTCTTCAAAAAGTGTAAGTGCATAATAATAAAGAATTTTTTGAAATTCTTTAACGGGTTAAAATGGAGTAACCAAGAGATTTATTATTATTATTATTTTTTTTTAATTTATCGGTAACAAATAAAGGTAGCAACTTGATTCTTTTTTGTGTATGTAATCTTCATATGAATATCTAAAATCCAATTTCTAGATTTTTTGAAATTTGATCTCGAAAGTGGTGAAGAAAAGTAAAAAAGATTCGAAAAATGATTGCAATTTTTTCCCCTTTTCCGGCTATACTAAACGAGATATTCACTAAATTTGGTTTGAAAATGCTCCTTAGATAAATATCTTAAAACCATTTTCAGGTTTTTTAAATTTTAATATTTTAAGGATAAAAAATTAAATTTTTTTTTTTTTTTATATTTTGCATTTTTGTTGCTATCGCTATTGACTCAATCTTTGAAATTTGGTAACATTTAGATAGGAATTTATGTGTATAATCCTGAGTATGTATGTCACTAGCGAAGCCGTGACGGTAAATCTAAAACTGATTAATGGATCCTGAACTGACCAAATTATTGCTGTGAAGAAATTACAATACACTGATACTTTTTATAGATTGAACATGCTTTAATTTTTCTTGCTTGTGGGAATAATAATAATAATGATTTTAATGATCACAGGTGGGTCTAAGGGGCAGAGCTCCCTGTCCAGACGGGAAGGGTGAGCGAAGCCAGCCCTAACCGGCTAAATATCCCTTGACCGTGACGGGAAACGCAAATAATTATATAGCGCGGACCAAGCTGCGATGGGGATGCTGATTTTATACATATATATGTAAAAAAGATATAAAATGTACGTATGAATATATATATATATATATATATATGTATAAAAGTTTTACACACACACACATACACACACACACACACACACACACACACACACACACACACACACACACACACACACACAAACACACCAATATATCTGAAAAAGTTGACACTAATTTTTTTTCTTTTTTCATGTAAAATGAGAATTCTGAGAATTCTTTTTTTCACTAATATGGTTGCAAATATTATATTTAAACAAAATTAAAACACCGAAGATAATTAAATGAAGATAGAAACACATCGGAGCTATTAATATCAAAACTAATTGATACTCTTACAGGATATTAAAATAAACAGGTTGTATAAAAAAAAAAAAAAATCATAAATTTTCAATAATATTTTGTGAAAGGTAATGCTATATAAATGCCTTGGTAAGTAATCTGTATGCACATTATATTCTGGGAAGCAGTCTCTTTATCACTGGTTGGCACCCTGGCTAGTTGGCCAGGTGTACTTGAGGCGGGCCAAACGATTGAGTTTTGATGCTGGGATGTTTTTTCTTTTTTTTCATTATATATATATTTTTTTTTTTTATGAACCGGTTTCTATTTTTAGTTAGAAGGGAGAAGGTTAGAGAGGACCCTAGAGGTTGAAACAAAATTACATGTTACGTTTCTGGAAGCGGACGCATTTTACTTTACAAAAGCTGTGATTACAGTTTTAAAACCAAGGCTAAATGATTTCTGTTTTATAATTCGACTACTTTGTTTTCAATCAAGATGGCATTTGTTTTATTATATTATTATTATTATTTTTTAAGTTTAATCATGATATTTTAATATGATTATCAACAAGGCGTTTGTACATTGATATGATGAAGGGAAGTAAAGTAAGAGTTGATATTGAAATAGAATTTCAATTATCAAAAACGTTTAACTCGGTTGCTCGTCTAAAAGTAGCTTTGGTGGGGATAAATGCTGATTGTGTAGTGGAGCAACCAAACGTACCGAATATTTAATAACACTCTTCTCGCTGTATTTTAAATATATAATAACAACATGTTGTTCTAAATAATTGACTTTAATCACGTAATGTCTTTGTTCACAACATATTTAAACGACAAACACACACACACACACACACACACACATCAAAGAAACGCTTGTAAATCTACATTTCGAACATATTTAATAAAAATTTTAATGAACGAAAAAACTCGGTGTGATATATACATTTTCAAACGGTCATTAGCCTGAAGGTTTGATAAATTTATAAAATACTTATCTGCTTTATAAAGATTAGCAGTAAGCAAACTCTAGGCCAATAAATAGGTAAAAGTCAGTTCTTTTCCGTCTTAGACATAAATAACCCCCATAAAACATAGCTATATTTCTATATAAAATTAATTTACATCAACAATCATTGAGTTAAAATCCAGAGATGAACAAGTTAGTTTCTATGGATTTTTTTTTTCTGGGCGCACAACGAGGTGTCGTTATCAACACCCGGACTCAAAATTACTGTAATAAATGATTAAAAATTAACAATTACAATTTACCTTAAAAATTAAAACGATGTAAAACGCCTATGCGGTATGCTAAGTGCGAAATAAAACCAAAATAAAATTTCGAACGATAAAAAGGAAAAACATAATATATTATTAATCAGATTTTTGAATCCAAATGTACAACCTTAAGAAATCTTAGGACATTAGACAATATCTATCTATTGTTGTCTAAGATACTTCGTATGTTAGACCCTAGTTTAAACTTCCGACGCAATGCCGGATAACAGACACAGACCACAAGTATATGGAATACTGTCAGTAGCCAGTCGTACCGAACTCAAACGGGTGCAACAGTCTGAGTCATCAGATATCCATGAATGAGCATAGTATCCCCTATTCGCAAATGGAAAATAATAACCTCCTTACGACTGTTATTCCTACATGAATAGCTCCAGGGCGACACAGTGTCTTCAGCTGGTCTAAGTTTATTATTGATTACAGCATTCCATTCATTCTATCATATCATCACGAACCACACTCTTCAGAAAACCGGCAAGAACATTTAAAACACCGCGATTAGTGAAATACAAAGGAACAGATCATTTGGTTTATTTGGTCTATTCCAAAGAGATGGCTCATCACTGTTCACTAATTGACGCACCACAGGGCTTGAACGAAACACACCTGTAGCCAGATGGATAGATCAATGGCGGAGTGCATCGAGCATCTCTAGAGCGGTGGCCCGTGGCGGCGAATATGTCAGATCATTTGCCAGATCATAAGTGTAGATAATTTTTCCGTCTACTGGAAAGGGATTGCTCACCACTTTTCATCAGCAGACTTACCACAGGGCTTGTATGAAAAGCACCTGTAGCAAGACGGATGAATGAATGATGGACGGAATCTAGAATTCTAAGAGCAGGGTGGTCCTAGCGACGAATGTGCCTCACAACCGTAATCTGAGAGAAAACGGACCAGAGTTGGATAGAAGCGTACCATGCATACACGATCAGCTTCCCATTGAGTACTGGAAAAAACTCTCAGGATATCTAGCATTTTTAGACATTTTACCTGCAGCTCCTTTAAATGTGTTACCCACATTAGTCGTTGATCAAACCACAATCCAAGAAATTTAACCCGCGTATATGGTATAACTGGTTCACCATGTAAAAACAGTTGAGGGTCAATATGTTCCCTCAAGCGTGAAAAACAAATGCATTTTCTTTTTTCAGGAGAAAACGTAAATCCAGTCGTTTAATTCCACGCTTATAAGAAAGGTTCTAGGTTTAAATTATAATCTTTTTATCATCGTGGATTTAAAAATATTATTTACAGGTTGTCAGAGCTAGGAAAAAGTAAAGAAATCTTTTCTTTTAACGTGAACTGAACTAAAAACCTGAAAAATTCATAGCGTTTCTTCTGGAAAATTAAATTAGTGAAGATAAATTCGGCCATATTTTTTTTGAAGTCTGGAAACAAACTATTACTGGTATAAAAAATTCCTCTACGTTAAAATAATTAATTTGGTGATCACTTTCTAAGTACATAAAAAATTGCTTCCAGCCGACCATTTTGAAAGTATAATGGATTTCTTCATCACATCTGTTATTACTGACTGATACTGTTGCTCATCTTAACCGATTAGGAAATCCGTTTTATTACGTGGTCAAATATTTTTAACTTATTTTATATTTGTTGTATTTATTTATTTCGTCTTTCGATATTTCACAAAAATTGTTCATGTTTATTGTGATATGTTTTACAGTTTACAAAACAAATCTGATATGGACACCACATAACTTCCTTGTACGCCTATTAAATTACATGTACACATTTTTTGTTGCTCTTCAATTAAATTTATTTCAATTGAAAGTGAGATACGATCCTCCAGTTATTTAATAAAGTGGACAGTTACACAGTTACTAAAATATTAGTTTTTTAATTAATATCAAATATTTATACAATTATTAATTCAACAAGATTAAATGAAATATTAGGATAGAGTAAAAGTTCCTTTATTACTTTTTAAATAAATGTAAGCCGATTAGTGCCCAGTCGAATGCAATCAAAAAGGAAGGTGTACAACTAGATTTTACAATAGTCCTAAATACAAAATTTCATTATTCTACGGCTAATCGTTTTGAGAATGTGTAAAAGGTAAAAGATGATATTCTTTGGAAATAAATTATTCTAATGTACTAAGATTATGTTTAATATTTTAAAAAAAAATGTTTTTTGTAAAGAAATTATTTCTAATTCTGAAAGAAAATAACTATAGTGACCTTTTCTATAAGACGTTAAATTAGTATAAGACAAATAAGTTGCATATTACTGTAGCTAACAAGGGGAAGGTACGGGCTTCGGGACACCAATTTGAACCATATTGCGTGTGTGAATACTTCGGTATTTACGTGTCTTCATCACAAAATACTAACACGCAATATTCAATTATACTCAAGAAAATGGCCCTAAAAATTTCCTTAACATTTTATATTAGTTTATATATTAATTTTGTTTCACGTCGGTCAAGTAGATATCTGGTATAACTGAGAACGTGTCGGATCCGTAACCATGCACACATCGGTTCAAATCCGACTTAATTGCATATATTTTTTAACTTTTTTTAAAATTTAAATATATTGATTTATTAATAGTTATTAACCTCTGTAAAATTTGTTGCATTAAAATGAAAAGTACATGAAAGTTTATTTCACTAATAACGTCTGATTTTTTTTCATATTATTTTTTGTATTGTTATTATTGTCTTATTATTTATTGTTAATTTTTTTTTACAATCACAGGCTAATTTATTAATAAATGAATATATTTTTAAAAAAAGTTAAAAAAAATATATGTATATGAAGTCGGATTTGAACCATTGTGTCTTCCCCTTGTAAGATCCAAATGTTTCATTAATTATCATTTTATTTGGCTACAATTCTGGAACCAATGAAGATAAATATAACTTATGATATATCGCTGAAAAGCTCTTAACAAGGACTTAATACTGCAGTTAAGAAAAAGCCCAAAATTCAAATGTTTCAAAATTGAAACCCCCGCTTTATTTAGAGGTCTGACTGTATACACATTTTTTGGCCCAGTCGATTGGAATCAAAAGGGGAGGTGCACAATTAGACATTACAACAGTGCTAAATAAAAAATTTCAACATTCTACGGTTAATAGTTTTTTAGTTATGCGTGTTACACAGGTACACACGTACGTATAAACGTCACGCCGAAACTAGTGAAAATGAATTCAGAGATGGCCAAAATGGATATTTCTATTGAAATCTGAAAACTGAAATTTTTCGCGATTACAATACTTCCTTTACTTCGTACAAAGAAGTAAAAAATTACCACATTTTCGGATAAAAAAGACTTTAAGCTTAAATATTTTTGACTTTACTTTCCATATAAATTTTATTTTAAAATATAGATTTTGTTTTTTTAATAATTACGTCAAAACATTCTTGTCTCTCGTGCGACTATCTTCAGTGATGATCCCGTTATTAAAATCTTGGTGCCAACTGATGTAATGACGTGTATTTCCAAACACGTACGCATTTAAACTGTAGTCAAAAGTCTCGTTGAATTTGAACTGTAACTGTTTATTTTGAATATCGCTATTTTGTGCTTTTATTTGTTAGATATTTCACATAATGTTCAAATCTGTGAATATAGTCCCTTGTATAAATATGAGTGCGTGATTATGTGAAATGGTTGGTAAATGTTGACGCCATGTCGTTTAATTGAGGTCTTCTACGTTTTCATTAAATCTCTGAAGCGTCATTCCATTTAATTATTGTAATTTAACATTATAAAACTCACAAGCGCATCCAAATTAAAGCCACCCATCCACGACTTATATAGTATCTTTATCTATTATTAATATATATTTTTTAATTGCATTAATTTTAAAAATATTTTGAATATATTATTTTTTGGGAAACTAATTAATTCACCCCTTAAGCTTGAAACTTATGCTTGGAAATAATAATTTATTTTGCGGGGAGTTTAAAAAAAGGATTTTTAATCTTAAAAATTTTGAATGAAATGACGAGACGCTATTACTTTATACTGAGGACATATATATATGTTACAGTGTAAGACCATAATTAGAGAATGTCAATATTCTCCGGTGAATGTCGACATATTTTCGAGCAAGAAAATTAGTTTGAAAAGTTGAAGAGAAAAATCTGATGTGGACACCACATGAATTCCTTGTACGCCAATAAAATTATTTATACACATTTTTTTAAAATGAAAACTACATAGAATTTTATTTCATTAATAACTTCTGATATTTTTCATATTTAATTCTTATTGTTATTTGGTTATTATTGAATTATTTTTTTATTGCAAAACGTTTTTAGAATCAAAACTTAATATTTATTAATAAATCAATATATTTGAATTAAAAAAAAAGATAAAAAATGCAGTGAAGTAAAAACGTGAAGTGCAGTGAAGTAAAAGATAAAACCAATGAAAATAAGTACCACTTATGATATATCGTTGAAAATCTCTCTCAATTAGGGCTTAATACTGCAGTTAAAAAAAGTCCAAAATCCAAATTTTGGGGATTTTTTGGACACTATCGGTCCAGTCGATTGCAATCAAAAAGGGAGGTGTACAACTAGATGTTCCAGCAGTCCTAAATCCAAAATTTCAACTTCCTACGGCTAATAGTTTTTGATTTATGAGAAATACGTATGTACGTACGTACAGACGTCAGGCCGAAACTAGTCAAAATGAATTCAGGGATGGTAAAAATGAATATTTCCGTTGAAATCTGAAAACCGATATTTTACGCGATCACAATACTTCCTTTACTTCTTACAAGGAAGTAAAAATGATAACGAATTTTGTAAAGCCTATAATCAACTTCGGTGGCAGTCTCTTTATATTTTTTATATTCATTCTTTTATTTACACGAAGATGTGCTTACTGCCTTTGGGTTATTACGAAAAATTTTCTTTCGTAGTTCTAGAATTTTTTTTTGGCCTACCCAGATTTTAAATAAATATTAAATAGAAACAATGTTAAATTAAACAAAATATTAAATTTTTTTTTGTCTTCAGTCATTTGACTGGTTTGATGCAGATCTCCAAGATTCTCTGTCTAGTGCTAGACATTTCATTTCGGTATACCCCCTACACCCTACATCCCTAATTAAAAATAAAATAAAAAAAAGGTCAGAAAATAATAAAAGTAACTTTACTTAAATAAATAGTAAATAATTTCTTTAATAAATAAAATAAATACTTAAATAAACAGTAAATTATTCTTTTAATTTCGACTTTTTGATGTCGGCGTTAAATTAAAAGTTAGTAAGTTGTTTCTAAGTGGGTTATTTTAAATTTTACAATCTTCAAAAAGTAAAAATTTAAATAGTAATTTTTTGTTTTCTTTTTAAAGCACTTTTATTTAACAGAATGGATTTTAGATTACAAGAATAAAAAAATTGTAATAATTTTTTAACTTGAAATATTTTTCTTAATTTTCAACCGGATTCTACAGCAAAATTTTTAAAGGAAGATAAATAATTGTGAGGTAAAACTGGTTATTTTAATTTTACCTATCTACATTCATTGCTTGTTTTGAGAGAGACATGTGTGTCTTTTAACATCAAAGAATATTTACTTCTGTAGAACTTAAGATTATAGTCCAGTTGAACATTACACGGATTTATTATTAGTTAGATGTGATTCCGTGATACTATTGTATATTTGGAGCTTAATTAACAGTACTGACAGAGTACTTGTTGGTCTAAAATTGGTCAATTTATAAACTGTAGTTAGGTATAAATACTACTTTTAAGGTAGTAAAAAATTAAACAAATCTAATTAAAGATTTAAAATAGAAATAAAGACTAAAAAAAATCATGCTGTCACGATAATTTTTAACAACGTGCTTTTTTAAAACAATTTAAACATTTGGAACCTCTATTTTACGTAATTTATTTATCCTTCGTTTTTTTTTTGTTTTATAAAGATATTAAGGTTTTTTAAAATATAATATCGGGTGGTCAGGTTAAATGAAACGATACCTCCTTAATTTCATTTGCTTGTGGTGCTTTTGGTGTTTCAAGGCGTATAATTTGGTCTGGGTTGGACGAGGGTTTTAAAATTCAATCACGCCACTACTAGCCCGGTAATAACTTATTTTGTTCAAAGACCAAGACTATAATTTTAGGGTTGGATATAACGTATAGTATGTATATGAATACGCGCGCACACAAACACACACACACACACACACACACACATACACACACACCAGAGCGTTGTTGTATACAACGTGTATAGAAGTCAGCCTATAGCCAATATGATATTTAACATATAATGGGTGTTATTATTACTATTATTTTTATAAAACGACCCTCCGGGTGTAAAACACGGTCTCCCCCCACCCTAAACTTACATATTGAAACTGAATTTAAACACGAGGGGGTTGAGCGGGCAAGTTATATGTGCGCACGCACATGTTCGGCAGTCCTGACTATCATCACTGTACTATTGGTATTTATTATATCTTATACAACAACATAATTAAATAGTTACCAGTTTGAAAATTACTTAATTCAAAAGTTGGGTCAGACTGTACATACTATAAGTTAAGTATAAAATTGAAATAATGATTACCTTTTTTCTTCTTCTCTTAAATACTCTTATAGGTTATTGAGATGTTACTTGTTGTTATACTTTATTTATCGATAGTTGAGAATATAAGTAGATTATATAAGCTAATCTGTTGTCTTATATATTTACAATTTTAAATATTTAATAATTACCAAAGTGTGGAAAGCTACGCTACAAAAAATAAATAAATAAAACTGTAATAATATATTTTTTATTTACATACTTTATAACACATATTAAGTAGAATAAATTTCATTTAAAAAAAATATTGGCTATTACAAATTAAATTAATTTAAAAAGTGATTAAAACTGGGTTTTAAAACCTTCATTAAAAACTAAAAAGTTATATTTAATAAATATTATTTTTTTAAATTTAAAATACTGTTTATATATATTTAACATTTAAAATTTAAATATATGTTTCATTTTTTATAAGTCGGAACAAAAATTAAAAATAAATATCTGAAATTTATTAAACCCTAATTTGTAGTGGACTTCAGAACATTAAAATTTAAAAAAATAATACTTTTTTTAACGCAATATTTTGAATTCGTTTTATTTTATTTTTTTGTTTATTTTACTTTTACTTCCTTGTAAAAGTAAAGGAAGTATTGTGATCGCGAAAAATTTCGTTTTCAGATTACAACGGAAATATCTATTTTGACCATCTGTGAATCCATTTTTACTAGTTTTGGCGTGACGTTTATACGTATGTACATGTGTACGTGTGTATCTCGCATAACTAAAAAACGATTAGCCGTAGAATGTTGAATTATTTTATTTAGCACTGTTGTAATATCTAATTGTAAACTCTAGTTTGATTAATAAAATATAAAGAGAGTTAAATTTTTTTACGAGATTCAACTATTTTTTAACTCTTTTTCAACTGTTGTTTTGAGATAAGACAACTAGATATTAACCAAATTGAATTTTCTATTAGATATTTAACAAATTTCAAAAATAAAATTATTGTATGATATGTACAGAATACTTCAATATTTTATTTAAATAGTAATCAAGTTTTTCTTTTTTACTTTTTTTTTGCACCGTTTTTTAGCGCTTTATTTAATTCTAATTCGTTAATAAGCGTCTAGTATAACTAGGTTTTTTTCAAATTTAACTGTATCTTCATTTCTCCATAAAAAAAATCTGATGTGGGCATTGCATGACTTCTCTTTCGCCTATTAAATTACATATACATTCCTATACAATTTTTTATACATTTTTATACATACTTTATATTTTATTATACATTTTTTATAAATATACCTTTTCTTTTTACATGGAAAGTACATAAAATTTTATTTCATTGATAAATTCTGATATTTTTTTTTTGTTGAATTATTATTTATTATAATTTTTTTTACAATCAGAGGTTTTTAATAAATAATTAATAAATCAATATATTTAAATTAAAAAAAAAAGTTTAAAAAAAAGGAGATGAAGTCGCATTTGAACCGATGTGCCTTCGCCTTGTAAGACCAATATTTTATTAATTAAAATTTCATTTAGCTATAACTCTGGAACCAACGATAAATCACAACTACCTGTGATATAACTTATGATATATCATAAGTGGTACTTATGATATATCGTTCATAATCTCTCAATGAGGGCTTATTACTGAAGTTAAGAAAATATAATAAATTTTGGGCTTTTTTGGACACTTTTGGTATAGTCGATTGCAATAAAAAGGGGAAGTGCACAACTAGATGTTACAACAGTCCTAAATCCAAAATTTCAAGATCCTACAGCTAATCGTTTTTGAGTTATGCGAGATACATACACAATACCTACGTACAGACGTCACGCCAAAACTAGTCAAAATGGATTCAGAGATGGTCAAAATAGATATTTCCGTTGAAACCTGAAAACCGACATTTTTTACGATCACAATACTCCCTTTACTTCTTACAAGGAAGTAAAAAGGAAGGTGCGTGGATTTTGTTTGTTGTATGTACTCACATTTTCATTTTAGCTGCTATTGACGTAAAGCTGACCAATGGTAGTACACCGGGCGGCTGCGCGCAGCGCACGAACGATTCATTCCTTCGAACGATTTATACTTCTGGTTCCGAACGATTTATCTAAAATTATATTTGTGTTTTAGGAATAAAAAAGGAAAACATTTGAGTTAGAGCTTTATTAGTAGGAAAGAGATAAATTTTAAGAATTTATTTTTTTATTTACTCAGTCAAGTAAGTATCTTATAATAAATAAAATCTACCATTCCTGTTTTTTTTTTTTTTTATTATGACGAAAAATACATATTGTAATATTTATCAATAATGCTAACGTTGGCTAGGATTTAAAATTCAGAAAATTCTAAAAAGAAATATTCACATTTAAATTCTTCTATGAAACTCTGATTGGTTAAAAACTTAAGCATTTAAAAAAGTTCTTAATAATTTTTTTAATATTAGATGGAAGATTATTACCTTAAAGAATGTATTGATATGATTTGATGTATTTTTTAGATGTAGTTAAAAAAAATTAGTATAATTATTTTTAGATTGAAGAATACTCTAACGTAGATAGTGTTTAATTTAGACGATTACGTTAATTTATAATAGAAAAATCAAGCAGTGCAACAGACAAAGAGGAAATATACTAGAAAAAATCTTCGTCTATTCATCAGTTGATTTGTTGTTCACCCTTACATATCTGATTTATTATAAATTTATAAATCTAGTGGTTTCAGTAAATCTGTTACTCTCTCACGCAAATACTCTTCAACCGATTAAAGTGAAATTCTGAATCAACATAATTTTTATAAATGAAAAAGACAGAAGGGTTACCTTTACGAAATGTTTCGCCGTTTCAAGATGGTGGCCAATTAACGTTACTATTGACAAACCGTCGGTCATATCGAATTCAAAGACCACTTGCAGTATTTGAAATTAAATTTGCTACAAAAAAGGTCTCTTTGTTTTTTTTTTTATGTCTCTCGGTTATCGATAAAAGTATTTTTAACTGTGCGATGATGTAGGGCGTATTGTAGATTTGCGGTTTCGCTTTGAATCGCCTCCAATTTCCATTTAAAAGTTAATTTTTCGATGACAATAAATAAGATCACAAGGGCAGGTATTTCAAATGCCTGGTCTTCATTTGGAGAGTCAATATTTCTCCTATGGACAACTGTATGTGGCTTGCTCTAGTGTATCTGTGGGAACAATATTTGTATATACCTAAAGAGAGAAAGGCTATAAATGTTGTATTCAAGTTCATTCTTTAGATTATATTATTGACAAATTGTTCTGCAAAACATTTCCAAACATAAAACAAAAAAAAAAAAAACATAAAATAAAAAATTCATGCACACTTCTGTACAAGAAAACCGACTTTCCATTATTTATTTTATATAATTTTGCAAAAGAAATATGCAAAACATAAATTAAATGAGAAAACTAAAAGAAGTGTAATTTAAAAAAAAATTTAATATTAAAATATATTTTTGTTTATAAGAAAATTAATTTATTATAATTGTAATTTAATGAAATAATTAAAAATAACGAGTAGACCCTATACACAAATACATTTTCAATCTCACTCACCACTGTAACTCACTGTATAAGTGCGTATGAAAAATATACCAATATAAAGTCAAGCAACATAAATTGAGGTTATGTTGTTTGTTTTCAACCTTAAATTTCGCCTAACTGAAGAACTGCTCAATCAATCTTCTTCAAATTTTCACATGCACAACTTCAGATTCACTACTATAGCAAATTTAAATTTCAATGAAATGGATTAAGTAATTTAGGAGTTAATCGAGCCACATATTTTATACATAGACCTATATATATATATATATATATATATATATATATATATATATATATATATATAAGGATATATATATATATATATATATATAAGGAAGTTAAATTTTAAGTGAATGGTATTTTCGTACACTTCGCACTCAAAATGTAAATAAGATTCAATTTCACCTGCCCTTATCTCACCGTGGAGCGAAAATAATACCATACTTTTTCTTTGAAAACTTAGTAAAAAGTGAGAAAAGGATGTAGCAGTGGCGGCTTGTGTATATGCACTGTGGAACTGCAGCACCCCTTATTTTTACTTGATATTATCGGTAACATTTAATATAACGAGTCCTTTTTCCTTTAATTCTTTCTTTATAGTTGTACAATACATAATCCTTAAGCTTATTATCAGTAACTACCCCCAAGTCTATGAAAAAGATCCAAGAATCTTTGTGTGGAACTTTGAGCTTCACAGTTCCAGCCGCGTGGTGGTTAGATGTTGTGTTCATCCACACACACAGGAAGCTCCACGCGAGGCTGCCAGGGTGAGATAGCACTGTCGTTCCCGCAGTGCCAACCCTGATTAATTAGTACTTAAATTTATTAAGTAGTAAACTTATTATTTAGTTTATTAAGTAGTAAAACCGTGTAACATATTCTTGAATGTGATAAAGTGTAGAATTAGATTATTATCCTACCCACGGGGTTGGTCTAGTGGTGAACGTGTCTTCCCAGATCAGCTGATTTGGAAGTAGAGAGTTTCAGCGTCCTAGTAAAGTCGGTTATTTTTAAATGGATTTAAATACTACATCGTGGATACCGGTGTTCTTTGGTGGTTGGGTTTCAATTAACCACACACCACAGGAATGGTCTAACTGAGACTGTATAAGACTACACTTCATTTACACTCATACATATCATCCTTATTCATCCTCTGAAGTATTATCTGTAAGGTAATTACCAGAGGCTAAACAGGAAAAATAAAAAAAGGATTATCCTGGTTTTGCTATTCTACTTGATTCTTTTTCTTCGGTTCTTTTATTTTACAGAAAACTTTAACCATGGTCTTGAAAAGGCCCAGAAAAAAGTTTTTTGGAGCAGCACCCCCCACTAATTTTAGCTACGAGTTACCACTGGGATGTACGGTCGTCAACTCTTCGTGGTGTTTGTCAGATAACACTAAAAGTCGAGCAAAATATTTTTTTACCCGCACGAAGGATGGATTATTAGTTATTACAACTATTTTAAGATGGAGCCGACTAATATGATACCCGCATATTTCATAAACTTCCAAGTCCTGTGCTGAGTAAACTGTTGCTTTGAAGAAATTATAATACACTGATAATTTTTATAAATTGAACATGCTTTAATTGTTATTTATCAGTATTATTCTCACTAGAATAAGGATAATAAACAGAGTGGAGTTCTGGATGTGTGACTAGACGAGAAGGACGAGTCCAAGCGAGCCGTGACCGGCTAGTGTGTTTCTGTATTGTTCTTCAACTTTCTACATTCATGTATAAATATATATAAAACAATTTTTTTTTTGATAAGTGACAATTTATATATAGGTTTTATTACATCCACGTTTACCAGATCAGGTTTTATTGATTAAAACCTAATAACAAGTGATGGTAGCATAAGAGAGAAAAAAAGATTTATTATTTAAAAAAATCTTTTTCTACTATTAGATATCAATTTATCGATATTTCACACGAACGATCAAGTTCTTAATCATTTTATATCGCAAATAAACTTATTTTTATTACATAAACGATAATGAGATATTGAATGTTGGTGATGCTCAGCATATATTATCAAAATAATGAATTTACGATAAAAACATCTGCTCTCTCATCTCTCAGTAAATAAAGTATAGTCAATACTCATCGTTATAATTTTTTTGTTAAAGAAAAAAATAATTACTTTTTTAAATAACTAAAAGTAATAATAATAAATAAATACGTAAACAGGTGCTGGAACATGATTCGTGTAAAAGACAAATTATTTCTTGGTCCATATTAAGCTACCACAACTCTATTCATGTAATAATAATAACATGTAATAACACTCCAGTTATTCCAGCCTGCTTCTACGCTATTATAATATATATATATAAATCTATGCTTGTGTATATATTTATACAGTGTTGTAGTAGAGTATAGTCTGTAAAGTGAGAAAGGAGATACTCGGACAGATATAAATGATATTTAAATGGGTGCTTGTTTCTTTTTAATATACTCAAAAGAGTTAAACCTATTATAATGTTATACCTAATATTTAAATTACATATTATATTCTAGCCTACAGTAAGTAGTTGGCTAGTTTTTAATATTGTTTTTTAAATAAACTGTTTTCATTAAGCTTCTCCTGCACGCATACATACACACACTCGCACGCGTACACACATATACACGCACAATATCATAGGAAGATGTGTTGGTATGTATTTAAAAACGCTTCATAATAGCATTATAATAAAGACCATCATGTGAGCACTTTTCGTTTGATATCAATAATCACTACCAAATTATTAAGGAAATCAATCCAGCAATCAACCAGTTTTTTTTTTAATTCATCTATCATTGTCTTTTCACCTCTTGAGTTTCTCTGTCTCTCTCAATCTCTCTCTCTCTTTAAAACTCTTCTTCCTCTACATGATTACATTGATTAAATTAATAGCCGCTATTTTTATTCATCTATATTTATAATGATAAATAAATGAGAAGTAGTGTATATTGTAATCCTATAGAATTAAAAAAGAAATTCTAATTTAACAGATAATATTGTTAACCGTTTTTAACTAAAAAATGTAATTTTTGAGAGAAATATTTAGATGTATTCATCTAGATGAAAACTTATATTATTAATAAAGTTTTGCATAACTCGCAAAACAGTGCCCAGCCACATTAGGAACTTTTGATTGAGCCGAACAGCAAAGAATGATATTTTGGAAAATTTATGTAATTCTCCGTTTATAATGGCTTTTTTGAATGTTTAATTATTTTTTAATTAATTAATTTATTCTTAAAAAAAAAACAGGTCAAGGTCAGATATTTGTCTTTTCCTGTTTCCGGGAATTACCGTCAGGTATTACTTCAGAGGATGAATGAGAATTCATGTACGAGGATAAATGAAGTGTAGTCTTGTACAGTCTCAGGTTGACCATTTCTGAGATATCTGGTTAATTGGAACCCAACCATGAAAGACCACCGGTATCCACGATCTAGTATTCAAATCCGTATAAAAGTAACTAACTAACTACCTTTACTACTTGAACGCTGGAACTCTCGACGTCCAAAAATCAGCTGATTTGCTAAGACGCCTTCACCACTAGACCAACCCGGTGGGTAAAGTATGATATCTAAATAAAATTATATAGAAAAATTAGCAGTATAAGATAGAGTTTCAAAATCAGAAAATATTAATGGAATAATCAAAAATATACAATAAAAAATGCTTACAAAAAAACCTAAAAATCAGACGTTGTAATACAATAATAAAACCAGGATGTTTTTACATCCTTATGAGTGTTTAAACGGGGAAAAATATGGAAAATATGAAAAGGAGATAATTATAAAAATATTAGATCCCATAAAGTATACAAACATATTTAAACTTAAAGCAACAATGAAGTATAACAAAATATAGAAACAAATAACGGACACAATAAAAAATCGGGTTAGAGTTAGGTCACCTAGTCAGAACTAGTAAAAAATAGATCACTGAATCTTTGATTTCTTCTTTAATAGAAAAAAAATTTAAATGGATTAAAGAAATTTAAAAATATAACAGTAAATGTATTAAAAAACTGAGGCCGGAACGCGGCTTTCGCCGCGTGAAGAGAAAGTCCTGCAACTGTGGGTTGTTTCTGTTGCACGGCTTGCACCATACACAACTTAATTTAAAACATTTATCATTTTATTTAAATATAATATTTTTTTCATTTATTTTATTCAATGATTCTAACTAAAGCGCGCGCGCATACCGTATTTAATTCGCGCGGGTGTGGCGATACTAGCGGCGACTGTCGGCACTAACTAAACTAATGTAATTTAACAACTTACATAAAATAGATTTCGCTTTTACGCTCAGCAGACTGCTGTAGCCGCAACGCTTAACACACCAGGTACCGAGTCAACCGGGTGTTCGATTTCAAGACCTAGTCAGACCGAATTACTTTTTTACACTTTAAATATGACTCATTTATTTAATTATACTGCTCACCTATGACGTCATAATATAGCAGTCCTTTAGAGCATTGTGGTGGTGCGATTTTGCTAAAAAGGTTTTTTGCAGATATTGTTACTTTTTAACAAATGTGCCTAAGAAAAACATGACCTTAATAGGCGAAATATCGATATACTGAGGGTGACCTTGCTCTACAGCCACGCCCCTTGACCTTTTAAGTTGAAAATTAAATGGCATCAATGATCCATATATAGACCAAGTTTGGTCAAAATCAGCCCATTAGTTCTGAAGATATAAGGTGATTTAGACGCCAACACGAATACACGTATATACGAACATTAACATCCGGGAAATTTCCATACGGTATTTTGATTTTTTGAGTTCCTTAGGTGTCAAAACGTAAAGATCCGGTTAAAACTGCATATGTCCAAATTGAACCGATTGCAATACTTTCCCTTCTAGAGCTATAGCTCTGCTGTAGCACTATCTAGACAGAAAGGTAGAAACATTTTTAAAACTTAAGTTATGATGTTAAAGGGTTTCCTTGAATAAAAGTCTAGGAAGGAAAACCAGAAATTGGAATGAAAAGAACAACAAATAGAGAGAATAAAGAGGCACTGGAAAGAAGGAGACAGCAAAAAAGAAATAAGTGGAGAAAGTTAGAAGGTGCTCCTAAAGAGACCAAAATCAGGAAAAAATCAAATTACAGGATTTTATTTATTTTCAATGGATTTTAGATCAAATTTCTCAATACAAAAATTTCTGTAATATAAAATAAAACTGTTTTTAACAAAATTATACTGACGTCAAAAAAGGTAAGACAAGTATATTTCTATTATCAACATATTAGTTTATTAATTTAGAATTTTGTTTAAAAAAAAAAATAAATGTTAAATATATGTAATAGACAAAAGTTATACAATAATAGATAATAAACAATGTTTAAGCGTTCCATATAATAAGCAAAAAATAGAAAAATTTGTTAAAAAACTCTTACCGGCCCGATTTCATTTATTAAACAACGAAATCGGGTCGGTAAGAGTTTTGTAATAGATTTTTCTATTTTTTGCTTGTTATATGGAACGCTTATACATTGTTTATTATTTATTATATATCTATTGCCTATTTATTGCATATATTTAAAATTTATTTTTTTTAAACAAAATTCTAAATTAGTAACAGATTTTGATAATAGAAATGTAGTTTCTTACCTTTTTTGATATCAGTATCATTTTGTTAAATACAGTTTTATTTATATAATAGAAATTTTTGTTTTTTGAGCGAAAGAAATGATATCTGCGAGACTTACCGGACGGTTTACAATTTCATTGTACTTTTTTTCGGATATCACTGCGTTTTGTTAGATTATTCTTTTATTTTTTTTATGAATGACTGATTGTTATCTTATGGATTTATTATTAAAATGGATTTATGGATTTATTATTAATTTCTCTGCCAATTTAATTTCTTGGTAGTCATATCATTCACTTCATACTATATTTCAAAGTGTTTAATAAAACTAGTTTAATGACCTTCATGAATCAAAGATCCATGAAATAATATTGCACTTAATACTTTGTAAGTGTAAACCTTAATTTTTATCGTATCCGTGGACATGCATTTTATATTATTATAAAATGAACGATTTTTATTTCTCTATCAATTAGTTCAAATAGTTCTAATTGTAGAATAAATATTTTACCAATCGAATTTATTTCTTTTTAATGTAACAAATTTTTGTTGCCAGATTTGCAACACTTTTCTACTGTTCGTGAGTTTTCTGTTTTATTAGCAGCTATAATCACTTGTAAACTAATACTTTTATATTTTTTTTAATGAAGTGATGAGAATTAAAAAAATTGTTTCATCTTCAGTACTTTCATTTACATAAGGGCATTTACTATTAAAACAAGCTGTAGTATATTTTCTTTTAAATTTTATTATTTCAAGTACATTATCAAGTTTTTTTACACTACCTAGTACTATCAAGTATTGCTATATAGCGGCGCGATTTGTAAACCCACCAATTTAGGAAAAGTGACATATTCGAGTCCCGCTGTTTATCAAATGGATTAAAAAAAAAAAGTCTAAAAAAATTCGAGGTATTTTTTTTGAAATTATTCTTTATTAAAAATCTATTTGAACTGAAATATGTTTTTATGCTTACTCCCCCCCCCTCCCATTTTGATTTCAGGTTATGTCATGTTTAGAACCCTAAACATAGTTCGTTGCTTCGCCGTGTTATTCAGTTATGCTGACTCTTACCGGGGAAGTTCTAACGAAGTTCTTTGTAAACACGTAAAACTTTTAAACAAAACTTGTAGAGAATTTAATTTTGAACAAAATGGTGTAAGATGTGTTGAATAAAACAAAGAAAAAATAGAAAAATTGGAATTTTATTTTGAAACAGTAGATTACTACGTTTGTCAGAAAAGTACTTATTTAATATAAACAGAAAGAAAATAATTTTTTTCGTGATGTGAAAATATGTAAAAAAAATTTACAGTAAAAGATTGCTGTTAAAATATTTCAAAAAATGCTCTGTATGATTTGATACTGATACTTTGATATTTTTAATGTAACATAAAAACTCCGTTAAAATATTATAACTTTTACTTTTTTTTTAATTATATCTATTTTGCATTAAATCTGATTATTGGGAAATAAACCATCCTGAAAATTAATCAAAACGAGAGAAATGTTATTTTTCTGTATTAAATAACTAACTGAATGTATTACTTAAATACAGTAATTTTGTATAATGTAAGTATAATAAAAGGTTATGTTACTTATTTATCTTTTAAATACGAATTTAACAGTTAATTTATTAATTAAGAATTTTAATATTATATCTTTTGAATTCTTTTTTTGTGCAGTACATACAGAATCATTAATTTAATTCCAAGAAAACATTCCAAACTTTTTTTTTTAAATTATACAAGCATGATACTGCAACAACAAATTTTTGAGTAGGGGTGAGTGCAAGCACAATGGATTTAAAAAAAAATAATCTAAAGAAACTTGTTTGTTTTTGTCTCAAAGACTTGGTAAGTGTAATGTTAGAAAATAAAATTAATCATCACAAGATCAGTTAGTGAAAAAAAATATATAAATAAATAAAAGTAAAATTGACATTAATCTATCTGCAGCGTTTTTAAGTAGAGATTTAGGATAAAATGGAAAACACATGTGACAATTATTAGACACATTATGTTTGCAACGTGATGAAAAGCCAGTCAATCAGCTAAAAATTAGCTCTTAACACTAGCAAAGTACAAAAAAACAAAGTAGTCAAGTCGAAGGTTTTACAAATTGAAAGGAATCCAGTGTATCAATACTATATTGTGGGAGGGTTGCTTTATATTAGTAATATTTTAATAGAGTTGTTTTTGTTACGTTAACAACTACAAAATCATCTACTGACTAACATCTACTGACAGTTGTAACGGCACTAATATCACGTCACGCATTGGTATACTTTACCTGTGTCCCTTCATTTGCCGCTACTAGAGGTTAGACTGGAGCAAAATAAAAAATTTTAAGAATTCGTAATTTTTACACTTCTATGTTGAACAGTTCAAAAGATATTAAATGAAAACGTCATCAGCCCATTTCAACAACAAATTAAAAAAAAATCTGATGTGAACATCACATGACTTCCTTGTACGCCTATTAAATTACATATACACATTTTTTTTTAAAATGAAAAGTACATAAAATTTTATTTCATTAATAACAAATGATATTTTTTCATATTTTTCTTTTTTTATTGTTATTATTGAATTGTTATTTATTGTAAACGTTTTTTACAATCAGAGGTTAATAATTATTAATAAATCCATATAAATTTAAAAAAAAAGATGAATTTTGATTCGAACCGATGTGCCTTCTCCTTGTAACGTCCAATTATTTCATTAATTAAAATTTTATTTGGCTATAACTCTGAAACTAATGAAAATAAGTACCGCTTATTAAAATTAAAAAAAAGTCCAAAATCCAATTTTTTTAGATTTTGGGCTTTATTGGACACTTTTGGTCCAGTCGATTGCAATCAAAAGGAGAGGTGCACAACTTGATGTTATAACAGGCCTAAATCCAAAATTTCAACATTATGCGGCTAATCCTTTTTGAGTTGTGCGAGATACATACGTACAGATGTCCCCACCATTCAAAATGGATTCAGGGAAGGTAAAAATGGATATTTCCGTTCAAATCTGAAAAACGAATTTTTCGCGATCACAATACTTTCTTTACTTCGTACAAAGAAGTAAAAAATAAAATGATTGACATTGTTTTATATATGAACATCCCCGACTCATTTGTATCAGTGTACATAGTAAAATGATGACTATATTAAGATTGCAGGCTAATTATATTTTCACACAATTTTGGGAAAATTATTTCCTTAAGAAAACAAAATGTTCTAAAAAATTTTACTCGATACTATACTGGTAAAAAAATTTGAAATTCTCAGAAATTCTTGTGCCCCAGCGACTAATATTGATCAAATCGAAAATCAAGGGGCAAATGATGAAACATGAATGCTAAAAATTGAACTGCACCACAAAAACTGATATCAATAATTCAGTAATTTTTTCATGAATTAAGACAACAAAAAAATTATTTATTATTTTTTTTAGTAGTAACGTAGTATTGTTGTTGAATTTGTACGTAATTGTATATGTATGATCTAATAAAGGAGGATTTGTGCGAAAATTCAGTATTTTTAAGAATGGATTATGCTAATAAATACAAGTAGTTACGTTGAGTTTTTAGTCTGCTTGAAATGATTACTTAATAATTTATTCCATTTTAGTCAATACATCTATTACTCAGTAAAAAATGGAAAAAAAATTTGCATAAAAACGTTGATAAAATAGATAACTAGCAAACGTGTTGGTTCATAGTATTATTTTTATTTATATTTTTAATTTCGTCGACTAAAACGGTTATAACATATAGATAATATTTATTGTCATATCCTAAAGGCATAGTATTTAATAATTAAAAATGAACGGCTAACATTTTACATTTAGTAGACTACAGGCCAAAAACATAATAATGTTAAGAAATACTGTTTGTCAACCTACGCGCAGGTGTTTTTGTTTTGTGGGAGCATTTGAGTATGTGCATGCGCGTTCATACAGAGAACTCCTATACAGGTAATAAATTGTTATAAATCACCTAAGGTAAATTTAATATAATGAAACATTTATAAAAGGGCATAGTGTATCTTCAATATCTACGACCCAAGCAAATCAATACATCATAAATTACTGCTTTTTAATTAATACATTATTTATTTATTTATTTTAATTTTTAAATATCCATCATAATTTTAATTTGAATTCGTAATTACAATTACGTTAAAATTAAAATACACCTACATAGGTTCACGGTAATTTTTAAGTATTGATATGTTGCAATATAAGACTATTTCAAAAATTTCCAGAAATAATTAATCTATTATTTTCGGGATGAATTTGATTACTACTCCTCTAAAATATAATCTGGATGAATTATCCTACTCTACTAAAGGGCATTTGTATGTATATCCGTCCCCCTTAGCATAGCATCGGAATGTACCGATCACTAGCGGAAAATCCCGATTCGTTATTACATGTCGCGTGGTGGCCAGTATATACTTGTTAAATTATTATATATCAACATATCGCATATATATCGATAGATATGCGAAATATAGATTAATATAATTTTTATTTATGTGATTGTTTTTTTTTTCAAAAACTGTAACCAAAAAGAAAATACTCAAATTAACCATGATACAACTGGAAAACTGTCATCTGACCATCCTTCGTCATCCTTTACTGAATTCATTTAATTTTTATATTCATTATTCATCGAATATTCATTTTAATTTAAAAAAAGGAATTGCTAACACTTTTTTACTTTCTTATACGAAGTACAAGGAAGTATTGAAATCGTAAAAATTTCGGTTTTCAGATTTCAACGGAAATATCCATTTTGACCATCCCATGACCATCCATTTTGACCATGTTACTGTTGTAACATCAAGTTGTACACCTCCCCTTTGGATTGCAATCAATTTGACCAAAAATATCCAAAAAAGCCCAAAATCCCAAAATTTGAATTTTGTACGTTTTCTTTACTGCAGTAATAAGCTTTCTTTGAAAACTTTTCAACGATATATTATAAGTGGCACTTATTTTTATTGGTTCCAAAGTTATAAGCAAATGAAATTTTAATTAATGAAATATTTGGATCTTGCAGTATTTGGGGAAGACACATCGGTTTGAATCCGACTTCAGTTCCTTTTTTTTTTAATTTTATTTTTAATTTAAATATGTTGATCTATTAATAATTATTAACCTCTGATTGTAAAAAAAAAACTTTTACAATAAATAATAATTCAGTAATAATAATAGAAAAATATGAATAAAAATCAGACGTTATTGCGAAATAAAATTTTATGTACTTTTCATTTAAAAAAAAAAATGTGTATAAGTAAATTTCATAGTCGTACACGGATGTCATTTGGTGTCCACATCATTTTTATTATTAATACTGATGTATTAATTTATCTTATAAATTCATCATGTTTTCTATTATTATTTAATACTGAATTTTTATTAATTTAAAATATATTTTTATAATTCTATTTAGAGCCCATTACATAGTACTCTGACTGAATTATGCGTAGTTTTCCTTTTAAGGGAATTCTTATTCTAATATCGTTAAATATCATCTTTTCTTGAAAAAGTAATAATGTTTTATTTTTTGGTTACAAGACCTTTTTTTACTAAGTGTATGAGATCAGAAATACTAATTATTATCTCCGAAATTAACAAGAAGAAGAAGTAGGTTGAAAGATGACCGGTAACCGAAAATCGATGATACAAATTGTCCACATTGAGCAATAAGAACTAGTAAAGCATATTTTAGTTTTTGGGATGAATTTTAAATACCTAATAATTCCATTCTGAGACGCCGCCCGGAGGACCCATCTGCGGAGGGTGTGCCGTAGGCACGCCCGGAGAAGGTAGTAGGAAATATAAAATAGAATCCAAACTTTTAATATTAGTTACAGCATAAGATTATTTAATAAAATTAGAACTATATTTATTATAATAAATTGATAATATACAGTATTTAGCATCTAGTTTTCTGTAACAGGAGTATTATAAATTGGAAAAAAAATTGTTATTTTTATACTATCTTTTCTTTAGTATAATTATTGTTAAACCAGTTTATTACATATAAATTTACAAAAAATATTTTTTCACATTAACTAATGTTTTTCTACATTCAGTAAAATTTCAATTAATGGTAAGAATTTTAAAATAAATTACGGTAAGTTAATTCAAGCTACAGCGTTAATTAAAAAGATTTATACGATTTAAAAATGTTTTATTATTTAATAAATAAACATTTAAACTTTTGGTAAATTATAAAATACATATTCGAATATAAAATTTTACTCGTACTTATCTATATATATATATATATATATATATATATATATGTAAATGTTTGTTTGTCCCGTATGCGTTCATATATCAGTCATCCGATTGTGATGAAACTTTGGTTAGTTGTGTATGCACGCCCGCGAAGGATTCTGAATAGTTTGGACCCGCTAGGTGGCGCTGGGGTCGAGATATTTCAAAAAATTGTATTTATGGATCGATTTGGCTTGTATTCAGAATATATATTAATTATGCTAAAAGAAAAGGTTTTGCAAAAACTATACCCGCTAGGTGGCGCCGATGTCGAGATATTTACGAAACAAACAAATATACATACAGACTTTCTTCTTCTATTTGTACATAAAAGGCAATGTTCGTATGTGTGTCCGCTATAGAATAAAAAATTACTGTACCGATTTACGGGCGGGTTTTTGCAAAATGGTCCACGTTGCCCGGAGAAGGTTATTGAAATCCTCGATCTGACCAGTAGAAAGAAAGTTAGGGGCATTTTGACTACTGTGTTTGGAGAATAGTTTGAATTAAATTCGATAGGTTGTTTTGACAATTGGATTTATTTATATTCTGATTTTTATAAAGTGAAAGGTTAAATTTTGTGAAGTTCTGTAATGTTTTGTAAGTTTTTTAGTGTTCAGTATTAACTGTTATGATTTTTCTGCCACATCTATTTTCGTTAAATAGTTATTTTTCACCGACCACTGTGTTTAGAGAGTGGATTAAATTAAATCCGATAGGTAGTGCTATTTTTTTCCAGTTGGATTTATTTACATTCTGACTTTTATGAAATGAAAGATTAAATTTTGTAAAGTTCCGTAATGTTCATTTTTTAAAAGTTTTATCGAACTTTTAATTGTGTACATTTAATATATATACATATTCAAATCCAGCAATAGCGAAGCATTGTTAGATTTTTTATTTAGTTTTAAATATTTTAATTAATAAAATATAATAATAATCTTTGTATATAAAATAACAAGTTGTGAGACATTCATAATCAACGCCCAGCAAAAGCTTTTGAAGATAAATTGCTGAAAATTAGTATAAACTGTTTTCTCGCGGTATAAGTGCATCTTTTCTAAGAAAAGATTTTTTGAAATTCCGAGTTTAAAGTGTTAAAATGGAATAACAATGAAATTTACTGTTTTTTTTTAAATTTATCAGTAACAATTGTAGATATCAACTTGATTTTAGGTGACAATAAACTTCATGTAAACTTTAAAAACTAATTTCTACATTTTTTTTTTTAAATTTCGTGTTTAAAGGGTTAAAATTATTATTATTATATTTTTTTTAAACCCAGCTATTTTTTTTAATTTCTCGGTAAAAAATAAAGATATCAATCAAATTAATATTTGGTATGAATATCTAAAAATCAGTATCTAGATTTTCTGAAATTCTACCTATATAGAGGAGGGGGGAAGTATGATAAAAAGATTTTTAACATTGATTGCAAATTGTTCCCATTTCCGACTGTACTAAATGAGTTATTCAGTAGATGTGGGCTTGGAAATTTCAGATTAATATCTAAAAACAATTTTTGGGTTTTTTAAATTTCGATTTTTTAAGGGGTTAGGTGGTATGTAGCGTGGCGGCTCAACCAACACAGCTGCTGCCACTGTAACTGTATGTACAACGCGACTAGCTGCATTTATTTTTTTTCTGTATAGCCTCCGAAACCTTCGATAGGTATTACTTCAGAGAATGACATGTATGAATGTAAATGATGTGTAGTCTTGTACGGTTTCAGATCAACCATTCCTGAGATATATGGTTAATTGAAAACCCAACCCACCAAAGAACACCGGTATCCACGATCTAGTATTCAAATCCGTATAAAAATAATTGCCTTTACTAGGATTTGGATCTTAGAACTCTCAACCTCGAAATCAGCTGATTTGCGATGACGATCTTACTAATAGACCAACCCGATAGGTAGCTGGCGGCACCTTCCTGCTGCTACTTGACTAAAAAAACGCGGTCAAAAAACATTGACCGCGACGGGAAACGCAAATAACCATAAAGAGGGGGGTGAAGCCGCGAAGGGGATGTTGGTATATATAAATGTATATATATTTCTTTTCTTTTTCAGCAAAGTAATATATATGTTATCGTTAATTAATGTATTTATATAACTTATAGATGTAATAATTATTCTGAAACATTATTCCAGTTATTCAAGCCATCGACGTACTACAGAAATCGTGTTAAAAATAAAACCAAATATTTAAACAGGAAAATATAAATAATTAATTTAAATTGATTAATTATGTTAGTTAAGAAATTTGAAAGTTATAATTATTGAACTCGTATAATAATAATATTATAATTATATTACGTACCTAGTCATATTTTTTCTTTTTATAATTTTATCTAATATATAATTATATTATATACATAATATTATAACCGTAGCATATAATTAATTTATAATTAAATGTTCATTTAATATACAAGAACTAATATAACAACATGAATAAATTTGTGTAAAAAAAAATTATATAATTATTTAATTCATATCAAGGTTTTTTTTATGCATAGCATGCATTATATGTTAAGTAATTATGTACACATTGTAATTGCATGTTATGTTGTTTCACATTCTATGTATAGTTTCGTAAACTGAACGCTGACAAATTGAAGGCGTTTCCGGCGTAATAAGAATACATAACTCATCATCATCATCATTATTATCATTTATATATATATATATATATATATATATATATATGTAGAACGCGGTTGTAGATTGAATATGTTAGATAATAATGATATTACTGTATAAGAGAGAGATCCTGTTGATTGATATGTCGTAGTTGATGTTTTCTGTAGTTAGCTATTATACCTAACTCTTCGACTACATCTACCTTACATGACTGCAGGCGGATTTTTTTTTCAATAAATTATCATTACGTATATAACTAATATTTTAATTTTTTTTTTTGTCAGGCATAACGTCTTAATTTATCTATTATTATATTACTTCTTGTTTAAAGAGGTCAATGTCAGTTTTTCTTTTTTAATAATGTTATAATAGATAACTAAAATAAAATAATTAACTTATGCACGCGAACACACATAAAAAGCTGCTTACAATATACATAATACAAGCGAAATAAAAATCAAGTTGAGAATTTATAATATGCGTATATTTAATGTTATCTATAGCTTTTCAACGAATAACTATAATGTTTATCCGCACTGCCCAGTGTACACCACTTCCCTTACTTAAGTTATTCTTTTTACTAAAGGAATTATTTTTTTTTGCAAAAAAAACGTAGTAAACTCAATCACCTTAATTTAAAAAAAAAAACAATTGCGTCTTTCGATATACTGGGTGATTCAAAAAGGACTTCGCAGCTTTAAAACTCACTACTTTAAACTAACCTGCGCACGTAAAAGTAAACCGGATTGAATGATAAACGAAAATAGTCTGATAATCAAGGTTTTTCCGACTTTTAGAAGAAAAATACGGTATTACTTTCGCTCGCATGATGCAAATGGGGGGGTTGAAAATGAATCTTTCTACGTTTTGAGGTATGAGGAGTATATATATATATATTTATTGGCCAATATACAAAATTTTGTGGCTTGTAAATCACCAAAATTACTAAATCAATTTTATTGAAACTTAGCAAATGTTAGAAATGTTGTTCGACATATTCAGGTAGCGTTAACTACTTTGAGGGTTATAATGACTGGCTATGTGTTTTTTTATCTGAGAGTCATGTTGACTGTGTTATGGTGGTAGCTTATATAGCGTGTCACAGTGGTGAGTGAGTTGAAACTTGATGGGTCTACTGATTAATCGAATGTATACACTGTGTTCTTGATGGGTAACTATTTTTTAAGCATCAAAATTTTTTTTTTAATTTTTGATGGAATTAGTTTATACCTATTCAAAAGGAAAAAATTAAAATAACGAAAAGTCGGTCTTCTTGCGCCGTTCTGCGCAAGAATTTTTTTTATGTACAATAAAAGTTTTGGAAAATTTATGACATATAACGGTTTGGGTGTTTTAAAATAAATGAGGCGTACGCTGATTAGCTGTGTGACTTGTAGGCGAGTACTGTTGTCTAGGTAACGCGTTTCTAGAATATAGAAAATCGTCTGTCCTTTTGCGAGGTGGGTTACAAAGTTGACGTCATAGCAAGTAATGTATCAAATTTGCTATGTTTAATTACAAACAGTAAGATATTCAGGAAAGTAAATATAATATTTCAATATATGTTGTATATTTTAAATGTATCGAGGAAAAAATTTATCAAAATTGTTAATAATTTTAGAACCTTTTCTTATTTAATTTAGAGATTAATCGATAAATATATACATTTAAATGAGTAGAATGGGATATCCATAAAATTCTCGTCTTAATCATTAGAGGCACTATATATTGCATTGATATTCAATCGTTGGAAAATAACAAAATTAGAATAAGGACAGTAACAAAACTTTCAGTAAGAATTTTAAATTTACAACCTATAGCGTAAAATCTAAGGCTTCTTCGGCGATATATACATTTTCCATTTTTATATTGGATTATTTTTTAATATTATACTATTTAAGTAGTATACTTAATTTTTCTAAATATTTATTTTTGAGAAGGTAATAATAAAAACTAAAAATAATCAAAACATAAAAGTAAAAAGATGCATTGATCTCAGCACCTAAAATTTAGAAGAGTATTCTTTTCAAATATTCTATTATAGAGGTCGTCAAGTCATTTTTAACAAAATTATGCATGATCACAGTGGTCGCGATACACGATATACACATCACTAAATTATACTTAAATTACAGGATTAAAGTTTACACCAGTTGTGTTCAAACTTTAAGGAACCCTTATGAGTATAAAATTATTTCGCGGAACCCGGGATCATAAAAAATAAAATATTCACAATCTAGATAGTATATTAAAAAAAAGTTAGAATTTTCTTTTATTATATTACAATAAAAGTTAAAAAAGTATTACAAAATAAAGTTAATATGTACAAATAAAATTTTCAATTTTAATGGCTAGATTGAGCTTGCTTTGTTTTACACAAAACTTTAAAGTAAGGTTCTATTGTCGTTATTTGTAAACGCATTTCATGTCAGCTTCCAGTTTATTTCTATATTTTGTTTTTGTTCCGACATATGTTCAAAACGACTTTTCGCACAAATATATTGTAACGAATGGTACTAAGGCCTTTATAGCTTCTGCATGTAACAACAAGGTTTTATGTACGCCAGATAGTTCTTCGAATAATAAACTAAATAATTCTGATTTTAACTCTTTTTTTATAAAATGAATTAACTGTACCGCTTCATTCAAAATGTTCTTTAATGTCTTTGGTATTCTCTTTGCTGCTGATTGACAACAGTCAGAATGTTCAAAATGTTGAACTATCGGAATAATTTGTTATATAGCTCCTTTCTCTCGGCTTAATAAAGATTCTGTATCATCAGTGCAAATATGTAAACATAAATCTCAGCTTAGTTCATGTTCTTGTATGTATGAATTAATAAGTTTAAAATTTTCTTCTCCAATAGTTCTTCCTACAAGTGGTTTACAAAAAAGCATATCTTGATGGCTTGAAGAATTAAAAACGTAACGAACTTATACAATAAAAATAGCTAAGCCAGCAACACCTGTAGATACATCTAATTTCAATGTAAAACGATGCAAAGAAAATCTTAAACAACACAAAAGTTCATGTTCGCAATATTGTTCAATTTCTTTTATTCGCCTTGCCAATGTAGTATCAGAAAAATGTGTGCTATTAATGTCTTTAATAAAATTATCTCTAAGTTTACAAGAAATTACATCTATAAGACAAGATTTTATCAATTTTTCAGCAGTAGTATATGCTTCGCTCTCCCTAGCGATTCGATAACTAATTAGAAAAAAGCCTCAAGAGATGCCTCATTATCAGAAAACATGTATTTAGAAAACGCGTTCCTTTTGGTTATTAGATCTTCATATTTACGTTGAAAGTATTCAATAGTTTTATTATGTAGAGTTTTATTACGTGGATGATTCAATTCCAAATGTCTTTTTAGTTTGGCTGGATCTAAACTACTGTTACTAACAACTTTTTCACATTCAACTCAATCAATTCGGTTCATTTATATTTCCTGTTCAAGTAAATCCAAATGGTACATAGTTTATATTTTATTACCGCTTTTTCGTACTTCCTTCTGATAATTTACATTTCTTCGTAATAGGTAAATGTTATTTGCTTTCAGAAGATAAATTAGAAGACTTTTGTCATTTATTGTTGTAGCTGTGGCTGTATTGTCATTTATTTTTAATTGTCCATTTTATAACCAGAAATCCAACTGTTTATTAAAATTATATGAATTTTATGATTAAAGCAATAGAATTACAAAAGGCTTGCCTCGTAGACTTTTATAACAAGTATATGTTGCAGAAAAAATAATTAACACAGACTTGCAGAACAAATAACAGCCAAATTATAAAAGTACAATTTACACACACTAACTTTTTAACTTATGGCTTCTGAATAAATAATATGTACTAGATACTGATCAAGGTCACTGTACCTGCTAGACTCAATACTTTTTCTATGAGATAGAAAAATTATCACAGTTTCATAAAATGTACAATAGATTACAATACAGTACAGTAAAAATACAAACTGAAAACACGGGTATTTATAATCAAAAAACTGTAAACATATATATGTGTGCACAGCACACATATATATGTTTACAGAGTACCAAACACCATTACTGCCAAACACATATATGTGTCTATAGCGACTCAGGCACTACTATTACTGAACACATATATGTGCGCGTAGCAGTTAAAAGGTTAATTATGGTCAGCAGGTTGAAATGTCCACTATTCCCGGCTGGCAGAAATATTCACATTCATATATGACCGGTTGTCGAATGAACACCCTTATCGATGATAGTTTGACACTCGAGAAGTGTTTCACATCCCTATTCAAACTACTAGTGACGCATCAATGTAGCAGCCAGTGCATAACACGCTTGCCGCTGGCACGTTCGGTCAATTCAGGATGCTTTATTTTTAATTTTTTTAATTATTTTAATCATTTTGATGAATTTTTTATGTATATTTATGGAATCCTTTATGACATTTTGTGGAACCCCAGGGTTCTGTAGAACACAGTTTTAATAACTCTGGTTTATACTAACGATTAATGACAATAAAAATTATTTTTTTTTTTAATAGCTGATACCGATACCTAAATTGCTTAGAAATAAAAAATGTTAAGAACATAGAACAATCGCTTAATATCGCATGTGCAAAAATAATGCTGAGAGTTATAAATAGAAGGTTGATTAAAAAATTGGAGGAGAATACTGAGGAAGAACATTCTGGATTCAGAAAAGCCAAAGGTACAAGAGAACCTAGGACTAATCAAAATGGTTGGAGTGAGATGTTTTGAAAGAGAAAAAGGTTTGAGCTTGTGTTTTATAAATACAAAAAAGGCATTTGCAGTGGAAAACATTATTTGAGATTCTGAAAGAAATGGAAATTGTTTGGAAGGGCAGGAGGCTGATCAGAGAATTGCATATGAAGCAAAAAGCAGCTGTAAAAATAAATGAGAATCTCACAAATTGATTACAATTAGGAAGAGGAGTGAAGCAAGGCAGCTTTTATTACCAACACTCTTCACTCTTTATGTCGAGGAAATGTTGAAAGAAATACCGGATGGCTAAAAAAGAATAAGTGTAGGTGGAAAATTTAAATTGTGTCAGATTTTTTGACGATCTGCTGATTGTAGCTAAAGACACTCAGATATTACAAGGAATGATAAAAGCACTAGAAATAGGGATGAAGGAGTATGAGATGAAAATAAATGTGAGAAAAACAAAAGTTATGAAGGTGAAAGAGCGGAAAGACGCGAATGTTTTAACAGCAAAAGGAAAAATTGAACAAGTAGTACAGTACTAACTGAAGACTGGAGGAGTAAACAAAGTAAGACGAGAATTGCAATGGCTAAGGAAGTCTATTTTTGAAATAAAAATCTACTCTGCAGCAACGTGAATCTGAACCTAATGAAGAGATGGTAAAATGCTATGTTTGGAGTATAATTTTGTACTGCAGTGAAACAAGGACACAGGGGAAAAAGGAAAAAGATAGGATCGATGCTTTTGATCCATCCTCCAGCAGATGTGAATCTGGAGGAGGATGGGGAAAATAAGATGGGGGGACAGAGCAAATAACGTAGAAGTATTAAAAAGAATAAATGAAGATTGAACAATATTAGTGACTATAAGAAGGAGGAAAGGAAAAATATTTGAGGCATATAATGAGAGGAAAAGGTATAATAGATACAGTGCTTGAAGGCTCCGTTGAAAAAAAAAGAGGAAGGAAGAGGCTGAAGTTAATAAACGACATAAAGGGTAGAAAAGGTTAATGAGACGAAAAGAAAAGTATGGGACAGAAATAAATGTAGACAACTGTGGTGGAAGAGACCTGCCATTAGGCAGAATACCACATGATAATCATCAGTAATATGAAAAGAGTATTGAGTATTAAAAATTTGAAACTTAAAGAAGCTAATGAATATTTTAATTCAATAAAGATTTTCAAACATGCAGGAATTTTACAAGACAATAATTATAATAAAAACAGCAGTTATTAAAATAACATAAAGATGAATATCACAAACAAACAAACCATAACCCGAATCATTTACGGGTGGAATGATTTTCTATAAACGACAAACTTAACATTCCACATTCCACTTAAGGAGAGAGGACACAAATATACAATAAACACATCCAAAACCTAACTAGTAGCTTTCTTGCACACACGCATTAAAACCGCAGTAGGTATAGCGTTTGATATAACCCTAATATTCATATCCATTCTGTTATTGTAAGGTACGATACGATAGAATGTTGATCTCGTGAGCGGCGAGCGAACAGGTAACTTTTAACTAGCATTGATGTTATTTAAAAATACGGGTTTAGGGGGTTACACTTGTTAATCAAAGCCGCAACGGGGGGTTCACACCCGACCCAGCGGGCGTCCAATTTTCATAAGTGACACCTTTGACCCATAACACACACACACACACACACACACACGTTTCTTATCTGTAAACTGATGGACTATACCTTTATAATATAATCTGGGCGGCCTTAGATTCATATAGTGTAGGAAGGAAAGCATTGACGACATCCAGTACGATCGAATTTAAAATCGACTTCCAACCGGTAAAACGTAATTCAAAATCAAGAATTATAAAATTTTATTTATTATTTTTATTTTGCAGAAAATTGTAATTTATTTGTACAAACTTATACACAAATACTTATAGCCCCGTAAAATTTACTTAGTCCATTTGTACGCGTTCAAATCTGATATAACATAAATTAAAAGATAAATGAACGTTTTAATATCCTTAAATTTTCTATACTAACTTTGTCGTTGTTCATTAAAGTTTGTCGTTTTTTGCCAAGATAAATTTATTACTTAGAATTTGTACTGTGTTCTAATTTTGATTATATTCTATTGTAATAAAATTAGTTTATAAATCTGGCTTGCCTACCGTTCTTGAGGTTATTGATATAATACCAAATATTTTATTATATACGTGAAAATATTTCACAAAAAGTAAGGGAAAAATTTTTATCGTAATGTTCCTGATAGATCGAAGTAACGGATACTGCTTATAACACATGTGTTCTAGATATCATACATACGAAGTATTTTATACTATTAGGATTGTTTTTATCCTTAAATTGATTTAGGGATAATCTAAAGTAGGATGTATTTATTTATTTATCGTGTATTTTAACAAACACGCATTTATACATTAAATACTGAACATTAATTCATACGTAATAAAATATAAATACATTATGTAAAAAAACATACATTAAATACAATATAGATTTTTTTTTTATATAAATGCAGATAAAAAAGTGTAAATGATTACTGTAATGTAATTTTAAATTATATAAATACAGAAATATTTATTTTTATAAATAACTTTTGAAAGATTTGTTAATAAAGCACTACTATTAATTCACACTAATAAACACAGTTTTTTGCATATGAAAATCTTGTTGTGTGCCTAGTACAAATTTTTATACTGAATTAAAAAATTGAAATTTTTCCATCACCAACATATTTTGTGATAAATTTTTTTTTACATATTCCTTTTGTGGAATCCTTCGTATTTTTTTAGGAATAACTTACGTACATAAAATAATATTTTTAATGGTTTCTGAGAAAGAATGGGATACAAACATTAAATCTTTCTTTCTTTTTCTTTTCTTTTTCTTTCTTTCTTTTGTTGTCAATCCTTTCAATGGTTTGCAGCTGAACTCCATACATCACGATTCTCCGGAAGTCTCTTCAACTCCATGTAAATTTCAAAATCTATATTACCCATTATCTGATATATATATATATCACTCTTGGCCTACTTCTAGCGTTTTTTCCTTCCACAGTAATTTCTATTATTATTTTAATTAATTTCTCATTCATTAACAAATGGCCAAACCATCTGTGTCTTTTATTTACTTTAGAATATTTAAGAAACAAGGCTTCGCCACATCGACTCTCCTTAACACCTCCTTATTGGACACTCCATCCCCCCATCGGACTTTCATCAATCTGTGGTAGTAGTACATTTCAAAAGCTTTGGCTCTCCTTTCCTCGACAACCCCCATTGTCCACCACTCACTCCCATACAAAAACACACTCCATATAAAAATATTTAGCAGTATTTTTCTTTATTACGTTTATTAGAAAGAGAAAGGCTTCTCCTTTTACTAAATCCATTCTTGGCAAGGATTATGCGACTTATCACTTTCTTCTTTGATCTATCACTTGCCGTAATTCTGCTGTCCAAATACGTGAAGGAGTCCACATTTTCTAACCGCTGTCTATTCAGCATGCAATGCAGTTTTGCTTGATGTTTACTTATCACGAGAATCTTAGTCTTTTTTTTACTTAATCTTACTGTTATTGCCTTAATAATATCATTATGAAGGCAATAAAATGCATGATGATCCATTTAGTGTAAGTTTTTACATGTCAGAACAGAGCAGTCTTCTGAATAATAAAATTAATACACCAGTATTGTTTAAACGTTCACTATGTATACACGTACTGTGGTTTGATACTGTTTTGTGATTTACAGTTTTTATACTGTATTTGTAAATAAATATACAAAGGAAATATGAATAAATGACCGGGATAATTTTCCTGTTACGTTTAAAGAAGAACAACGAAGTTATTGACTACTAGCTACAAAATGCTATGAAATGTATTTTGGTTCTAAAGCTGGGATCAAAATAAGAACTGGGCCCCACACATCTGCTGTTTGACCTATACGAAACGTCTGACAAACTGGGGTAAGAGTAATCAGCATATTAGTTTTGAAATACCCATTATTTGGCGGGAACCAAACAGTATTTTCCTGACCATTAAATCTGTATTAAAAAGATAAAAAGAGTAAATAATAAATACATACACACGGTTCACGAGTAGGAGTACCACAAGAAGATGCTATAATTGTGGGGAGCAGGATACGGCAGAACACATTGTGTTTTCATGGACGAGGCAGAGAAACTTGAGGGCTACCATGATGAGCCACGGCGCAGTAAACGTGGATAATGTAATAAGTGTGATGTTGGGTGACAGAGATGCTTGGACGAGAGTGCTTGGAAAGTTGGTACCACGCTACGATAAATGTCTAAATCGGAGTGGCGACTGTGTAGAGAAATAGCGTAACTATGTAAGAACTGGTTACAAATAAAAAACATTTTATTTTCACTGTGGTTTTAATTTCGTGACCGATCGGACCTTGAAAAAAATAACCCTCGTATATGGATCTTTTCCACTATAGGACTGCACGGCTTAAAAGTTTTGATGGAAGTCAAATATTAAAATAATTTGAATAGGGGAAGAAATTACTGAATTTATAAAAATTAAGAAATAATGAAAATTATTTAAATAAGAATTATTAAAATTATTAAATAATTTCTCAACAATAAAAAAATATCAAATAAAAATAGATTAATTTTGTTTCTAGAGAAACGTTGTTAATAAACTCTCATTTCTCTAAAAGGAGTTACAGATTATACACGTACAACTGGAATGAATTTTAAGTTGATTTTACAGAGGGTACCTCCACTCCGATCCTGTTATTATGCCAAAAACACAACACAAACAAGTTAGGCGAAGTTGAGGAGAAGGACATGCATCCCCTCTAATTAAACGTACGTTAGGGCCGGGAATGGTAGCTCCCCAGGGGAGGATCACCTAGGCTACAAAAGAAAAATTCGGGTTGTTCTCAAGGTCCAAGGGGGTTCCCGGTGGGGGCCGAGGCTACCATCGTGCGGAACCGTCCTATCAGATTAGGTAAGAATGGGTCAATGACACATGTCATTTTCATACACATTTCCACAGTATACACCAACACAGGGTCGCGAGACGGGCAAGTATCGAACAAAAGTTACACTTACGTGATAGAATACACTAACACACAAGTAGGAATTCACACGTAGGGGCTTGCCTGTCAAATGACGTAGTTATCAAGTGTATATTAGCAGGAAGGAGTGGACGTTCCCTCACAATAATATTAATTTATGTTGTTTTTTTCGAGAAACGAAAACCAAAAACACAACATTTTTAAAGAAAATAATTAATTTGCACTAATGTATTAATTGCATTTACAACGATAACTTTTAGAATAAGTGCTTTTCATTACTATTATTAAAAAAAAAAAAAAAAATGTGAAAATATATAAATGAAATAAATCTATAGTAAAATTACTAAGTAAATTATAGGTAAAAATATTTCTTATTCACTAGATGCAATAAAAAGCTGAACGTAAAAAATTATCTCCATTTATTCAAATAGTTCTATTTATTACTATAAATAATTACTCATGAAAAATACCTAGTCGATGTAGAATACATTTACGAATATAGTAGTATAATGTGCATTACAAGCACCTTCCTCTCACAGCTAAACTTATATTTTCGTCTAGCGCACTCTACAAATAATCTAGTACTAGGAATTTTTTTTAAATTTACAGAACTGATCAAATTTGACGCACCTAAATAGCTTAAGAACTATTATGAAAGATACCTATGCTTGTAATATTGCACTAGGCTTTATGTAAATAACAAATATTTTAAAGAGTATGTACGAGAGTCAAATATAAGCCGAATATATCCCCCTCAAATAGTACACGAACTTTGTCTTCAAGGCTCGTATATGAGCATGAGGGAGCTGGCGCAAAGGGAGATGTAAGAAGAGACTGAAGATTCCAGCAGCCCCAGCTTCTGTATTTCTGATCAGCAGCGTCTTGTCAGACCAAATTGTTATTACCGAGAATTATCTCAAGAATGAGGGCTCAAATCTATGATATTTTTACTAACCTTCTTGCGTAGTTTGGGGATATGACGTCATGTACGGAATTTTACAACTGAATCAGCAAATTTAAAGAAGGACAGGAAGCTCTAGAAAATGAAACGCAATAGGCGTTCAAGGTCAAGTGTGATAAATGACAATATCGATCGAACTGTGTGACCTTATTTAAGGTGATCGGAATTCTACGATTGATAAAATTACTTTGGAAATAAAAGTGCCCATTCCATTAACACAAAGCACCTAGAGTTCCACAAAGTCTGTGACAGGTAGGTTTCAAGATTTGAAATGGTGAGATATGTGTAATTATTACACTCCCGAGTCGAAATTGGCTCGTATAGTTTCATAGGAATGGAGAGCGTTACATTGTAAAGGCGAAAACGCATTCGTTAACTTAAATTTCTCATGATTATATTTTTGGAGCAGAAGGCCTATTGCACGTCGTGTTTTCCACAACCGTTGCACTATAAATGGTACGCACTAGTTCCGGCTCTCGGGTTTCTGTAAGCCACCTACAGAAACAAAAGCACCGTCAGCCGATCGATCAGAAATGTGATTCTTCATCACGACAACGCCGAATATAGCCGTAGCAATCAGGATAAGCTGGACGAAATTTTCTGAGGATCCTTAAAACATTGCCCGTAAGATCCAGATCCTCTTAAGATTAGTGTTTGTTTGGGTTATTGAGACATGGAGGACATGGTACACCATCTTATCAACCCCGCAATCCGGGCATAGACCTGAATCTACTAAACAAAACTTAGCCAATCTCTCCCGAAAAGCACCAAGACCGGAAAGGAATTGCGCAAATCAGATACAATTGATAATATGCCATGCGTGTAACGACCAACAGGGGAGTCATCAAAGCCTGGCAAGATGTGAAACCCTGGTCTTCAATTTCGAGTGAATTATTAGTTGTACAAATATATAGGTTGTTAAATACCCCTAAAAAGTTTTTCTTGTGTTAAAACCTGAGTTTCTTTCCGGACAAAACCGGCCCCATCAATGATGAACACAAGGAACGCTTCTCCGGTAAATCTCAGACTGGAAAATAGTTATCAGCAACAAAGGATTGCGAGAATGCTCGCAGATTATTTTTGACACTAAAGAGGGATACACAAAAGGAAAAATACTACATTTTAGGATAGTTTGCAGCCCTGAATGCATGAAAACTCTTACATTTCTTTCAAAGTTTACTTACGTATTATAAAAAAAAAAAAACGGTGAATGATAGAGAAAATCTATTTCCATATTTGAATTACTCGTGAAAAATTCTATTAAGAACACATATTTTGTTCCTTTGCCAGAGAACGTTTAATTTTGTATATTTATTAAGTCGAATTACTTTCAGTTTTCCAAGCAAAAAACCATATTTTTTTACATTGAATCATATAAATTTAAAAGTACATAGTTTTATTATTTGAGCTGTTCATTGTAAAGGAAGGATCTTTTAAAATTGTTGAAAATCTCGATCGTCTGTTAGATAAGAGTATTAAAGGATGTAACCCTTTCCGTGAGAGACTGAATTCCAGCTGAATCTTAACCACCCCTAACCTAGGAACCATATAGTCATTATACTACGTTTGGACAACTTTTTTTTCTGACAATATTGTGCCACATCGGCTAATAAAAAACGGAAAATAATACCCTCATTTTCGGTAGCCGACCACACAACAAAACGGCTAAAGAGAAAAGTTTTTTCGGTATTGTATGGTGTTTATTACAAGGCAAACTTTAAGAAATTGTTTTTTTTAAAAACTGAACCCAGAACTTTCAGTTAGACGAATAGAGGGATTTTACTAACTGAACCAATTGAGATAATCAAGACTAACAAGATTTCTGTATTGTATTCTAGGCTTACGTGGATTGGATAATTAAAATAAGAGTGACACTCGAATTTGGATTTAGATATGCAATAAGGAGTTAAAATACTAATGGAAATCAATGAACATTTTTAGATTAAATCATTTTATTGTTCTATTTAAAATTCTGAAATTTTTCAATAATGATTTAACCTAATTTACAGTATTAAGAAAAAATATCCAATAAAATGCATTTGAAAAATTTACTGTTGTGTTTTTTAAAACCTGTTATGTCTTGTTTTACAAAAATGCCTCATCTGTTTGACTGCTTTTAACTGTAGAATAACAGTGTAGTTAATGTAATTCGAAAAGTATTCTAAGCAAAAAATTTTATTTATGATTCTAAATTATCGAATTTTCTTCATCTATTATTAAAAATTGATATTATGTTCTTTAAGATGTTTTACAAAATTTACAAAAAAGTTTAGTTTTTAAAAATAATGATTATATTAAAAAAAATACACCAATTTTTTATTTTTATCATGATTTTATTCAAACTAAAAGTATTATTTTAAAATTATGGTGTTTGTTTTAAGAAATACTTAATACTGTTTATTATTTTTCTCAAATTATTTGTTCGTTTGGATTTTTTAAATTTTATACGTTTTAATTTACTAAATTTTCAAGAACATTATTGCTCAAACATACTGAAAAAATCTGATGTGGACACTACATGACTTCGTTGTACGCCTGTTAAATTACATATACACATTTGTTTTAAATGAAAAGTACATAAAACTTTATTTCATTATTAACTTCTGATATTTTTTCATTTTTTTTTTATTGTTATTGAATAATTATTTAATGTAAATAGTTTTTTTTTTGCAATCAAAGGTATAATTAATAAATCAATATATATATATATATAAAAATGAAAAAAAGGAGATAAAGTCTGATTCAAACCTATGTGCCTTTCCCTTGTAAGATTTAAATATTTCATTAATTAAAATTTTATTAGGGCTGTAACTCTGGAACCAATGAAACTAAGTACCACTTATCAAATATCGTTGAAAATCTCTTAATGAGGGCTTATTACTGCAGTTAAAAAAAAGTCCAAAATCCAATTTTTTTCTTGATTTTGAACTTTTTTGGTTCAGTCGATTGCAATCAAAAGGGGAGGAGCACAAACAAATAGATGTTACAACAGTTCTAAATCCAAAATTTCAACATTCTACGACCAATCATTTTTGAGTTATGCGAGATACATACATACGTACGTACAGGCAAACTAGTCAAAATGGATATTTCTGTTGAAATCTGAAAACCGAAATTTTTCGCGATTACAATACCCCGACGGGAAGTCTTATTCTTTAAGACTTTGGGGGTTGGCGTCCCCACGGGCCTAGCCTCTGCAGCTTTTCTTCCCACTACACACTTAGCTGCAGAATACGTTTCACTATACACGTATACTACACCAGGTACACTACATGAATTACAACATATACATTTACTCGACTACACAACATCCAACACAATTTTCTCTTACATTTACACTCGGTGGTGTTGCGACATCGTACGAAACGCAACCGTAACCCAAGGTGGGAACTATCATGCCGATGGGTGAATGGCTCTACGTAGTGAGTCTCGAACGATGTCCTCTGGGCACCAGAGCAAACCCAGTTGTATTTAGCTCTAGCTCCAGTACGCGTGCGCTCTGCTGGAGTGGTCTATTATATCGCCGGTTCTCGTGGGACCAAAATTTCAGTTCCTACAGCAAATTCCAGGTTACTGCAAAGAGTTTAATGTTATCATATATGTTTTTCTGTTAGAAGAGTTTTTTAATAATTTTAACCTTTACTTTCAATTTTGATTTTTTTGGTTCTATGTATTTAATTTTACTATCCGGGGAGGGGACTTTTGCACAACCCATCGGAATTAGGTAAGTTTTATATAGTTTCTTTATTCGATTATTTTAACTTTTATATTTTATCAACTTCGTCTGTGGTATTAGTTTTGAGTTTTATTTTGCCTTCTTGGCTTGTTTTAATAAATTTTTATTATATGATTAATATTACATTTACACCTTATAAACTTTATTATTTTGGAGTTATTTTACCCTTTTATTAATAAAATTCCGGGCGATGATAACGCCCAGGCGTTTTTCGCCCACAAACAACAAAAAAAAAAAAAAACAATACTTCCTTTTACTTCGTAAAAAGCGAACAAATTACATTTAACAATATTCCATCACTACTAAAAAGATTTTTTTTCAAATAATTTAAAAATTTCATTAATAAGACAGAAAAATACAATTTTTTAAATGGAATTAACTAATAATTTTTCCATCGATTGGTTCATAAAGTACAACTCACCGAAGAAAATCTTTTTATCGTGTCGGATAAATAAGATATAAAAATCTAAATAATTATTGCAATACTATTACTTCTTGAATAAAAAATAAATGTCATTAATTTTATCATATTTATCTGGATTCATGAAATTATTGCATCAATTAATAATAGATAGCTGATATTTTTAGGAAGAGTTAAAAAGAAGGAGATTTGTAATGTTAGGTTATACCGGATGAACATTTAAAAAAGAGAAAGAATAATTAGAGTATAGAAAACTGGTAAGAAGATGAACAAGAAGAAGAGGAGAAAAAGAAAACAGAATATAGAGGATCAGAACGTGAAGATGATACAGAAGATTATTTCATATCAGTATCACCATCGTTTCCAAACGAAATTCCTTTTTTTCAAAGACTAGAATTAACGTTAACATAAATTATTATTATTTTTTTAATATCTATTTACTACAATCAACATGAATAAAATTTAGCAATCTTTACCTACGAGTATAGTAAACGCGTGATTAAATCTCAGCGATCGTTTATAATTTGTAAAACTTCAAATTAATTTATGCATCCAATTAATTGCCTAATAATTCATTAAATTTTAATTAGTACTTTAATTAATAAATTAATCAATCATTCAATTACACGTAGAATAGACCTATTCATTAAAATTTTTTACTTGTAGTATTTTATACTTCTTAATATTTACTGCTTATTGGTTTGGTAGTTGACTAGCTTGTTTAATAATTAAGACATCAGTTTAATAGTTAAGACATGGCACATCGCATACCGTACTTTAGGATAGATACATCATGTATTTTTGCGCGCAGTTGGTAGGTTATTAAGTTGGTGATGTTTTAATTTTATTGACGCTGATTGCGGTTGTTGTTCTATGTTATCGTAGATAGTGAAATGATTATTATTAGAGGAGAGGGCGTAAAAATTCGTTATTAATTTTTATTTTTAATTTTTATTTTCAAATTGTTGATTACATTAATGACTTTTCATAATTAAACAGCAAAACAAATCGAATTGTTTCCCGTGAGACTATGATAATAATAATAATTTAATATTAAGAAAACATTACCACGCCTTTCATATTACTACACAACGAATTTTAGGGGAGTATCAAGAAAAAATTAGATAAAAAGGAGGAGTGAATAAGGAAAATATGGTAGGAGGTATGAGGACGGACAACAATAGATTAGTAGAGTATAAAAATGAATGAAAAAAGGTAGATAAACTTAAATTAAGACATCCAATTTATTTTTTCAATTATCTACCGTAGATATATAAATAATCTAAATCTACTTTATGTGATGACTTTAACATAACAATCATATTTATATATCGCAAATAATATTTTTATTTTTGTCTCTATTTCTAGTTTTTCTAGTTTTATTCCGAAGGATAGACGAGAGGGTTTTGATAATAATTTTATAGCTCGTTATCCTACCTTATGCTAATGTACTTAGAAAAAATACGGTATGAACATTTCGATGTGTGAAAAAATACTCTACCTGATCGGTTTTTCTTACGTGGAACCTTCTGGACGAAAGAAAAATACACGCCATAACGTCACGGATGTTAATGTAAGTGAAGATTGTAAGTGATCCTTACAAATAAACTATTCCACAGTAAATAAGTTGAATAAGAAGAAAATAAAAGTTTTTACCAAATAGTTACGGTCAGTCCAAGTTGAGAGTTTAAGTGATATTGAATCTTCTTTTTTTTAACTGGGATATGTAGCAAAGTTACTCATTTTTTAATTTTCAATCTTTGTTTTATTTTATAAAAATAGGAAGAAAATCGCTTTTAGTACTTGTAAATACTGTCTAAAAAAAAAATAAATACATAAATACCAACAAAAAATTAAACGTTTTTACAAAAACGCCTAATGAAGCCCTGCTAATGAAGGCATAATCTATATAAATAAAATATAATCTTTGTAATACCTTAATAACTCAAAAAACTACTTAATGATTTCGCTGAAAATTTCGCAATTTATTATTTGTCTCAGGAGTGTGTACATGTTATTAGTTCCATAATATTTAATCACATAATAACTGTCCGAGGAAGTCGATGGTAAATTAGACAACTATCGATGTAGACAATGGCAATAGATATACACGATATCTCAGGATATATACACAGACATTAAATTTAGTGAAATAAATTTTAGGTTATTTATTTATAATTTTTTATGATTTATATACTAGTGAGATCGGTGAGGTTTGAATCGTGGTAAACATTCTGGCAATAGCGAAGCATTGCCGAGTACACTATTTTATAATAATATAACAAATTACCAACAGAGTAGTTTAAGAGCGGGTCATACCAACCATGTCCCTTGAAAGCAAAGTATTTCGGCTCAAGCTCTCGTACTTCGAACATGTCATGCGGTCAAACTTATTAGAGAAGTCAATGATGCTTGGACTGGTCAGCGGCTAAAGGAAACCTGGCCGCCCAAGGACCCGTTAGCTTGATACCGTTAAAGCTGGTACAGGCATGACCATGAAACAACTGAAAGAAGTAGTCAATGACAGAAACGGATGGAGAAAACTTGTCCATAGAATCACTGAGAGTCAGAAATTACTGAACGGATGACAACAATAACAACGCGGTTAAAATAATTTTTAATCATCGTTCCATGATGACTTAATTTTGTAATTTTGACTTAATTTTGTTTTTGCTGACAAAAGGCAACGGATTATTTAATTTTTTGGCATCTTTGTAGAGCTTACCCTTTAACTCCCATTATTAGGTAAAAATTATTATTTCCAAAATTATCCAGTTATCATAACTAGGAATTAAAAAAATTAAGGAATTTATTTAAAGAAAGAAAGTAAATAAATCTGTGTAACATAGACGGGTGCCTTCGTTGGAACAAACCATATTGTATCATTCAGGAACTGTTTGCTTGGAAAGAACTTTTTTTAAGTTAACATTTTACTTTAAATTGGGATTATCAACTATGGTTATTATTTTAGTAAACAGTTGTTTATCTTTTTGTTTATTCAACAAAAAAATGTTTTAAATATTACTTATCTATTGTTTCATAATTATGGTTTATTTATTAATTAATATTAATTATTATGTCTTCATTTTCATTTTTTAATTAATTTAGAATTTACTTTTTTTGTAATTTTTAAGTGTTATAATACACAATGCTTCCAAAAGAATTAGAAAATGTTTTCACTCTGAATAAGCCTCATATACAGAAAACTTATTTTAAAAAAATATCCAAGTCGATAGAATAAAACTGTTTAAAGACAAAATTAATGTTAAAAAATCAAACTTTTTCATGAGAGGTGCTTTACAAGTTTTTTTATTTTTTAAATTATAAATTGTATTTCCGATTATATTATTTTCTGACAAAATTAAGCCATCATATGAGAAAAAATTACCGTAAAATCAAATTCCGTTTGAAATTGAGCATCTCCAACCATCTCATTTGAATTTTTCAAAATTTTAACACAACCAGTCTCTTGATACAAATCAAATAAATCGTACCAAATTTCATAATTGTAAGATGAAATGTTCGTGAAATAGAAAATATGTATAAGTTGTGAAATACATACTTATATAAATGCATATAAAAGAGGGTGGGGGGGAGAGAGAGAGAGAGTATACAAAAAAGAATATCAGGGTTCTGCTTAATATCATCAAATTAAACTGCTTAATGTCATAACATTAACTTATATTAATGAATCGCAATTAAAACGAAAGAGGTTTACCCTATAAGCGTTAAATGTGAGCACCTTTTGTCAGGCGGTACATATTCCACCAATAGAAGAGATCATCCCATATTTTAACCAGCATGTTTGGAGTAGTGGAAGCGACAGCTGCTTCTATCTTTTGTTTTTATAAATTTTTCCTCATTTAATTTTATATTTTTTCTGGAACTGTAGATTCTCCTTATAATTTTCTTTTCGATTATGATACGATATTCTCGCCAGTAAGATTATTCTTTCATTTCTGTATAATATCATTGCAATATTGTAATCCCTTAATTTTACGTTAATGGAAAAAATATTATTTTTGTAGTAATTTTTTTTGTTAAGAAATCTATTAATTTTGTTTAAATTGAATTTCCGGATTTCTGGATTTCTCAATCTACCTTTCCTATCCCGTTTTTATTGATTGTAAGTTTCAAAATGATTATCGGAGTTTTAAAGCTAATATTTTTCAAGTTTCACGTACATTGCTTAATTATACATGAAATGATTGAGCAACTTGATTAGTTCTAACGGTACTCAAGCTCTAAAGTCTACAATTATGGTTTGCGTCTAGCTTTACAAATGAAATGATGCACCGTGACGATGAATACTTTCTTTATTGTGCCTATTCAGCAACGAAACAACATTTCATGCTAACGGAAAAGAAAACACTCATAATGAGCTCAACTGCAATACGAACCACAGAATTTTATTTGGCAAAAAGATGGTGCACCTTCTTACTGGTATAATGCTGCACGTGATTGGTTGAATGGAATTCTCCCTGATCGCTGGATCAGGGGACAACAAATGACAGTTGTTAGCCTTGGCCTCCACGTTTTCCCGATCTGACCACGTGCGATTTTTCCTTTGTAAAGGATCAAGTGTATGTGTCGCCGTTACCAGCTGACGTACCCGACTTGAGACACAGGACTGAAGCAGCAAAAAATAAAAAGTTGTTGATTAAAGTATGGGATGAACTCTCCTAACGATTGGATGTGTGCCGTGAGACGAATGGTGGCTCACATTGAACACTTACAGAAAAAATGTCTGAGTAGCTCTTTCATTTCATTTATAATTTATCAATCTACGTAAATTGTAATAAATATTACATAACTTAAAACCCCGATATTCATTTTGAAATACACGACCTATTTTCTAAATATTTAAATTGGGTTCTGATATTTATTTTTCGATACTTAATTTCTATTACTTTTTTTGGAATTATTATTGAAATTAGTCATAAAGGCACTTATAAATCTTTATTTTGTTTTTTTACTCCCTTGCACGATATAAAGGATATATTATCGCGAAAAATTTTGATTTTCAGATTACAACGGAAATATCCATTTTGATCATCCTTGAATTCATTTTGACTAGTTTCAGCGTGACATCTGTACGTACGTATCTCGCATAACTCAAAACCGATTAACCGCAGGATGTTGAAATTTTGGATTTAGGACTGTTATAACATCTAGTTGTTCACCTCCCCTTTTGATTGCAATCGACTGGACCAAAAGTGTCCAACAAAGCCCAAACTCCAATAAATTTAGAATTTAGACTTTTTCATAACTGTAGTAATAAGCTCTTATTGAGAGCTTTTCAACGATATTTCATAAGTGGTACTTATTTTCATTATTCCAGAGTTATAATAAAATTCTAATTAATGAAATATTTGGATCTTAGGAGAAGGCACATCGGTTCAAATCCGACTTCATCTCCTTTTTTTAATCTTTTTTTTTTTTATTTAATATATTGATTATTAATAATTATTAACCTCTGATTGTAAAAATAAATTTACAATAAATAATAATTCCATAATAATATAAAAACAGGGAAAAAATATCAAAAGTTATTAATGAAATAAAATTTTATGAACTTTTGATTTTAAAAATAACGTGTATATGTAATTTAATAGGCGTACAAGGAAGTCATGTTGTGTCCGCATCAGATTTTTTCTGTTACACTTTATTGTTTGTACAGTTTATACTGTGTATGCATTTACATGTGAATACGCATCGTATTATATTAACAAATAAATAAACAATTGATAGCTCACTGGTAGATAATTTTATATTTTATGAATAATTTTATAATTTTTCCTTAACTAATTTTTTAATTTCTGTTTTGGTGTACAGATAAAAGCTGGAATGTGGTTCACAATGCTGTTGGTAATTCACAGTCAACTCATATATATATGTTATTTAATATCCTCTGTTAAAATAGATATTAAAACTAAACAGTGATAAAATTTTGATTGTAATTTATCTTAAATCATGCTAATGTTTATTTTTAGTAACTGCCTGAAAATGGAATCATTTTATTTTTTATTTCTAAGACACTTATTCATTCATTATTTTAATTCTTTTTTGTTAAATTTTATTTTTACTTCCTTGTACGAAATAAAGGAAGTATAGTGATTGTGAAAAATATCGGTTTTCAGATTTCAACGGAAATATCCAATTTGACTAGTTTCGGCCTGACGTCTGTACGTACGTACATATGTATATCTTATAAATCAAAAACTATTAGCCGTAGAATGTTGAAATTTTGGATTTAGGACTGTTGGAACATCTAGTTGTGTACCTCCCCTTTTAACTGCAATCGACTAGACCAAAATTGTCCAAAAAAGCCCAAATCCAAAAACATTGGATTTTGAACTTTTTCTTAACTGTTGTAATAAGCCCTCATTGAGAGATGTTCAACGATATATCATAACTGGTACTTATTTTTATTGGTTCCAGAGTTACAGCCAAATGAAATTATAATTAATGAAATATTTGGATGTTTAAGGGGAAGGCCCATCGGTTCGAATCAGACTCCTTTCTTTTAAATTTTTTTTTTTAAATTTAAATATATTGATTTATTAATAAAATTATTAACCCGTGATTGTAAAATAATAATTACAATAAATAATTATTCAATAATAACAATAAAAAAAAATCAGAAGTTACTAGAAAATTTTATGTACTTTTAAAAACGTGTATATTATTTATTAGGTATTATTACATATATGCATATGTAATAGATTTGGTGAAACATCTGATTATTTAATATTAATTGAAAATTATATTTTAGAATCTTATAATTTTTTGGATTTTCTAGTTTAATTTCTGTTTAATTTTATTTAATTATTCTGGAATTTCTGTTTAATTTTATCCACACTAAAATTAACTACACAGTGACTGAAAAATAGACCCTCACAAGAACAACAAATACACTGATGCATATATGCCGATCTTTAATAAATTTCAAAAAAATTTTATTCTTTAGTTTATTACTCTTCTGATATTGTCGGACAATATTCTCCCTCAGACGGAGTTGTCATCCTTTCGTTTTTTTGTATTTTGTTGCCAATCATTTAATCACTCTTTGGTTTGATATAATTCTGATCTTAATTTGTTTACACGTTTTCTAGTTTTCAAATTTTCTCTCTCTCTGTATTCATCATTTTTTCTTAATCTTTTTATTCTTTCGTTGGTCTTAACGTTTTCTTCCTCTTTATATTTATCATCTCTTAATAGTTTTATTCTTTCATTGGTTTTAACATTTTCTTCCTCTTTATATTCATCTTCTTGTCTTTTTATTTGAGAAATATTTCTTCATGTTATCTTTCTTTTTCCTGTATGATTGTTTCTTTTTCATTTTTGATGATTCACCAAATAATCCAATAATAAAAACTGAATATTTTACACCGTAAGGTCGACATTAACATTTGTAACCAGTATACAGGAGTTTACTAAACGGAATAGTTTAATTATTTTTAACTTTTATTTATACAACACAGACCAGAAATCTGAAATTTTTGTTAATCAGCAACTCACAAAGATACGAATAATACTGATCTAGTAATATGAGTAATAAAGGGACTTTTACTCTTTCCTAATATTTCATATAAGATTGGTGTATTAATAATTGTATAAATATTTGAGTTAATAAAAATTAATATTTCGGCAATTGTGTATGTAACTGTCCACTTTATTAACGAGTTGGAGGATCGTATCTCACTTTCAAATGAAGTGCAACAGAAAATTTTTATATGTAATTTAATATGAGTACAAGGAAGTCAAGAAATGTCCACGTCAGATTTTTTTTCTTTAGTTTTATGTCTATATTAAGTAATGATTATATTATGAATAATTGTTCTTCATGCTAACTGGATTGGTTTGCTGGTTCTACTAAGTTAATAAATTAATTTTCTCTAAATTTGTTTTAAAAAATTTATTTTATTAGTTGGCAATATTAACCAGTACTAGAAAAATTTCTTACCACACTGGATTTCTAGAGATTTCTCCAAGATTTCTAGAGATTTTCAGAATTCTAGTACTTTTTCTTAATTTTTCGGGTTAGATTTCATATAAAATTATAATTTATCCCTTAACTTAAAAATTAATTATAGTTTGTCTTAATTTTACCGAAGGCATGGAAATTAAAACGAAATCTTTCACCAGCCGACTCTCGATAACGAAACATTTCCGAATCTATGTTTATACAAAATTTCTTCTTTATTTTCACCCGTAGAACATGTCCTGAAAGTTTGTTACATTCTTCTTGAATCATTCTATGGATTAACAATGTATTAGATGTTTCTTCTTTTAATTTATAATTAATAAATATAGTTACTCTATAGGCTGACCGAATTCGCATTTAGGATGTTATATCCGAAATAGTATAATTTTTCTTAACAGAAATTACATTATAATTCTAATTAATAATTTTCTTTATTATTTTTTAATTGTTGTTATATAATTTTGTTTGTGCTTATAATTTTTTTTTGTTAGATTCATGATAGAGAAAATATTTTAATTGGAATTATTGAAATGTTTTTTTGTTTTGTCACTACTAATTAAGTTTTTCTAATGAACCTTTTCACTAGTAATTAAGTTTATACAGTGATATGTTTAACAAAAAATACTTTTTATATAAATTATAAAAAAAATAAAGAATTATTATAAAACACTGCAATTTTTATATAATTATTATTTCGCTATATATAAAGCGAAACCGGTCTGGTGTAATGGTTAACTCGCCATCGCAAATCAGTTATTTAATAGATGATTTTCGAAATAGAAGGATCTGAGGTTCAAATCCTAGTAAAAATTAGTTGCTTTTATACGGATTTGAATGCTAGACAGTGAATATCGGAGTACTTAGGTGGTTGAGGTTCAATTAACCATACATCTCAGGAATGGTCGGCCTGATTCTGTTCAAGATTATACCTCATTTAAATGTCATACATATCATCCTCATATCATCGAGCCATGGGGGGGATGCTTATTGTTCACAATTTGAACAGATTGCAATGTGTATATTAAGGAAATAAAAATAAAAGAAGCGACAGAAATATAGGAAATTTATAGCTAATTAGGTACGGTTACATTTAAGCCAACCTATATTATTTCAGTTATATAGTTAAATATTTTGTGTAAATTTTTATTGTTTACAAAGAATTTAAATTAGTAATTAGGATTTTTTTCTGTATGCTAGTGGTAATTTTATAGAAAAGAAAACTATGGTGCAATAATAAAGCTAATAAAAAAAGCTGACAGCACAATAGTAGGACTTACCCGTCACGCGGCTTACACACGCATACATACACAACTTAATTTAGCACGTCAGTGCTACACTAGCGTTCCTTGTGGTGACAGGGAGTACTATAGATGCAGTATACCCAATTTCCTTTCTTTTACTGTTTAGCCTCCGGACTACCGTAAGGTATTACTTCAGAGGATGAATGAGGATGATATGTATGAATGTAAATGAAATGTGGTCTTCTACAGGTCAGGTGTCAGGTCGACCGTTTCTGAGATGTGTGGTTAACTGAAACCCAACCAACAAAGAACACCGGATCTAGTATTCAAATCCGTATAAAAGTAACTAATTACCTTTATTAGAAATCGAACCTTAGAACTCTCGACTTCAAAATCAGCTGATTTGCGATGACAAGTTAACCACTAGACCAGCCCGATGGGCTACAGTCTACCTACTTAGCCATTAATTTAGAACATTTTTAGGGGCGTGTGATTTTGCAGACAAGTTTTTTTGCAATTATTACTATTTCTTAATTGTTAACAAATGTGCATAAGAAAAATATGACCTTAATTAAGCGAAATCTCGAAATACTGATGGTAAACTTATTCTACAGCCTCACCCCGTTGACCTTTTAAGTTGAAAATTTAACGTCATCAGGTGCCCTATATATAGAAGTAATCTTATCAAGTTTGGTTAAAATCGGTCCAGTAAGGAAAAAAAAATCGGTAATATACAGTATCATCAATCGGTAATACAGGTAAGGAAAATCGGTACAAAATCGGAAATATAAAGTAATTTAGAGTGCGACAACGAACACATAGATGTACATACGAATATTCCATCCGGTTTTTTTGGGTTCCTTAGGTGTCAAAACTTCAAGACCAGTGAAAACCGCATATGCCTAAATTGGACCGATTACAATACTTTCCCTTCTAAAGTTATAGCTCTGCTATAGCGCTAGACGGGAAAGCAAAATCTTAAAATTTATAACGGATAAAATTTTATTAATTGTTTTTAGGAGCAAAAGTTGTCAAAAATTCTTGTATTCCTTCTTTAAGAATAGGAGAGTGTTTAATTTTAATGTCATTATTCATCAAAGGTCTAATAACTCTTTTGATTAGTAGACAGCGCACTGTTATATTATTACTGTACTCATATACTATACAACTACGTCACCACTAATTAAGCTGTGTCTAAACATAAGTGAGAGAAAGAGAGAGATATAATAAGATACGTGTCGCAGATAGAAAGTGATGGAGAATATTTTTTTTTACGGGGGCAGGAGAGTTGTAATGCCTCGGGTAAAAAAATTCCTTTCTCTATCGTTCTCTCTCTTTCTCTCTGGTTCTTTTAAACTCCCTTCCCTCTAGGCCGCATTTCATCCGAGCGAGTTTAGTGAGTTGTCTTACAGATACGATGTACAATGACGGACAATTTACATTTTCTCCTTCCGTGAAGAAAATAATTACTGCACTCCCCTAAGGCCTATAATTAATTATCATAAATTGCTATTCTGTGGTAAAACAACTTAACTCATTTGTTTAAAAAGTAAGATAATAGTTTATATTCAGATAATATTATTATTATATAGTGGATTGGAGGGGTGGGAGAATATAATAACGTAATAACACTATTATTATGTTATTATTGTTGTTATTTTTATTAATAAAAAAGTTATTACTAGAACAAGTTGTAAATTTATTTTTAAAACAAGATATCGATTCTATAATTTCTCTTATCTTTTTCACTATCAAATTTCTTTTTTATTGTTTTTACCAACAAGATTCCCATAGATTTCTTTTTGCTTCCTTTAATTTTTATATTTTCGTTCTACGGTTGAAAATTAATCTTTGTTGCATGAAAAATCAATAATCAACCGATGAAGAACAATATTTAACCTGTCATTGAATAAAGAAAAAACAACACAACAAACAAATAACTGGCAAATAGCATATCTCCGCCACTTCCTTTACAGGTCGTTTAAAGGTATTACAAGTGAAAACTACTCCTATGAATTCTTATTAATATAATAATAATGCAGAAACTAATTAATTCTACGAATAATAAACTAAAATTAGTTATTAAAAACAAGAATACTGCCAATTAACCTCTAATCAAATTATGCGTCCACCATCAATACATATTTTTTTTTACATCTTAAATAATTGCGAAATAAAAATATTTACAAAAATATAATTTAGAATACGTAACAGTTCTGTAATTTATATAGTAAACATAAAAAAATCCTTTTCGGCACGCCGGAAGGCGGCGGTAGATTTCACCTGTGCTAAGAAGGAGATAAAAAAGATTTCCACCTTAAAGTTAAGAAAAACTTCAAATTTACTCAATACAACAATGGTTGCATGTGAAAAAACGTAGCTAATGTTTAGCATACGATAAGCCCCATCTTCTTACAATTCCAGCAACATTTTGGTCATCCATTGCCATAAGGGTTGGTCATATCAAAAATTGTTTCAGACAAAGGTATTAGGTAATGCTTAGAAGACTAACGACCACTTTAAACCGATTCGATACTGTACCTAACAAGGGAGGAATGATTTTTTTTTCTCTTCGAAATACTTCCACTATCTGGGCCAATAGTTGATGTCAAAAAATTTTACTTAGATAAGTTTTAGGGTCTTATCCAAAGAATAGTAGGAACTTTAAACGAATTCGATATTTTACTTAAGTAAAATATAATATATAATATCGCTAATATAAATATAATATCGCTAAGTTATAGCGATATTTTGATTTTTCAAAAAAGCCTCCCCATTGTCCGATTTTGCGCATTAACGAACTCGACCCAGATTTTGGATCTTTATATTTTATGTATCAATTTGGAAGTGTTTAGCGCAAAATTACGGCAGTTATCGTGTCAACAAGGAAATGAAATATATATATATATATATATAAATGTTTATATAAACTTTTGAATTGATGGTGGTTTTGGGGTCTGGGAGATGTGAAACGCGAAGATATGTCGAATTTTTTCGGAAGTTGAATCATTGTACACGTTACAATGGGTAGCTTTCTTATGAAGTCTACCTAAAAAGATGGATGAGATAGAAATCAAAAGCAGACTTCCAAAAGCCAAAAGATCGTATTCGCTGCTTAAATTTAAAAGTAGAAAATGGAGTAAAAAGCTTTTAAAAGTTTTCTTATGAAATTTGGGGATTTATGGTGGTGAAACATAGATTATACGAAAGCCAGAAAATCAAAAGGTAGAGATTTTGAGATGTAATGCAAAAAGAAAATGTTAAAATTTAGTTGGGTTGATTACATATGAATGAAGGGGTTTTAAGACGAATTGGAAGAGAAACGTTATGCTAGAATTGTATAAAGAGGAGGGCAAGTTTGTGACTCATATTATAATATGACTAAAGATATTTGAGTATTCATGATGCAAGGTAATGTGAGTGAGGTTATGTTATTGCTGATACATAATAGAAATGAATGAAAAGTAGTCAAACGACTAAAGGAAAAATAGTTTTAAATATACATAATTTATTTTATAAAATAATAATATAAAGTAATTTGGAGGAAAATTCTTTGATAGGGGGTTTAGCTGGGTGCAATTATCTCAATTTTACCTCGAGTCGCTTGATCAATTTACCAGTAAGTGTTGGTATTTTCTACTATTACCCAGTTTTTTCGTGTCTACAAACAAAAACAGAGATTCTCCAATGTAATAGCAATTGAATACAACGACCTTATCGAAGAATTTCTGTACAATCCGAATTTTTAACGAAGAATTCTATAATTTTATAGATATTTCTGGATTTAACATTATCTATTATAATTTTGTATAGAAGTACATCACAGTATTTATATGCAAAGAGATATCATTTCTATATCTTAACATATCTCGCTAATAAGAGTCCAACCGTGATGCTTCAGAATGACATCAAATCTAGTCTCCCCTTTTGTAGAAAAATTATATATAAAACGTTATCGTACCAAATAGCCACAAAACAAGAATAAATAATAAATAAGAAAATATATAAAAAAAAAATAAAATAAACATTAAATTAAAAGATAGAAAGGGATTAACGGGAAGTTTAAAGGACTCCTGACTAAATTAGGAAAAAAATACTGCCAAATATATTAAACTTCAAGTGCCACTTACAGTTCTAAAAAATCTAAAATTTTTAATTAGCCAAAATACAATCTATCTGAACGATTGCGAGGAAGTTACAGGAACATTCAAATACAATTGACAATTTATTATTATTCAAAAAATAACATAAAACTAATAAATTACACTCTGTTATTTTTCAATATAGTCTTCCTCTTTTTCGTTGCACAGGTGCCATTATTCGTGTAGCTTCCGTATTCCTTTAAACAAAATTCCTGTGGTTACTAATGGACAAACTCTCAAATCTCTTCAATGATTTTTTACTGGAACAAAAATTCTTCACTGGAACCCTTTACAGTTTCTTTTAATGGTTCAAAAACATAAAATTCAAATTGTGTGAGGTCCGGATTGTAGGAGGGTAAAATTCAAATAGTGTGAGGTCTGGATAGTAGGAGGATGTTGTAGAATATACTACTAAAATTCACGGATTGGAGCCGTCGTATGTGCAGTCACATGTGGGCGCGCATTATTCTGTAAAAAATAGACGGAATGTTGACTTTTTTCTTCTAGGTTTTGGAAGAATGTTTTTAATGGACTCTTCAATAAATCTGAGTAATAATCAGCGATTATAATGCTGTGCTCTGTTACGAAATCGATGTGTAGAACTGCCCGCATATCCCAAAAGAATGAAACCATAATTTCTCCTGCTGAAGAAGTGTTTTTTGCATTATTTGTTTCGGAGATGAAGGATGTCGATATTGCATCGATGCTCTTTTGCTTTCTGAGGTAAAATAATGTATCCAAGTTTTACCAATAATGATAATAGACTAAAACTTTCTTCATATTGTGCTAACAATGTACGAGGCGTGTCTTCCTGTGTTCATTCGTTAGTATTCGTGGAATCCAACGTTCCTTTATTTTACGATAATTAAGTTCTATTCCTGATGTAGTTAACCACACTGTCAACACTGATATTGAGTGCAAAAGCAATTTTCTGCACTATAATTTAACATAATTTTTGAATGTGTCTTAATCCTATCAGCAATTTCTTCTGTTGTCGACAACTTTGGACGGCCACAGTGTGGTTCATTCTCTACTGTCATTAAAAAAATTACTCCATTTATAGATGCTTAAATGTTTTGCAACAATTTTTTAACAAACTGTCTTCCAAATCTTTCAAAAATTTCTGACAGTCTTACATTTTCATTTATAAGAAATTTTATAATACGCTGTTCCTCACTTAGATGCACTTCTTTTTAACTTATTCCTGTAAACAAATAGCGATGTAACAGCTGATTGCTGAATGATTGGAATAAGTTATTGCTTGTTTCCGCCTATAATAACACTGCTATCTTCGGCTTTTGTTTCTTTTATTTGGCGCCAAATTCAAATTTTAACACTTTTCGTAACCATCAGGAATCACAAAAAGACTGTAGAAATTGAAGCGTTAACTTGACTTGTCTAAAACGTAAAGATTACGTTTACAATTACATTAGAACTTGGTTAAGTTATTATAGAACGTTGGAGGGCCTCGTACGTCGAAGAGGACGCTGTACGCGCATGTGGCAAACTCAATTCTTCTTTATGGCGCGCCATTGTGGAAGAGAGCCATGGCGGTAGGGCGTAACAGAACACTGTTGGAGGGAGTACAGTACAGCGCCGTATGGCTCTTAAGGTGGCGTCGGCATACGCCTCTGTCTCGACTGAGGCGATGCTGGTGGCGACTGGGATGCCGCCACTTGGCGGTGCAGCTGGTGGCGGCTCGTGCGCAAATTTATCAGGGTGTGTCTAAGAACGATGCCTACAGAACTGTCCACAGGGATTGGTAAGCCAGTTGGGATGCGTCCACGTAAGGGAGGTGGACGCATCGTTAGATCGCGCACGTTGAGCGGTGGGCCGAGAGGAAGTTTGGCGAACTGGGTGACACAATTCTGGCCGGCCATGGGTCATTCGTTCATACCTGTGTGGGCGAAGAAACGCTGAAGACCCCTTCTGCCCCTAATGTCGAAAGTTAGACATGCCGGAACACGTAATATTCCAGTGCCCGCCGTGGGACGAAGAACACCGCGACTGTACTGCCGTAAGTGGGCATCTGGAGGTGAGGGCCATCGTTGAAACGATGTTACGAAGTTCGGTGGACTTCGACACTGTGACGAGGTTTGTGTTGGGAATACTGCAACTGAAATATCGGGAAGCGAGGGGGTGAGAGACAGCTCCGTTTCAAAAAAATTTTGAATCCGAAACAAAAAAAAAATATTATCTAATTGGAACCTATTATAAATTAAACACTGTGGCAAAAAAAAAGAAAAAAAACGTTGAGCAATCTAATTATATTTTCTATCCCATCGCTTCTTGGCATTTTACATCATATCATAAAGTACTCTGAAAATATCTCTTTCTCTCTATCTGCAATATTTTTTCCACCAATGGCCAGTATGAAATTTTCTGAAATATATTCCTTTCCAGACGGTGTACTCTGGGGTGTTTGTAAAGAAACCTATGTGACCTCTTTCTAATTCTTTTAAATATCGTTATTTTCAGGCTTCTGACTCAATTTTATCATATAACATAATCCTTACATTCAGTTCGTAGTTTTTTCAAATATTTATTACGGATATACTTGCTAAATTTTTTAATAATTAAAAAAAACTTATTGGAGCTCTTCACGGGAGTCAAAGTTCTTTTGTAATATATTTCTATAAATCAGATTTAGAGAGGTATATTCAATATTCATAAATATGATAATAGATATATAAATTTGTTACCTTAAGAAGAATGAATAAATAAGGATAATAAGCACTGTTAGTAATTTGGTTTTTTTAAAAATAAAATTACAAAACAATTTTTTTTACAAAGAATTTTTGATACTTATCGGTTATACGGGACCCCTACTGAAATCCAACATAATATTTGTACACAAATCGACACGATAAAACATATATACGTATAACTTATTGTATATAATTTTTATTTTTAACGTTAATCAGACGAGGTTAGCGAGCGAAGCCAGCGTTGGTTATGTTTGATTAGATTATGTTGATTCCGTATAATGACAAATCGCGCACGTATATCTTTCTTTTTCCTGTTTAGCCTCCGGTAACTACCGTTTAGATAATTCTTCAGAGGATGAATGAGGATGATATGTACGAGTGTAAATGAAGTGTAGTCTTGTACATTCTCAGTTCGACCATTCCTGAGATGTGTGGTTAATTGAAACCCAACCACCAAAGAACACCGGTATCCACGATCTAGTATTCAAATCCGTGTAAAAATAACTGGTTTTACTAGGACTTGAACGCTGTAACTCTCGACTTCCAAATCAGCTGATTTGGGAAGACGCGTTAATCACATGACCAACCCGGTGGATATAACCTAACCAAACATAACCTACGCTCGCATCGCTCTGTAACCTCGTCTAGTTAACGTTAAATATACAAATTATATATATTTTACTTATTTATTAGGTGACCAGTAAACACGAATTTCGTGTAGGAATGCCTCAAAAGTATAACCTCAGTAGAGGTTCCGTGTAACCGATAAGTACCGAATTTTTATTTCAAAAAATATGCAGAAATTTTTTTATTTACAGAGATTTTATCGCTTAAAATATAAGTAGATTTTATCGAAAATTTTATAATTTTCGATAGATAGATAGATAGTAAATTTTTAACATAAATTTTGTAATTATGGTGTAAATGTAGAAACTATTTTGTAATTTTGATATATTACTTGTAAATTTCGTTGTTGTTTGAAAACATTTTAGTTTATGATTTTTGCAGAAATGACGAATTAAATTTCAACGGTAAATGTGGTGATGACTAACATGATCAATGGTTGGTGGGCAATGATGCCAAATCCAGTTGAGAGGATAAATCCAAGCACTTTAATAAGTAGAAATAAGTGAATTATAAAATTGAATCTATTATATCTCTTTTTACTTTTATGTTTGTCTCTCCTTCTTACTTTAATATCTTTCCTTCTTCTAATTAGAATGATTTTTAATTACATTTTAATATATGTGGCTATAATGTATTATTATTACAGTTCATATTATTTCACGAATAATATTATTTCGGTTATGATAAATTAAAAAAATATATATTCTTTTTAGTTTATTTGATATTTAGGATTATCCCATTAAGAAATATTTAAGAACTTATACCTTGGGTTTAAAAATTACGATGAATAAATAGAATAGATAACAATAAAAAAAATTAAACATGGGACTTTATGCTTAGCACGAATAATTAACTCTTTTTAATATTTCTACTTATAAGAACTAGGTACTAGTTGTTGCTTAGTACTTAAATTTATTTTTTATTATTTTTTTAATTTAGTATAACTTATAATTAAGTCTATATTGTTGCGTAGTTTAATTTTCTGGTATAAATTAATTTATGTTCGTTTATTATTTGCTGAAATTATTATTAAAATGATAAAAGGTTCAATAAATCTTTTTTTCTACGTCTGTATTATAATGTTTGAATTACGCGGCTGGAACCTGTACCGTAATGAGGGACATTATGAAAAAGATTTTCATTATGATACCGGTGTTCAACCGATCAAAAGCCTGCTATTTTCAACCACTGACCAATCGGGTATTGTTTAATGTATCAGATGGTTTTTTTTTTTTTTTACTTAGATTTTAATCCGATTTAGTAGTTAGCAAGCAGAGATTAATTTGTAAGTACACCGATAGGTAACTAATTTCATATATTACATTGTTTATCCTTTTGTTAATTATGTCAGATTCTAAGGAAGAAATGCCTTTAAACATTCTTCGATATTAAAGAAAATGCAGAACTTATGAGTAACAACCTATTACCGCAGGAATGCACTTTTTATTGTATTTTTTTTTTTGGAAAATTAAAAAAGAAAATTTCTTAAAAATGTATTCTATCATTGTTTTAAATAAGTAATCCCAATATTTTTTTACCCGTAGGTAAAACACAGCATACAATTCTCTATAATGGTCGTTAATACACTCTTGCGAAGTTTACGACACCTACCGAGGTTCATTGGATAATGTACTACTTATATACACTAGAAAAAAGGCCGCGAAAATGTTACAGGTATTATGTTTCATTAAACACGATTTTGTGTAAATTTTTAAGTAAATAACGTTCGGGAATTTAGCGTACTAACAACAACAGAAACGTTTACAACGAAAAGCTGCAAAATCCTGAACATTTTTAGCTGTTGCTTGAGTTGTGATATTTTAATACAGCTTTAACCCCATTGTTTTCCATTTTTATCCTCAAAACAAAATAAATATAATTTTAGATAAATGGTTTGTATAAAGAAGTCTATAAATCGTTCGAAGGAATGAATCGTTCGTGAGCCGCGCGGCCACCCGATGCACCACATGGTCCGCTCTGCGCCACTAGAGGGTAAAATAAAACTGTAAGCACATACATCTAACAAACCCCCACAGCATCCTTTTTTATGAGAAAGGTGCCGCCTACAAATGAAATTTGATAACAGATTGAATTTATACTTTGTAAAGAATTTGATCAAATATGATGATTCTCAGGAGGTTACGTAATTAATAATTCTAATTACATATATAGTGCGTAAATTCAATAATTCTTAAAGTATACTTAATGAATCTTTTTTCCAGCTGTAAAGTTCTAGGTAGACCTCGGCTTTCTCTGTATTGCGTCTTCATTCTCGATTTTTCGTTTTCCCAACAAGTTTAGATTGTAAAAAAGCCTGCATATTCTATAAAATATCATGAAACAATCTCGTTCTAGGTCACCCTCTTTTTCCCTTCACTTAAATTCAAAACTTAAATTTAAAAAATAATATGTGTAAAAATATTTAAAGATTTATGCGTTCCCGTTCCTCTTTTCTATCATATCTTCTTTTTCAATTCTACGTACTTGACTCAACAAAGATATTCTCTGGGATTTAATAAAATATTTTTACTGAAAAACATTTCATTACCCTATTTTATTTAATCTCGATGGCTTTCAACTCTGCCTTATCCTAATGTCCACTTATCAATACCCTTTTAATATTACATGTTCTATTAAATTCATGTCCGTTTTGATCCAACAAAACGTTCAATGGATATGATCAATATCTTGTATGTATGTAAATTTTAATTTTGATCTTACATGGAATTAACCTTGATTTTATCTTTATATTAACATAAAGGGTCATCTTGTTTCCAGAGTTTCTAAATATTACTCATTTACGTATTTTTTTATTTTTCATTATTAAAGATTTCTAGATAATTAAAATTTATGGCTCTTTCAAATTCTGTTTCTTGTAATGTTATATTTTTAATAATTTCTTTTTTTACTTTCTACCGTTAAAGTATTTAATTTACTTTATATCACACTCAATCTTTTTTTTTATTTTACTCTTATAATTATAAGTTACTAAAATCACAGGACGCAAAAGATACGACACTTTTTACCCATGACGTGATATAAAGTCATAAAATCTAGGAAAAAAATTTAGCAATAAATATTCTGCTTTGGCGAAACATTACTGATTACTTGATTTCAATTGTTTATAAAGGTTAAATTAATTTATTTATGAAAAAAATTAATTGCAAGTTAATAAATATTTTTTTTATCATGAACATCTATTAAAAAAAATGAAAACGATAGTTAACTATTCTAAAAATTTATGGTTCTTTTTAAATGTGAATAAAATGGAAGATTTAATAGGTTGCTTAATTTTTAAATTATTTATTGTACTCATTAACACGCGTATATAAACCATAGTAATAAAATTATAAACTGTATAATTATGAAAGGCATAAAGTATGTTTATGTTGGTGGGGGGGAATAAAGAAAAAAAGGGGAGAAACAATATGTTATGATTAAGTTTAGGGGAGTGATTGGGGTCGGGAGTTTATAATCTAACCAGTTAATCTGATAGAATAGTAAGCGAAGAAAGAGGTAGATAGCTGTAAAAGGGAGGGGGGCCACATAGCGTGCTGGATCCATATTAGCAATTTATTTGCTAAGACCTGTAATTACCAACATCTACTTTGACTAACGAGTATTTCATATAGTATAGTATATTTCAAGCCTGCTACTTCCCCTTCTATCAAAACTATTATTTCTTATACAAACCACTAAAAATAGTTGTGTTATGAATGTAATTCAAAATAAATTCACACCTGCAGCTGCCATTCTGTAGTTAGTATCTAATGATAATGTGTTACTTTGTAGACTGTATTTAAACTGATGTTGTTTTTTGTGTTAGTTTTATTTTATAACTCTTCTCATTCACACACTTAAACGTACACATAATCTTTGCTTTCTGTCCTAAGTATTTTATTATAAGTTATAAAGAATTCTGAAATAATATATTTAAGTTAGTGCAAAAGTATAAGGAATAATACAATAGCTATTCCCATATCAGGATTTAATTTATTATTGTTATTACCGTTCTGAATTGGGAAAGTATAAATCAATTAATTGTAAAATTCCCGTAAAATAGACCGTGTGACCAAAAACCGTAAGATTAGCAGTCATGATTGTTAGTTTCTAAAGAAAAGAATAAATTTTAAAAGAATCTGCTCTACATTGTAGTAAATAATACAAATTTTAATAAAATAAAATAAAAAGGAATTACGTTTTTATGACAGTTTAGTAAAATTAAATATACAATTTCTAGATATTTTTTAATTATATTATCTCGTATTATAATTAAGCTATTTAGTAGTATTAGAATTTAAAAGCTTAATAAAATATAACTTAATATTTTCCTGATAATCAAAATATTTTCACTTAAAAATTCAAGAAAAATAGTAGGAAAATTCAAAAATTAGATTAATTATTTAATAAATATTTTACAACAGATATAAAAAAAAATTATTGGGGTTGTAATTTGATATAATATCTCATGAGAGAGGTGTAAACTTTGATTTAAGGCTACAATCAAAGAATAAAAATGACAAATTTTAGTTATGCTAAGTAGATTGATTCCGTATCCTCCCTCTTGACAGCGACACTGGCTAAGATGGTGACACCTGAATAGAAAGCCTTCCGTATTTTACAGTTTGCTAAATGTGAATCTGAAGTTGCAGTTCAACGTGCGTTCTGTAAAAAGTTTAATTGAGCTACTCCGAATAATAATAACATTCGTCGGCATAATCAGTTTGAAATGACCGGATTTTTGTTTAAATGTATGGTTTGCATGCCATTTCTCTCGCCACCACCCCATTCGGTCGCCCTAAAGCATACGATCAGATGTCTGTGCTACAAACGGCTACTGAGCCTCGAACAGTTTAGCGACCAGTATCCTAAATAGCTCCTACTGCTTACCTAACAGCATGAGCCGACTATGGGCGGTTTCATACACCACCGGCTGACGTGTCCCAACCGCTCATTTGTCATATATTTTCTAAAATAGGTCGGCATACGCCGTCAGCTACTAAAAATATATATGACATCCATAAATTAAAATTTATTTCGTCGCGACAGCAATTCGCTGCTTCACCTAGGTCGCTAAATACCAGTAAGTACCTGTTCACCATATTAAAGCGCTTGGAGCCTTAATTGGCTGGTGGTCAGCCATGTGTATCTCTAGATTAGCTTCCTACAGCGGTGCGGTAGGAGTCTTTTCCCTTAAGTAAACTAGTGATGTCGGTTGAACAAAGCAACCGCATGAAGAAACTCCCATACGGTCCGACAGTGCGGATCTCGCCACATTGACTCACCGCTTGTGAGTGGACCAATATTCCCCTTGACCTCTAAGTTCCAGGGTGGCCCGGTCTTTGGCCCCTCCAAGAGCAGGGCAGTCAAACTTCAGGTGTTCATTTGACTGGACCTCCCTGCAGACGCAAAGCTCATTAGCTGCCAGGCGGAACCGAAACAGATATTGGTTTAAATTAACATGGTTGGTGAGGACCTGGGCACCCGTTGCCCTTTAAAACGAGCTCGAGGCATACTACCCCCCAGATCCTGTATAAATTTATACAAGATTTAAGCTTCCCTTATTCGTAGTGTCCCATTCCAGCTGCCATGCATATATAATGTTATGGTTTGTCCGAGGTTATTTAAAGAAAACGTGTCAAGGAGTCTTTCCGGCGTAATTCTAAAAAATCTTGTAGGAAAGCTAGGCGCGAAATAGCGAAAACGACAATGTGGACAATGATGACAATGTGGAATGTTTTATGAAAACGCTTGTAGATGTATCCGTATCGTTTACAGTTGTTAAAAAACTTGAAGCCTATCGTCTATCTTGAAGCCTACGTCTGCCGCAATCGTAATTGAAATATTGCAGCATGAATATGATATCTTACTTGATCATATTGTTTTTAGTGATGAATCAACATTTCATCTTAGTGGAAAAGATAACATACATAATGTCCATATCTGAGAGTCAGAAAAATCCCATGAACTCTTACAATGCGAATAGGACTACCCGAAATTTAATTTTTAAATTATTAACAAGAACTGAGCCGATTTAAAAAAAACTTTTTAATTAAGTAATTTAAATTCTAATTAAAATTAATGCTTCACTTTAATTTAATTTGTTCAAAATAATCACCTAAATAATTTTGTTCAACGTCAACTTGTAAAAACTTAATTTTATAAAAAGAACCACTGCAATTTAAAAAAAAATCTGATGTGAACTCTACATGACTTCCTTGTACGCCTATTAAATTGCGAATATACAGTTTTTGTTGCACTTCATTTAAACTTATTTCATTTTTCATTTTTCCAGTTCCTTAATAAAGTGGACAGTTACACAGTTTCATTGTGATGGATACTATATTGAATCAAATATTTTTGTGGTGTCCGTATCAGCATTTTATATTAGTTTATATATTAATTTTTTTCACGTCGCTCAAGTAGTTATGTGGTGTAAGTGTGAACGTGTTACACGTTCACACGAATACCAGTGTTACGTACACATCGGTGTCACGTACACACGTTCACACGTGTTACGTAACACCGATGTGTTACGTACCGTAACACATCGGTTCAAAACCAACTTCATATACATTTTTTTTTTAATTTTTTTTTTAAATTTGATGTATTGTAAAAAGATGTACTGATTTATTAAATTATTAAAATCTGTAAAAAAAATTTGAATTTAAATGAAAAGTACATAAAATTTTATTATTTCATAATAACTTCTGATATTTTTTTATTGTTATTTAGAATTATTATTTATTGTCAAATTTCTTTTACAATCAAGGTTAATAATTATTAATAAATCAATATATTTAAATTAAAAAAAAAGTTAAAAAAAGGAGATGAAGTCGGATTCGAACCGATGTGCCTTCCCCTTGTAAGATCCAAATACTTCATTAATTGAAATTTTATTTGGCTATAACTCTAGAACCAATGAAAATAAATACTACTTATGATAGATCGTTGAAAAATCAAAATCTTTAGAATTTTGGGCTTTTTGAAAACTTTTGGTTTAGTAGATTGTAATCAAAAGGATAGGAGCACAACTACCATTTAGATGTAGATATTACATCAGTCCTAAATCCAAAATTTCAACATCCTGTGGCTAATCGTTATTGAGTTATGCGAGATACTTACGTACAGACGTCACGCCAAAACTTGTCAAAATGGATTCAGGGATGGTAAAAATGGCTATTTTTGTTGAAATCTGAAAATCGAAATTTTTCATGATCAAATACTTCCTTTATTTCGTACAAAGAAGTAAAAATTCATGCTTCCTCAAATTTAAAAAAAAAAAATTTGTAACATTTTTTCAAACATCCATTTGGGTAAAACAGTTACGTTATTTATATATCAGGATTAATTTTATGATTTAATATCTAATAACTAAAAAAAATTAAAATAAAATTTAATAACAGTCAACGATATTAATTATGGAAGTTTCGATTGGGGGAGCTTCGTGCTTCTTTTTTTATGATTTCCTAACGCAAGAAGCATGTTAAAAAACTTATTAATAAAATAAATCTTATAAAATTTTTTTAAAATTATTTTCTGGCCAACTACAGGAACTAATAAAAAAAAAAACAAAAAAAAAAAAAAACAATTAATTTAGAAATTAATAATATAAACTTCTTTCATTTTAAAGGAAATTTTTCTGTTTTATTCACAAATTTTATATATATATATATATATAGTTTCCTACGAATTTTATTTGTGTTTGAGGGGGGGGGGGTTTAAAATGAAAGTTACCTAACGTAATAGGTATTAAATAGAAACGAGATAAATCATATTACGTTGCAATCTGTTCAACTAGTGAACAATAAGCAAACCCCTTTCCTATAGCTCAGTGAGATGAGGATGATATGAAAATGAAGTGTAGTATTGTGCAGAATCAGACCACAATTTCTACCCACCGGGTTGGTCTAGTGATGAACCCGTCATCGGAAATCAGCTGATTTTGTATTCGAGAGTTCTAAGAGGTTTAAATCATAGTAAAGGCAGTTATTTTTATTCGGATTTGAAGACCAGATCGTGGATACCGATAATTCTTTGGTGACTGAGTTTCAATTAATCACACATCTCAGGAACGCTCAAAACTGAGACTGTGCAAGACTACACTTCATTTACATGCATACATATCATCTTCATTCATCATTTGAAACAATACCTTACGGTGGCTTCACAGGCTAAACAAAAAGAGAGAAAAAGACCACAATTATAGTAATGGTTACTTCTAAAATGATTTATTCGATCGGGGATGCTACAGTGAATACTATGTGCGTTTTGGTTCCTTTAAAGAAGCGCGCCAATTATTTGCGGAAAAGTTTCATAAAGCCAGTATCCCAGAAAACAGTAGTATTTACGATTTGGGTAAAAAATCGTGTAAAACCGGTTGCTCTCAAACGCAAAACGGAGTAGGTAACCTACAGTTAGGACTCCAGCGGTAGTAGCCTATATTCAAACAAGAATTCGTCTGTAAAAATTTATACATAAGTTATCAGAAAGAACGTTGTGTAATATATACACAACGTTATATTATTTTGCTGTAAGATTCTTTATTATTTGAATTGGAAATAAACTGTGTATCTACATAAGAAAATAGACAAACCGAAATTTCTTAATTTTTGCGAATGACTTCTCAAAAACATTTTAGATAAACAGGGATACCCGATGCTGTATCAGGTGAGGCCAATAATTTGTTTGGGGGGGGTTTAAAAAATGAGAGTTACGTAACGTAATTGGTATTAAAAAAAAAGTGATAAAGCTTTACTATAGACGAAGGTACATAATATATAAATTTATTTACTTTATTAAGAAATTATTTTATTTAATGAAGTTAAAGAGCTGCGTGTGCTTACAAGAAATTAATCATGGCAAATCAAAATTTGGCAGATCATGTCTACAAAATTTGTTATTCATCTCACCCTCTGAAGCAACCCCTAACAGTGTCGCGGAGGTTAAAAAAAAAAAAAAAAAAATCATGGCAGATCCCCTACCGGGTTGGTCTAGTGATGAACGCGTATTCGCAAATCAGCTGATTTCGAAGTGGGGAGTTCCAAATTCAAGTCCTAGTAAAGACAGTTACTTTTATACGAATTTGAATATTAGATCGTGGATACCGGTGTTCTTTGGTAGTTGGGTTTCAGTTAACCACACATCTCAGAAATGGTCGACCTGAGACTGTCCAAGACTACACTTCACTTACACTCATACTTAACATCCTCATTCATCCTCTGAAGTAATAGATGACGGTGATTCCCGGAGGCTAAACAGGAAAAAAAATCATGGCAGATCGATTTATTTAGGATATGATAAATAGATATAAAGAATTAACAGAATATCTTTTTTAATGCTTTATCAACTAAACACAATTACTAATAATCTTATTTTACAATAATAAACGATTTGAAAAATTTTATAACACTTGACAAGTAAATGTTAGCTTTAAAATAAAATCCTTTTTCTATAGTTATTTAATAATAAACTAGCATGATTAAAATAAAATTAATAAAACAGAAAGATCTTATCATTGTAATTTAATAATCTAATCACTTTTTTATTAGTATTATAAAATGTGAAATAAATTGATGCCAGTTTAGATTTAAAAAGAATGTGAAGCCTTAGGGCAGACCAATGAATATTGTTTGTCGGATAAATGGTCCTAGACATGGCGCGAGAATGAACGCGCGGAGGGTAATAACAACAATAATAATCGGTAATGAAATACTATAGCTGAATATGAGGAACGATTGGCATGTTAGAAAACAAAGGGAAATATAAACGAGAGATAAGGAATCAAAATAAAATAAAATAAAAAAATGAAATAAAATAACATAAAAAATATAATAATAATAATAAATTAAATGTATAAAAGGGTGGTCACGGGGTTAAGAATCATGGACAAAGCTTCTTGACCGATTCTATTTTCAAATATAAGATAGGATTAAAAACCGACACCTGCTCCTTACAAGCTTTTGTTTTTCATTTTAATCTTTTTTTCTTTCTTTATCTTTATTTTCTTCTGTTTCTTCTTCTTCTTTGTAGGTTTGTTCTATCCTCTTATTCTATCTTCTCCTGATTGTTAAGGTCTATGATTTAGTAGGTAGGCGTGTCTCCTAAGGGAACTATCAATTATTCCTACGGGATTGTGTGAATTGGGCGTTCCTAACGTCGTGCCGTTCCTCAAATAAATCTGTTACATTATTACTTTACCTCCTTCCTCCTCTCTTTATACCGCTTTCCTCATCGTACCCTTCTTGCAATGTACGCTACATATATATACCTCTATGGCAATAGACTAAATCTAAACCGAACCTTATCTACCACTTTGTTTATTGTCTAGCGAAGTGTTTCCACGACAATTAAATATCTTGTAGTACTCCTCCCCCACCCTCCGATTTACCTCACCTATCTTATCATATTTACACCCTCCCACCACTATTTCAGTCTATCTTTCTCTCTTACCCACGGACCTCATCTTTTCTTTTTCTTCTTCTTCTTATACAGCAACAACCACTGACTATCAAAAGATGACCGCAACAAAGATAAAAAACAAAGAATAATATTTAAAAGAAAGAGAAGGGAATTGTATACAAGATTTAAAGGTCGGCCCACGAATAATGAATTCATGAAAATCTATTTAGATACACCAAATATACCTTTTTTATCTTCTTTTTTTAGATAGTTTAATATTAATTGAGTGTACACTTTTTTTTTTTTACTATAACACAATTCGTATCGCATTAGTTATAGACTATTACGAAATACTTATTTGAATCTATTTTTAAAATGATTTATCCGCTTATAATCATTAATATTAAAATTAAAATAAAAGATAAAAATAATTTATCTTTTTGTTGTAATTATAAAATCGGTCTTCCTTTGTTTTACTCTATTATATATCTTATTTTGTATTCAATTACTATACTATCTTAATTATAATATTAATTTTTATTACAATGAACCTTTTTATTATATGTGACCAAGTTGTTATATGTACGATTCGTCTCAGCTAAAATGCAAGAAAGTAAAAAAAAAAATAAAGGAAAAAAATAGATATCTAACTAAAAATAATATAAATAAACTAAAATATTGAACAACTAAACAGTATTACAATCGTCTGTTAATAAATTTAATATATATATTTATAATCATAAATGAAACTTCTAGCTTGTTTGTTTAATAGACAACAAATATTTTATTTTATAAACTTCAGGTAACAAAACCATTTTGTAAAATTACAATTTTATAATATAAAAAAAAATAATAATAATACGACGTTTCGTTCCAAATTCGAAGCTTTATCAAATGCAACTCTCTTTTTCTATTTAGCCTTAGGAACCATCCTAAGGCATTACTTCAGAGGATGAATGAGAATGATATGTATGAATGTAAATGAAGTATAGTCTTGTATGCTTCGGCTGTTCGTTTTTGGCAACTCAATTTTAAACAGACACCTGGTGCGAGGCTACGGACAGTTTGCTTAAAGGCGTTTGTTAGAGGTTAGCAATATTAGCGCGTGCGCATTTCATTCCGTAACTGGGTTCGTGCTGTAAACAGTACGTGTACAGTCAGCAAAAGAAGTTAGACAACTACCGTGTAATTTTGTTTATATTATGTATTTTATAACCCTGTATTTTATATTGCGTATTTACATCATAAATTTAATCTATTTATATCAAATTGTAACTATGCCCTCTAAAAAATCCAACAACTGGAGAAGTTCTTATCAATTATGACTATGACTGTACCGTCTCGATAGCTTCTTTCTTTTTCCTGTTTAGCCTCCGGTAATTACCTTTAAGATAATACTTCAGAGGATGAATGAGGATGGTATGTATGAGTGTAAATGAAGTGTAGTCTTGTACAGTCTCAGTTAGACCACTCCTGAGAGGTGTGGTTAATTGAAACCCAACCATCAAAGAAGACCGGTATCCACGATCTAGTATTCAAATCCGTATAAAAATAACTGACTTTACTAGGACTTGAACGCTAGAACTCTCGACTTCCAAATAATCTGATTTGGGAAGACGCGTTCACCGCTAGACCAACCTGGTGGTTTACCGTCTCGGTAGCTGAGTTTTTGTCGTTGGTGAAAACGCATGCGTTCTCCTCGTTTTGGAGGAGGTAATTTTACGATTTACACAGCTATGTCCAGTTGCCAATAATAAGTGGCCGAAGTATATAGTCTCAGGTCAACCGTTCCTGAGATGTGTGGTTAATTGAAACCCAATCGCCAAAGAACACCGGTATCCACGACCAGTATTTAAATTTGTATAAATGTAACTGCCTTTAATAGGATTTGTTGCTAGTAAAGGCAACTGGAAAAGTTACAATTTTTCAAGTGGTAACTGGATTGTATCCCATCGGAATGAGAAAATATATACTCGTTGGTTCGCTAAAAAGACTTCTTCGGATAGATATTTAAACTATCTGCCAGCTTAGCACATATTATACAAAAAAGCTGTAATAAAAGTTTTGCAAAAAGAGTTTTAACGTTTAATAATCCAATTGTAAGAAGGAAAATAATTAGTGAAAATAAAATCTTTTATTAAAAATAATTATTCCACAAAATTAGTTAACAATGTTTATTGTGATAGTTTTTATGAAATTTGCAATTTCAAATAACAACAGCCAGATCATAGGAGTTACTGTATGTGATGAAAACGAATATCAGCGCTATATAACCACTCTATATATTCAGAATTTATCTGAAAAACTTATCAATTTTTTGAAACAAAAATTCAAAGGCGTGTTTAAAAACTTCAATAATTTTAATTAATATTTCTTCAAATTGAAATCGCCAACATAGTTTATAGTATTCAATTTTATGCCAGAGACATTATCTAAGGTAAACCACCTATATTTAAAAAAAGCGTTTGGAGGCCCATAAGCACCAAAAACATGAAGTTATTGCCTTATCTCCGACACCAAAAACACTTATTAACGTTGTCTGTAATGTCAAACATTGATTTTCCTTCATAAGAACGCTAGTTGTCAATTGATTGACAGCGATTTTGACAGTTACAATGTGTCAAATAAGTTTTTGACTTCAAATTCGTGTTCTCCGACCCCAAAAACCCTTATATACGTTATTTTTGAAGTTTTGTGATGAAACATGCAAGCGCTATATAGTCACGACTTGAAAATAACCTAAAACCCATGTTAAATCCCCTTTAAAATTCAAGTGGAGTGGGGGATGACTTTTTTCGAACGGAAAGGGTTCATCAACTCGTCAAAAATTTTGTTTTTGAGAGTACTTTTAAATCAGGGGGTGCACGTTTTTCGACAAAAATTTTGCCCTATTTGGACCACTCTAGTATTCTCTCAACAATTACTTACAACAGTCATTTTAAATGACAAATCAATTCACATCTATTTTTGACTAAAGTAAGATCTTTATGTATTTCTGAATAATAGACTAATAAAGTAGGAAAGAAAAATACTCTACCGATTTGTTTTGTATAAATGGTTTTGATGATAGTCACATCTAATTAGATAAAAACGAATTCGAGATTCCAGCCTAAAACAACACAGATTTTTATGATGGTTGATATTTTCCACTTTCAATTTTTTATTAAATTTCTTTGATGTGAGTCATTATTGAAATGCTTTTGATTCAGGAAAATTCACTTATATAAAATCAATACTAACTAGTTGTATAATATTTTAATTTTTACATATTATATTCAATGATTTCTACTAAGTAAGCACAGCATTCTTCACTCTGATTTCAAAGTGGTTTTTATTAAAAGTTTTGAATGGTTTATATATATATCTTTATATATATATATATATATATATATATATATATATATATATATATATTTCTTGTGTGCGTGTGTATGTCGCTGAACGCCTACTAAACGGCTGGACCGATTTTGATGAAATTTTTTGTGTGTTCAAGGGGATTCGAGAATGGTTTAGATTCACAATTTGGTCCACTGGAAAATGTTTTTTTAATTAATTTTTTATTTATAAGTAGTTGTTGATTTTGGAATGTTTTACATTGGATCCGGCAGACTGCGCTACCTTCGCAGTATCGAATATTCAATAATATTCTATTTTAATTTTAGTTTGTCCCGACAGTTGATGCTGCGATCAAATTGAGAAAAATATTTCGTAATTTTGTGTTATTATTGTGTTACAAAAAATCGCGAGAAAATAGTTTTTTAATAAATAAGAGGCTAATAAATCAGATGAAATGTAAACAAAGGAAAACCAATCAGATCAGTGCAAGATGGCTGCTGTCAAACACAACGACCAATCGCAAAGAGCCCGTATGGCCGTTGCCAATGTAAACAAAATCACAACTGATTAAATAACAAGTAGGCAGCACTGCGATCGCGTTTAGAATTGTGCGCGAATTGAGAAATATTAAATTATATTTTTATTTATTGAAATAAGGTTTTAAAGTGTAATTAAGAAATATACATTATGCAAATTTGTAAGGTACAGTATTGAAGTGAAAATGTTTTTTTAATTTATTTATGTGTTGTTGATCTTGGGATGGTTAAGGTTCACAATTGGGTCCGGTAGACAGCGTGTGGGTCCGGTAGGGAGAGCTGCGATCGCGTTTTAGAATTTTTTTTTTTAAATTTTGGTTTATCAGTCAAACCCGGTAGTTGGTGCTGTGATCGGATTCTAGGATTTTTTTTTATTTTGTTGCTTTTTCGCATATCAGTTACTTGCGTCGTAGCTTAGTGTTGTTTCCTACATTAAAATTCGTATTTTTAACGGACTACTGTGTTTAGAGAATAGTTTGAATTAAATCCGATAGGAAGTGCTGTTCTGACATTTCAATTTATTTACATTCTGAATTTTATATAGTTAAAGGTTAAATTTTGTTAAATCGCTAATGTTCAGTTTTTTAAGGTGTTATGAAACTTTCAATTGTTGTCATTTAATCTGTATGTATACTCAGATCTAGCAATAACGAAGCATTGCCTAGTCTGCTAGAATTGCGCGCTTATTGAGGATATTATATTATATTATTATTTATTGAAATAAGGTTTTAAAGTTTAATTAAAAAATATACAGTGTGCAAATTTGTAAGGTGCAGTATTGAAGTGAGTATTTTACATGATTTTTCATGAATTTTAATGATGTTTACACGTACATTCAATAACAATCAACTTAACCTACAAATTTAAATTGTCAGTTCTCATTTGATTCTATGCAACTTAGTATTGAATGGCTCTTTGAAAATAAAAATTTAAGTTTGTAAAATAAATTATAACATTTATAAAATTATTATATAAGTTACTTATAATATAGTTTAAAGTATATTTAAAAAATTGAATTTATAATGTTTTAGCCCATTAATTTTATAAAAAGTTTTCTAAAATTATTTTTAATTTACAATTATTTAAAATTTGGTAAAATAGATGTTAAAATAAAGAATGAGAAAAATGATAAAAATTTCTACTAAAATATTAACTACGTTGCTTTTTTACAGTGCTTTAATTTTTTTATTAATTGATTAATTAAGCTGTTACATGGTTATGAAACATCAAAATTATTAAATAAAAATAAAAAAATATGTAGGAGGTACTTTTTTAGAATGATGTTAAGTGAAAATTAATAGTAATGTGAATGAAAATTTATTAATTATACTAATTATTAATTTTACGACGTTTCGAGTTTTGAATTCAATTTTCATCGGACATCTCAATATTTGGTGAAAATAAATATTAACCATACTACACATAATTAATCAATAAACCCATTACAATAATACAACAATCACAAACTGATAATATCATACTAATAGTCATTTTAATAAAATTTAGAACACATTCCTGCTAATTTTAACTTAATTAAGTTACTTGTATTTATGTGTGTGCATTTCTTACAGAATAATGCCGCATCAGGACAATGTCTGTCGGGTCCGCTAGTATATATATATATATATATATATACATACAGTGGTGCACGAAATGATTCAACATTTGTTTAGCTTTAATTGTTTAGGTTAACAATATTAACGTGTTTCATGTTGACAGAAGTGACAGCAATTCATGAATATTAGTTTTTCCTAAAAAGTGCGCTGTTCCTCTTTCAAAGTGCGCTGTTTATGTATTGTTCCAAGATAACCGACAAAAAAAGACTGTTAAACAACGCGTAAAGATTTTTTAAATGAAAAGAAAAGTGTGGTGCTAACACATGCTAACACAAAGACGGTTTCGTGCACATTTTCAAACTCTGTGGTCGCCCTCATTTAAAACAATAAGTAGAATTTACGAAAAATTGAATAGGGATGGTTCAGTAATTGAGAGTAAGCGCGAACGGCCTGCCGATGATCGTTCTCCACAGAATGTGTCGAAGCTGTCAGAGCAGCGTTGCTGAGGAGCTCGGGGAAATCAGCAAGTAAAGCAACAGTACAACTTGGGATTTCTAGGCAATCTGTACAGAGAATTTTAAAAACCAATTTGCATTTGTATCCGTACAAAATAACAGTGTTGGCAAAATTAACGGTTGACAATAAATATCAAAGAATGGCAGTAGCTGAACGGGTTGTGAACCAAGACGTAATGCTGAATAATGTTTGGTTTTCAGATGAGGCATATTTTCACCTAGACGGAGTTGTTGATAAACAAAATGTACGTTTTTGGGCTTCCGGAAATCCATACGTGCTTTATGAAAAGGTGCATCACACTTCAAGAATAACGGTACGGGCCACTATCTTAAGTCATGGGGTAATAGGGCCATTCATTTTTGAACAGACAGTGAATAGTGAAAGTTATATAAACATACCGCTTAATAAATTTGTTTCTCAGCTTCTTGCAAAAGGGTTTCAATTAGAAAACGAGTGATTCATGCCAGACCACACACAGTTAATGTTGTTTTAGACTTTCTGCATGAAACTTTTAACGTAAATGTCATTTCAAACCGATTTCCTAATCTTTTTGATTATTTTCTTTGAAAATTTCTAAGGGAAAAAAATTTTCCTAAACATCCTCGTACAATGATGGAACTGCGAGTACTGATCATTGAGACGTGCGACGAGATAACCGAGGATATGTGTCGTCAAGTTGTTAACAACATAGGAATTCGTGTTGAAGAAGTTGCTGGACAGCAAATACATGAAAATCCACTAAAAAAAATTAAAGTTATGTTTTTTCATAATTTAGAAAAGCATTGATAACAGAAAAGGTAATTCTTATATAAAAATGCGAAAATTTGTCTGTTTGTTTGTTTGCAATAGCATCATGTGAGAACCAATAGAAGAGTGCTTTAAAATTTTCATAAATACATTCCTGTTATCTCAAGGAAGGTTAAAATATCCCTTGGAGGTTAAGATATTAAAGATATTCATTAAAAAAAAAATTATTCTTTTACTACATTGTATTTCTGTCACCATTACAACAGAAATATAATGAAGTAAAATTACTATTTCTATCTTCTTTAATGAATATCTGTAAAATATTTAATAATCTCATAACTACGAGGATAACAAATGCGAGGGTCCAACGGGCTTCGCTCCCGACCGGCTAGTAATATGATAAATAATATTAGTGGAATATCGGTTGTCATTTCTCTTAGTATATGTTTCACATTCATACTACGCGTACATAAACTATGAATGAAGTACTCAAACATAATGATTTACAAGATGCTGTTTTACATTAACAAATTTATTTTTCTACTGATTACTTTTCATATTTTTAATAGTTTTTGAAAAGGCTTTCTAAAAACTTATTGGTGTTTTACTTGAATTTCTTTAATGTTTTACAAGCGTAATTGGATACTTTTCTTCTATTTTTATTATTTTTACTTTTTTTTTTAACATTGTTTGTTATTATCTTTAGATTAACTGTAGTTCATTTCCTAAAAAAAAATCAAATAACCTGCGATTTTATGAAAAATTTTTTCTTTCTCTATTCTAACTTAGTTTACTTTATTTAGTTTAAACAATAGAGTTGAACTCACCGTGTTGGTCTAGTGGTGAACGCGTCTTCCCAAATCAACTGATTTGGAAGTCGAGAATTCCAGCGTTCAAGTTCTAGTAAAGACAGTTACTTCAATAGACTTAACTATCTTTTCTCTTCACATCGCAGGACTAAGATCAATCATAGGAGCAATTAATTTCATTTCAACAACAAAAAATATACGACCAAAAGGAATCAAAATCTTCATTTACACTTCATTTACACTCATACATATCATCCTCAGAAGTAATACCTTCTTTTTCCTGTTTAGCCTCCGGTAATTAACTTTCAGATAATACTTCAGAGGGTGAAATGTATGAGTGTAGTCTTGTATAGTCTCAGTTCGACCATTCTTGAGATGTGTGGTTAATTGAAATCCAACCACCAAAGAACACCGGTATCCACGATCCAGTATTCAAATCCGTATAAAAATAACTGATTTTATTAGGACTTGAACGCTGGAACTCTCGACTTCCAAATCAACTGATTTGGGAAGACGCGTTCACCACTAGACTAACCCAGTGGGTTTCTGAAGTAATACTTGAACGGTAATTCCCACAGGCTAAACAGGAAAAAAAAACAAAAAACAATAGAGTTTACCAATTCTTTCTTTATAAATGCTTTCTAATTGAAATACCATTGTATTCAATTAATCTTCTATTTCTTCAAATATATTCTTTAACTTTTTATTATTTCAAATAATTTATTCCATTAGGTAAATCAAATACACTATTCCGTATGTTTAAAAATATACAGTTATTCCTTTACTTATTTAAAAATACCTTTCACTCTCACTCGTAGTTTTTATTGCCTCCAATCATATTCTTTGTACATCTTAAATTTCTAAAATTGTATTGTTCTATAAATATTTGCTTTTTTTTTTTACTTTTTGTTCAGAATCTTTTGATGAATGTGAAATTGAACAAATTACAATGAAACACTGATATTTTATTGAATTATACTATTTTAACATTATGGTAATGTTTATATTTGACGATAATCTGGTCAAGACAAATAATTTAATTTATATATGTAATGCATTTTTATTAGTATTACTTTTAGTTTCCCGTTTAGATAATGCTGTAGCAGAGCTATAGCTCTAAAAAGGAAAGTATTGTAATCGGACCAATTTGGGTATATGCGGTTTTCACCGGATCTTTACTTTTGATACCTAAATAATCCAAAAAACCGGATGGAAATTTTCCGGGTATTTGTATGTACGTGTGTATATTCAGTATCTCACACCTTATATCTCCAAAACTACTGGACCGATTATGACCAAACTTGGTCAGATTATTTCTGTATATAATATTGATGCCATTAAATTTTCAACTTAAAAGGTGAAACTTAAAGGGAATGAAGCTGTAGAGCAAGATTACCCTCAGTATCTTGAGATTGCACCAATTAGGTCTTATTTTTCTTAGGCACATTTGTTAACAATTAAAAGATAATAATATTTGAAAAAAAAATTTGCGAAAAATCGCACCCCATCCCAAAAATTTTCTAAACTAGTGACTAAGTGGGTATACTGCGTCAGTATGTCCCCTGTCACCACAAGGAGCGCTAGTGTCGCAGTACGCCATCTTGGAATTTCCCTTTACCCTCGTCAGTTTGGACCGGTAAATTTGTAATTCCAAAAAGTTTCCAACCAAATTATTTTTTACATTTTAAAAATACATTATTTATTTTATTTTGTTAATATTTCAAAGATGGTAGCGCAGGACGTACAGCTATTGTGGTCGGCTGCTATATTGTGATGTCACTCGTGAGCAGTACAGTTAGATATATGAATAATATTTAAAGTGTAAAAAAGTAACTCGGTCTGGCTGGGCCTCGAACTCGATTGCCCGATTGGCTCGGTATCTGGTGCGTTAAGTCTTGCGGCTACACCAGTCTGCCGACCGTCAAGCGAAAAATATTCTATGTATTGTGAAATGACCTTTAGTTAGTGCCAACTGTCGCCGCTACTACTGCCATACCCACTCGAATTAAATATTGCATACGCACTCGCTTTAGTTAGAATCATTGAATTAAATAAAAATAAAAAAATAAAATAATAAATATTTTAAATTAAGCTGTGCATCAGAAACAACCTACGGTTGTAAGACTTTCCCGGAAGGCGGCTTAGCCGCGTGACGAGAAAGTCCTACAACTGTATTGTCAACTTTTTTACTGTTGATAAAATAAAATAAATTAGAAAAAAATATTATAAATTATTCAGAACGTCCTTAACCGGCTCTAAAATATATGTTCTAACACTAGAATAATCTAATAAATACTATCTAAAGGTAATAAATCTATATTCCAATAATTAAAATGAACTGCTAGTTAGAAAAAGAAAAAATGAATTACAACTAATCAACTAAAATAGAAATAAAAAAAAAATACCTATATATATATATATATGTGTGTGTGTGTGTGTGTGTGTGTGTCTATAAAGGAACGCACGCGCACACAGAAGAATTAAAAACGAATTAAAAAATATCAGTATCCGTGATGTAAATAAATTAATAAATATATAAAATTTAAATTAAAAGAATTAAAAAAATATATAAATAAATTAAAAACAAAAATTCCTAACACTATTTTATAACCTTTCATGTTTGTGAGTGCGCGTATATATTTTAACCGTTTAAATATAATATAAAAAAAAAAAAAATCATATCATAATTGATGTTCAGTTAAACGTGTGAAAAACGGCAACTATTTAATACTAATAATAATAAAAACAACAATGTAATAGCCGTTATTAGGAAAAAAATCGGAGTATAAAACAAAACAAAATAAAAGCATGTAACATAATAAATATAAGTTAATAAATATACAACTAGCAGCAGTCATTAATGTTAAAATTAATAACGTTTTTAGACAAGATAAATTAAATATATTATCCTAACATTTTGTATCACGCGGCGCGCTAAGCCTCCGCTTCACTGCATCGCTTCACACTTCACATTATGTACACATATAATGCTACACGCCGAATAACGTAAAGATTAGAAAGGGATGAAGAATTATATATATAAGTTGTGGTATGGAGAGCGGGCGAATCGGAACGGACGAGCTAAAGCTACAGGCTGAACAACAATTCAGGGTCTACGGTGAGTTTAATAATATGAGATTTAGATAATAGAATAAATAGTGTTCTATAATGTTATTACCAAGGCTGGTACGCGTGATGGTGCAGTATACTTGTGAAATTAACACTAGAAATGCATATTATACACCTATATACACATACCACTCTCTGATGAACTCCTTTTTCTCTTATACTTCTTTTTCTCCTTCTCCCACGCCCCTATCTTTCTCTTTTCAGTTAATCTGTGAGGTCGGTAAACCATCGTATTATATAGCAGTTTATCTACTTAATAAATTCTCTCTTGATGTTAACCGACAGTTTTAAACAGCTTGTAGATTTAATATTTAAAAAATATTTTGTTTAGTAAAAACAAGTCTTGTTTAATTAATTTATACCAGTACTTTAAATTTTAAATGAATAAATAAATCATCGTTCTATTTAATGTATATATAAACGAAGAAGGTGATACGGATATTTGAAAAAAAGAAGTAAACCTATGATCAACTTATTGAAAAAAAAGTCAGGAAAACTTATAGGTAGACTAACTGGTCTTTATATGAGTCTTTTTTTTTAAAAAAACAGTTGACAAAGATGTATTACTTTCCTGGCATTTGTTATTTATTCTTATATAGTGAAAAAGTAACTTTAAATGAAAATAGTTACATAACATTTTTTTTGAGGTGGGGGTAATTTATGATAAAATTTTATTGTAATATTATTACTAAAAGCTTATTATTTAAACTTTTAATAATATTAAAGTTTATAGACCAATAAAATGTTTTGAAAAATTAAAAAAAAAAAAAATCTAAATTTCTTAAATTTGATTGGCTCTCCATCCCTAATATTGCCTCAAAGGATTTTTATTTTAGGTCGCTTGCACTACTACTATGCTTTTTTTTTCTTTTTTTTTTTTAAAGAGGTGGAGGAACCCCATCTACGGGCGCCTAAGCAGTTTCGGGCTCGCTAACAGTTTGCGCCAGTTATAACCAAGGGCGTATGTATACCTGCGCACTACCGACTAAACCTCCACCCCTGGCTTCCCACCTTCCTCAGACTGCGTATAAAAACATTCCATCAGAAGAAGGGAGAATCGCTGGCACACACAGTCATAACAAAAAATTAGATGTCACACACCACACAAACAACACCAGTGGAAGCAACATATGCAGCACGTCAAATACAAACACCAACAAAATCGCGCAGGAACCATGCAGAAAACAGGACAAAGCTTCTAACATCCATGCGATACACACCCACACAGCAGACAAGACAGAAATCTCAAATAGTCACACCATTTACCAGTGGCTACCATCAGACGCACGAGCAGTGTCCCCGGCCTCATCGCATTCAGGCGACCCCTACACGTACGGGGAACCCCCTAGGCACTCAGCTGAGAAACTGTCCGCCTCCGCGCCCACCGGCGCCATTCTCCTCTGCAGGACTCCTCATATAGACGCAGCTTCCTCAAGACCGTCCTGACGAATCTTTCCACAGTCTTCCACTGTGCTTCTCCTTGTAAAAGGATTCGTAGGGTATCTTCAGTGCGAAAAGTGTGCTTACATCTTAGCATTACTACGCCTAGGAAGACATTAAAAAAAATTCAATTAAAATAAAGACATGAATGAACTGATAACCTTTTTTCGATGTTTGGGGTTGGGGTTATTTTTGAGGCAGATCTTTTAAAAAAGGTAAGATAAGCACGCATGGATATTGTGAGCTTAATATAAAGTGGGGTTATGTAAGCAAAATTTTGAGAAAATTGACCCTCCAAAAAAAACCCTTTCTCCATCAACTGGAGTTATTGATCTCAGAGCTTTTCTAAATAACTGCCCCTTATATTTGAGTCTCTGGGCAAAAATTAACTAAAATCAGTTTATTCAGTCAAAAGTTAAGCATCAATTACGCCAACACAGGTACATACGTACGTACGTACGAACAAACATTGACACCCTGTTTTTTGTTTTTTACTTCCTTGTACGAAGTAAAGGAAGTATTGCGATCGCAAAAAATTTCGGTTTTCAGATTTCAACAGAAATAATCATTTTTACCTTCCCTGAATCCATTTTGACTAGTTCGGCGTGACCTATGTGCGTATGTATCTCGCATAAATCAAAAACGATTAGCCGTAGATTGTTGAAATTTTGGATTTAGGACTGTTGTAACATCTAGTTGTGCACCTTCTATTTGATTTCAACCGACTAGACTAAAAGTGTACAAAAAAGCCCAAAGTCCAAAATATTTGGATTTTGGACTTTATCTTAATTGAATTAATAAGCCCTCATTGAGAGCTTTTCAACGATATATCATAAGTGGTACCTATTTTCATTGGTTCCAGAGTTATAGTCAAATAAAATTTTAATTAATGAAATATTTGATCTTACAAGAGGAAAGCACATCGGTTCAAATCCCACTCCTTTTTTTAATTTAAATTTATTTATTTATTTATTAATAATTATTAACCTCTGATGGTAAAAAAAAAATACAATAAATAATAATTCAATAACAATAAAAAAAATATGAAAAACTGTCAGAATTTATTAATGATAAAAGTTTTATGTACTTATAGTCTATATGTATAAAGTGTATATGCAGTTTAGTAGGCGTACAAGAAAGCATGTGATATCCACATCAGATTTTTTTTTGTTTTAATGATATACATAGGCTTTGTGGATTATATTGTAAAAAAAAATAAATAATTATTTATTGAAATTGAAATATTAATTAATTTTACTGTATAAATGAAAAGTATATAAAAGAAAAATTATCTGTATATATTTTTGACATTTTTAAAAATATGGATAAAATAAAATATTTCCGAAATAAAGTGATGATAATTGTGTCCTAAATTCGTTCCTTCATGAAATTATTTTCTGAGTGATATTCAAAAATATAAATTATTCGTTTTTCTGGGAAATTTATTTGAGAAAACTGTCCCATTTTTTCGGTCATTCGGTCAGTTACAATTATTTACAGCTCTTTTTTCTGGTTGGAAACTAGAACTTATACTCTTTACTAATAAGGTTGTAAAGATGATTTTTAATCACTCATCTCCTGTTTACATACATCTGTTGTTAATATACTTATCTGTTCATATTAATCAGATTATTTCATCGTATATAAATATGTGCCGAGTGGCGTACTGTAGATTGATTTGCGTTTGATTTTCCAAGCGGAGGGTTTCAGATTCAGCTAGATCTCAGTTCCTACTAAATTAATTTTCAAAAACGAAGAGGTAACTGTAATTAGCCGTCAGATTAAATTTGCCGGAACGAACAACAAAATTAATAGTATCTTAACGGTAACATCTAATCGAAAACTTTCTTCCGATCGATATCTGTTGTTGACCTCTAATAAACAACATATGCTAGTCTAACAATCTAGACTTGAATTACAAATGTACTTACTACAGTGACAAAGGGTGCCCTAACGAACGAGCCCTGAATAAAAAAATATGCATTAAGAGTTTGGGGATTTCCGAAATATCCTTTTAATCAGTAAGATACTTAAGAATAAATATTTCAGTATCACTTGTTAAGTAAATTATTAGCATTCAGCATATACACTGCATTCAGCATCCACTGATAGTAAAGTTGAATAAAATCATTTTTACAAAAAAATTGAACAAAGGGCAAACCATCTTACCATTTATTTGTATCATTATCGTTAATCCATGCAATTAATATATTTTGTACATCCTGATTAACCGTTTAATTTTCTAAAATGCTGAAAATTTTATTAAATTTTTTTATAAATGCGATGAGTTTGATTAATGTCCTCCTACTTTTGAAAATAACATATTTTATTTAGAATAATATATATTTTTTATATTTAACGTTATTAGACGAGGTTTGCGAGAGTATGTTTGGCTTAAATTTAAATTTCCTTTTTTTAAGAGGGTTTCTAGTGATCTATTTCCTTAGAGATTGGTATCGGGTGATTTTTTTTTTTAAATCTCTAGTTATCGTTTCGACCCCCACCAGGGTTTATATGTGTCAATATATACCGGCCTATTCGGCCGGTATATATTTGACCGGTATATAATAGGCCGGAAGGTCCGAATAAGCAAATATTTCGATCTTTCACGGACGTATTTGGTATGTGTCAACGTTCACTGGAGAATATTGACATTCTCTAATTTCAGTCATTCATGGCAACATTACACCAGTAGATTATTTAAATTTAGAGACCTGAAATATCAGTTTGATATAACTTTTGTACGATTATTCGAGTTTGTACTTCAGTTGTGAAGAAAGAAAAAAATGGATTATTTAATTCGTTTTATTGTTTCTTATGATGTTCAGTTTTCAGGTTTTATAGGTCCTGATTTAACATCCGTAGACAGCTATGTTCCCCATTTGTGTAATATATTTTCATATAACTTGCTACATAAATAAATTTCCATGATGTAATTAATTAGATATGAATTAATTACAATTTTGAAAAAAATGAAATTATTGCTAATGACTGAATATGTTACTAACACAGAACTCACTTGTAGGTATGAAATTTATATATTGAGTTCATGTAGTATTAGAAAAAATGAAACGATTTCTGAAGATATACGTTAGTAGAGATATTTATCTGGGATCTCTTATATTCAATTACTTCCCAAATTACCATAGCCAATTTATATTACATTACGTGATTTCGTAAGAAACTAAACATTTCCCTATAAGAAACATTTTGTTTACAGACTTTTGAAAATTTATATAAAACATAAACGTTCAAACAATATTATGAAAAATATAAGAAGTTAAATTCATATTAAAAAAAGAGTAGCCGCCGTCCGTGGTTGAGTAGTTAGTGTCTCGGTGTTTTGTGCGGAGGTCCTGGGTTCGAATCCCGGTAAGACATGTCATCTTTTCATACGCTACTGATTTCCACCGGGCTATTGACCATGGCTGTTGATGCTCACTATTTCATAAAAAACAAGTAAAAGTAATTCGTTTTTGATTAAAGAGGTTATTAATTTATGAAGTAAATTTTTCAGGATCTTAATTCATGAATTAATAGAAGAGATTCTTTAGGTACAGATAAATTTAGAATTTGTGTTTTAACGTTTAAGTAAAAATTAGGGAAAAAAATTTCATTTTTTCTTGATCAATCCCTCCCATATTAATCTTGTAACACTTTCATCATTAAATTTTTATTTTATTATTTAATTTCTAATAAAATTAGATATTAATATACCTTAATATACCAGGTTGTCTAAAAATAATCGAACCTTTGGAGGCAAAAATTGAGGATACACTTATTGTTATTGGAAAAAGACATGAGAAAAATTCATTTTTTTTGGTTGTGCCATTTTCTGCAACACCATAATCCTGACATGATAGAAATTTTGTGGTTTTCGGTCAAAAAATTGACACGTGGTTTTCACAAGCCTCTTTTGAAACTGACACAATACCATTCAGGGAGTTCTGCAGAGAGCGAAACAAATGATAGTCTGATGGTGCCGGTCCAGGCTATACGGTGGATGGATTAAAACCTCTCTAGTCAAGTTCTGTCAATTTCTGACAAGTCGTTAAAATATGCGATCTGGCGTTGTCAGTGTGATATACGACACCCTTTCTGTTGACCATTTCCGGCAATTTTTTTCAATTGGTAGTTGCAATCGCGTTAATTGTCGACAGTTCAGGGCAGAGTCTATCGTTCTGCCTAGCGGCAGCAGCTCGTGGTGCATGATGCCTTTCCAATCCCACCAAACGCACAGCATATCCATCCTGGGTGTCAGTTTCATCTTTGCCGCAGTCTAAGAAGCTTCTCCTTGCTTCGACCTCATTCTTTTTCAGACATTGTTGACGTATGTTATCCTCTTTTCAACCGCTTCAGTATGGCTCGATTTCGTTATGTTTCAGTAGAGATTTGCAGACAGAAAAACGATCGAGTAAAGTTTTCTGAGTCAGTTATGTGGCACCCAAACGTCGAGCTTCTTTCTGCAGTTAGCTTTATCCAGATGGTTTTAACACTGATTGGTAATGATTGTTTAAATCAATGGCGATGTCATGAATATTTACATATCGGTCTTTCTCGACTTTTTCCAGAATATCATTCACTTTTTCTCTGATTGGTTGCACACTGCGAGAAGCATCTTTGACATAGAAATTTCTAGAACGAAAGCGACAGAACCATCTTTTGGCTGTTGTTTTTGATGACGTATCTTACCCATAAATAGCATAAATTTCTTCCCGGGCCTGCGGAGCATTTGCGTCTTTATCGAAATAAAATTCTAAATTATAGCACATTTTTACGGAAAGTTCACTCATCTTCACGGCGTAATATTTTACGTCTGAGAATAAGTATTCCAACACTTTTTGCACATCTACTAGCTTCAACTGTCACCTGTCAAATGATGAACGGCCTGATCCACTGCGATTCATGTACCCTGAGATTTTGAACTCCAACGCTATATCGTGCGCATTTTTTGGACTACCTATTATCTATCAAAAAATATTTATTCGTAAAAAAAGAATACAAAAACGTTTTGATTATAGTTATGCATCTTCAAGCACATTTTATTACGTCTTTTTTTACATAAAAATATCAGTGACAATGATGATTTTTCGACAAAAATAATTTTTTAATTATATCTTAATAAGTTGTCCTAATTCATAAAAAAATCATCAAATTTTAATCATAAAAAAATAATGAAAAAATAAAAATTTAGAATGCAATTAAGAAATGAAAAATAATAACAAATTAAATAAAGGAATTAATTACTATTTCAATTAATTTTCTGACTAGAAAACCGCGCCGGATAAATTATTACCTTTAGTTAAATTATTAATTATTATTATTCCGATTCACACTTACTTAAGGTACACATTCGTAAATACATACATACACACATATACAATTCAAGATTATTTTATTTATTTTTCAAATCTTTAATAATAATAGTTTAATTAAAAATAGATTCAATGTTAGTTATTATAAATTATTTATTTGTTGTTTATCTATGTTCACATCAAGTCACGTATTATCCATCTTGATAAATATCTTAGTAATGATAATAACAGTAATAGCATTAGTAATAATAATAATAATAAAATTGATTGATAAATATCCATAGAATGGTGTTAAAGGGGTGGAGTCAAAGAATTGTTCTCTATTAATTCTTTTACTGTATATAGTCGCAAATGAATTATATGTTAAATTCATTATTTATATACATATTACATCTTACTTCATTATTTTATACAACTATATTGTATTATATACTTATTTAATATACATCAACTTGTATTACTGGTAATAATATAGATTAAAAAGGTATAAATTGAAATAATATTATTTAATTATACTTCTTTTTCATTTTTATTTTTACAGCCAACTGACTTTCCAATATTCACCTATATTCAGTTACAATCAATAGTTAATTTTTGTTACGAAAATGTCCATACTTTATTACAAAAAGGGATAAAATGATTATACTGCATTGTTCAAACAGTTTGTGAAGATGCCAATTACTTTTATTGGATGGACATAAAAGTGCTTTTATACAAATAATCAATGAGGATTGTAATAGGCGACTAAAAAAATTGAAGGCGGGGTATTTCACAAATAACTCGTAGTATCATTGGGTGGAATCTGTTATAATAGTAATTATTATTATTTATTTTTTTTTTAAATTAAAAAATTAGCTGTTTGGTGGCATAGTTGGTGAGATTTTTTCCTCAAGTTATCCAACTATTTCATTGTAGGAGTTTCCTAACTACGCTCCAGGTACTTACTGATGATTACACTTTTCTATAATTCTAAATAGATCCATGGGTCAAGTTGCAATTTTTCGATATTCACTAGTAGTTTTTCCGATAACATCCCCGTAACCTAGAGGATGATTTGTCCTGTTGACTTGATGAGGAATGCTTGCTTTGAGGAAGTAACGGCCATGCGATGCTTGACGACACAGTGATCAAGGGGATTTTTATTTATTTATATACATATAATTTTTTTTTACAGGAGAAGTAAGGTGAGGTCCACTCATGCATGTGTGACGGAATGTTGTAATTTAAAAAAAAAAATAGGGTCAAAGCGTGGCGACGTGCAAGGTCAGGGAGGTAGTCTTTTTGTCTAGGGTGTTCGGGTCCTCCCACATTCAAGAGTGGAGGAGTCGGGACTCCCCGATGATGGCATAAAGAACCCTTAAGGTATGAGTGGATAGCGAAGTGAAGGATGTGCGAAACGTACATCTGGAACTGTTAGATTAGGGATAGGATGGGTTGCTTCTTAGCGGAAGGGCATAGCGGCTATCCGGAAGAAGAATGTTGGTGTGTCCTAGTGAAGTTGGGGAGACCCCGGTGAGAAAGCCCCAGAAGGCGGCTAGGTAGGGCGGACAGACTGCTGCCACGACACTCCGAGGTGATTGTGTTTTGCTTAACGGCGAGGACCGATTGCCTTGGGGGTGTTTAAAAAAATAAAAATAACCTAGAGGATGATCGGTACTTTGTGAATACGCTGTTTTTGCCATATTTCCTTAATTTCCGGAGGCAACTGAATATATATATATATATATATATATATATATATATATAGTGTGTCCCACAAAGGGGAATACGCTTTTGATTTAGTATTACTTGCCCATTCCCCCACTAATTCTATTGAAACCCACCACATTTATATGTGGTTTTTAAACCATATTTTTATTGATTACAAAATACCTAGTAAAAAACAAATCATAATTAAACTAGGATAATTAGTTAGATAATTAGTCATGGTTATGAATAATTATTAACTTGTTTTATTCAATTTGAATAGCTGTTTAACAATATAGCATCAGTTTTTAATCGTTTTACCAGCTATTTTGTAATGAATAAAACTGTAGTTTATTTAAAATTGATGTTTTAATTTGAAAGCCGCCATTTTGTTTCTATAAATCCCAGAAGGTTGAAATTTTCACAGAATATTTTTAATACCTTCTTTAAAATGTTTGTGAAGTTTCAATAGATCGGTTGGGAAATGGATGAGTGATACTAAATCAAAAGCGTATACATCTTAATGAGACACACTATAGCTACGTATAGCGTTATTATTATTTCTTTGAAACTTCAACTTGGACTAAAACAAGGAAATTGTCAAACGGTTTCTTCCCTATTTATACATTAATTTTTCTCCGTACGATTCGGCGGCCTTACTTCTAGTACTCAATCACGAAATCTGTTGTTCCCCAGGGATGGATACTGGAACTATTTCTTTTCTTATTATTTATTGATCTTTGTACTATTATTTCTTCTATTTCTATCTTTCTACGATCTTTATATATTGATCTATTTTTCTCGAGTTTTCAACCGTCATTGAATTAGTTTTCCACCTTTATATGATTGAGAGAGCATGCAAAACCGGTTTCTTTTCTGGCTTCTACAGATTACAGTGGAGGCTCGTAGCTAAAATTAGTTGAGGTGCTGCTCCAGAAAGTTTTTTCTTGGTCTTTTCAAGGACATGGTTAAAATTTTCTGTAAAATAAAAGAAGAACCGAAATGAATCAAATAGATTAGTTGGAAGCAGGATCACAATGTAATTCTACACTTTATCATATTCAAGAATATGGTACACGGTTTTTAAGAAAATTGTACTTAAAAACTGTATTCGGTTTAACCGAATAAATAATAAAATTTCAATACAGATAATATTTTTTAATATTATTAGCTAATAATTTAATTAAATGTCCGCTTAAAACACTATAGTTCAATGGTGCTTAATTGAAGTTTCTATGTACACAGAAACAAATGCATAATTAGTTTTTACTAATTACCTTCAATTTCGCCCTTCCAGCGTTTTTTGAACAGATTTGGCAATCAAAGAGGCCTTCCTTTTCCCCATATCCTGATCACTACTGAAAAAGCAACTAAATCACTTTCATATTCCTTCCACCGACTAAACTAGAAAAGGGAACAAGGAATGTTCCATACACACGTGGAATAAAAAGAAAATTACCTTCCACCAGCACGCCAGGATTGGCATTACGGGAGCAACAGTGCTCTCTCTCACTCCCCCTCTCACAATCTTGTTTGTAGCTTCCTATGTGCTCATGCGCACAACAGCCAAACACCACGCCGCTGGAACTGTGAAGCGCACAATCCCACACAAAACATTTTGTATCTTTTCAATAAACTGGGGGATAGCTATTGACATTAAACTTAAGGATTACATATTGCACAAGTATAAAGAAAAAAGAACTCGTTATATTAAATGGTATCGACAATATCAAGTGGAATAGGAGGTGCTGTAGTTCCACAGTGCCTATACGCGAGCCTCCACTGATGGATTGTAAAGCCAACTATATGCTGATGGTCTCAAAATAAAAAAGAAGATTGATACAAATTATGATCGTGAAGTTCTTCAATACAATATTAATGATAAATAATGTTTGTTGATGGGCTGAGTCAATTTTATATTACTAAATGTGAAGAAAATAAATTAATTTCTTTTTCTAGAAAAACTAATATTACATTTTTAATTACTATTGCTCCTTTGTTGAAACTGAAAGAGAAAAGAGTATCATACTATATAAGAGTATGATAATAGTATCAAAAGAATATCTTGGTATTTTCATCGATAGTAAGCTGTCTCTAACGTTCCATGGTGTTTATCACGGGCAAGGTTAAGAGAGATTTGGAATTAATTCAGTGGGTGGCTAAAGATTTTACACCCTCAAATCTGTATTCCATTATACAAAGCTCTATTAAGAAGTCACAAATAGAAGTCTATTAAGAAGTCATGAATTCTACCGTCATCGAGGAGTTAGTTGTCCACCTCTAATATGATTGATAGAGCCCGCAAAACCATCTTCTTTCCTGGCTTCCATGGAAGTTTCTTCGTCTTTCTGATTTCTCCGGTGTTCTTCTTGAACAACAAATTAAATTACTATCTTTTAACAAAAGACAATTAACAAAAGACATCAAAAAGAAAAGTATTCGACTTGCGATACTATTATTCGACTTGCGATACTATTATTCGACTTGCGATACTATTATTTACGTCACGATAACCTTCCTGGAAGTACCTCTCTCTTTGAGTCTTCATAGACATAATAGTAATGCAAGCGACCTCCAAAAAAACACTTTGGAGCAGTATTGTAGCGGGGTGCTGATCAAAGTTAAAAAAGAACGATTTTTTTTAGTTTTCTAAGTTTTTTTGGGTTTATTTAAACTTTTAATTTAAACAAAAAAAATTTTAACAAAAAAAAAATAAACAAAAAAAAGATTTTTTTAAATTTAAATAATTTTAACAATAAATTTTTGATAATATTATATTAAAATTTCATCATAATTCCAACCCCACTCCCAAAAAATAAATTTAAGTAACTTTTTACTGGTTGTAGATTTTTTAGTGGAATTTTTTTTAGTTACTTTCATTTCACATAATAAACGTAGAAAAATCAAATAATTTTCTTGTAAGATACCATTTTGGTGATGAGTTGCAGAAAAAAATAAAAAGTACTTTATTTTTAATTTTTAAAACTGTTTTTGGTTTATTTAAACATATAGTAATTATTTTCCAATAAAACATCATCATAAATTACCCTCAACCCCACAAAAAATCTTAGGTAACTTCTTCATGTGTAAAATTATTTTTCCTTATATAAGAATAAATAAATAGTACCAGGGAAGTATTATAACTTTAATGTCAGAGTGTGTATATTGTTGAGCGTGTATATAGTGTTTGTTATTAACTGTTTGCTCTTGAGAGTTCATAGAGAAAAAAATTTTCTATACAATAGTTTTCAATATTTCGGTGTTTTTAGTGATTTTATTGATTTGTTGTAGGTTATTTTATTTGTCAGTCAGTTTATTTAATTTCTGTGAATAGTTTGAGATAGTTGTGTAGGAAAACGTTTTCTGAAGGTTAAGATTATTTTGAAGGTTGTTTTCGAAGATTATTTTTCAAGGTTAAGAAATCTTGTTTGTTTGTTCGATTATATTATAAGATTTTTTTTTTTTATAGATAATTTCTTCAAAATGAGCTTACTCAGAGTTTAGAGGATGTTTTTAACGGAAACACGCGTGTATTTCAAGCAAGACGGATTCTCAAAATTTTTTGTCAACAATATAGCATTTCGATGAAACATTTCCAAATATATGGACTGGCTTAAAAGAACCTCAAACATGACCAGCCAGATCAACAGTTAAAATTCTTTAGATTTCTTCGTTTGAGGACAAATGGAAGAATTACTATATATGATGAAATATCAGACAGTAAGAAATAACTTTTACATTGTCATGTTTTTCGTAAAAAATGTTAGAAAAGACAGTCGCGTACGTAAATTGACGCTGTTTTGATACTGGAGGTGGACATTTTGAGGAGCTATGTATACGAGTATTATTACTGTAAATTAATTAAATGGTAAATAATAATTAAGGATCTGTTTTAAAATTATTTTGGAAGTAGTTGATTACTCTTCATTATTTCTATTGCAAAATTTTCAAATTTGTTTTGTTTTCAAAAAAATGGAGTTTTAAATTTTTTATTCGGATTTCATTGATTAAATTTTTCATCGGATTTTATTCGGATCAATTGATATATCAATTTTGCCATAATTAATTTTTCTAAAAATTTAGTTTAGATATTTTGCTTGGTTATATAAGCAATCTAACAAAATAAATTTAGGCCGAACCTAAATCAAGCGTGCTTTTTGACTCTAGTTTTTTTGGGGGGTTTTACAACATATTTTGTCAGAAACTATTAGAGATATATTTCTAGAACAACTTTAGGTAGATTTCATAAGAAAGCTACCTATTGTAACGGGTACCATGATTTGGCTTCCGAAAAATTTCAACATATCTTCGCGTTTCACATCCCCCCAGACCCTAAAACCACCGTCAGTTCAAAAGTTTATATATATTTCATTTTCTTGTGGACACGAAACTGTTGTAATTTTGCGCCAGTTTATACATCTTTATACAATCTTTATACAGTTTATACAATCTTTCAAATTTATACATAAAATATAACGACCCAAAATCTCGGTCGAGTTTGTTAATGGGCAAAATCGGACCTTCGGATGGAATGACTGGGCTTTTTCGAAAAAAACAAAATATCGCTATAACTTTGTTATAAAGTAAAATTACGAATTCGTTTAAAGTTCTTACTATTCTTTGGATAAGTGCCGAAAACTTATCTAAATAAAGTTTTTTTATATAATCTACCATTGGCTCAAGGGGTGGAATAAATGGGGTTTCGAAGACAAAAAAAAATCATATCTCCCTTAATAGTCACAGTATCGAATCGGTTTAGGGTGGTCGATAGTCTTCTAAAAATTTTGAAATAAACAACCCTTACGGTAAGGGGTGACCAAAATGTTGCTGGAATTATGAGAAGATGGGCCATGTCATACGCTAAACATGTGAAACCTTTTTTCACACGTAACCATTGTCGTATTAAGTAAATTTGAAGTTTTTCTTAACTTTAAGGTGGAAATATTTTTTTATCCCTTACTTAGCACCGGTGAAATCTACCTCCGCCTTCTGGCGTGCCGAAAGGGATTTTTTTTATAAGAATTCATAAAAAACCATTAATTTTGCTCACTAATTGGTGTACATAGAAATTATCATTTATAAACCATCATTTCAAATTTAAAGTAGAAATTTGAGCGTTGTTTCGGTAGATGTAATTTGAAAACAAAGTGTTTCCAGATCTATATTTATAGGAATGTTTTTCAATATTTTGATGAGAGGAATCCGACGATAAATATGACAAAAACTTTCTAAAACCCCCGGTACACACACACACATGCGCGCGCGCGCGCACACACACACACACAAACACCTTCAGTGTCTGCTGGTAATATTAAGTCAAAACAGCCATCTAATATTTTTATTTTCCTGTAAAAGGATTTTACGTTAATTGTTTTAAAATTTATTTAAACAACAACTTTATACAGTCTTATTTTATTTAATTATTTGTTACATAAGCTATTTTATTCTGTTCTATAGTAGTTATATATACTAAGTATAACATAACAAATTGAACCAATTACAAAAGTTTTTTCTACTGGTAATTTTCACTGCACAGCTAATACTGGTAGTTATATTTTCAGGAACAACTTATCTGTTATATCAGGCAGCTTACAACAATTTGTTGTAAAACGTAACATACAATGATTACTTATATAATTTACAAACAAAAAAAAGAAAAGATAAATATTTTTTATTTAAAACAACAATGAATAATTATACAAATAAAAACCTTTATACCTGTACAGGTTTATATGTCAGTGCAGACACAGGCGGATTGAAGGTCTATAACAAAACGGAGGCGAGTGTACCGCTATACCGGTGTGACGGCCATATGGAAGGAAGAGAGGGCTGGGTAGATCATGCGCGCTGTATTGGCCGTCGAGAAACAATAAAGTGTTTGATTTACAATTAATATTTAGTATTTAAAATATTAATAGTCCATTCCTTAAAGGATTTCGTGATACAGATAAGGGACCGGGCCGTGTTAATGCGGCGCTTTGTACTGCGGGTGGGTTCAACACTCCTCTAACCAACCCCCTCCCACGAGTTTACTGTTGCTCCTCTTCCTAAACTCCTAATCCCTATCTTATTCATTACATTATATTACCACTGGATTCTTCTTCTTTTTTTCTCTCTTTTCGTTTTATTCTTATTATTCTTCAAGTTCAACCACGGTTACTTCAAACAACACAAGAACAGCCTTTCTTTATTCTTTAGTTAAATAACTATAATAAAATTACCAGTATATTTCCAACTATCACACATCGTTAAAAAAAAGATGATATACCAATTCCTAAAGCACTTGCTAACTTACTGTTTTAACTACTGCAATCATATGGAAGAATGAATTGTGACAGAATCCATAAGAAACAAAAACTACTCAATAAATAAGGTTGGATTCTGCATTAGTCTAAATATCTGTATAAAAAAAAAATTGTTTCCGTTCCTACATAATTAACAAAAAATACTGCGATATAAACAGTAACTGAAGATCAACAAAAAAAAAACACTCGACAACTGCTCTGTGTATTAAAAATATTTTAAACTTCCATTTGAAATAAGAGGTATTCTTAGTTGTGTTAGTAAGGTAACACAGTTTATACTTTCCTGGAATCACAGCTCTAGAGCTATGCTTCAAGAAAGAAACTATCGTAGTCAGTCAAAGAATGGGGTATGGATTTTTTTTGCATTTCTCGATGTTTCATGACCCAGGAACCTCCCCAAAAAACATAAAAAAGAGAATAATGTTCGTACGTGCGTATGTAATTGGGTTGGCGTGTTTGAATCTTAATAACTTTTGATTGGACTTTGGTGAAATTTTTTACAGAAATTCGTGTATATGGGGCAATTATTTAGTAAAAACTTGGGGGGAGGTCAATATTTCCAGGTAGTGGGGGAAGGCGTTTTTTGGGATCAATTTTTTCAAAACTTTGTAAACAAATCCTCACTTTATATTAAGCCCAGTACATCCGAGCAAGCTTTCTTACCATTTAAAAAAAAAAATTCCTAAAATTTTCCCTCCCCAACAATCTAAAACAACTTTTGTTTCATATTTTTTAACCGAATCTTTTTTAATGTCTTTCTAGGCATAGTAGTAGGTACAAGCAACCAAAAGAAAAAATACTTTGGGGGCAATATTGGAGATGGGAAAGCCGTTTAATGTTTAAATATATACATTTTTTGAATTTTCAAAATTTTTTTGCTTTATTTAAACTTTTAATATTATTAAAAGTTTAAATAATAAACTTTAATAATAATATTACAATAAAATTTCACCATAATTCACCTTCCATCCTAAAAAAATCTTAGATAACGTTTTATTGGTTCTATATTTTGTTTTAGCGGAATTTATTTTTAGTTATTTCATTTCACATAGTAAACGCAGAAAAATCCAACAATTTTCTTGGAAGATAATTTTGACGATGAAAGTGCAGAAAAAAAATTCCTATTTCTTGAATTACTAATACTTTTTTTGGTTTATTTTAACATATAATGATAATTTCCAGTAAAACTTTATCATAAATTATCTTCTATTCAAAAAAAAAAAAATCTTTGGTAACTTTTTTCATATATAATTAATTTTCCACTTAGTAAGAATAAATTACCAAAACCAGGAAAATATTACAATTTTGTTGTTAGCGATTTTTAACTCTAGATCTATTTATTATAGTCTACACGTCAACCGTCTACGATCATTTCAATTTACAAATGAATATTGTGAATTCCATTTTTTTGTTAGATTGTTAACGACCGATTCGATTTACATGTTAAGGCACTGTTTTTTTTACGTAATTTTTATTTGTGATTAAGAAGAGGAAAATTTGGTCGTTATTGAAATCTACATATATTATATATATATATATATATATATGTATATATATATATATATATATATATATATGTATATATATATATATATATATATATATATTGTAGTAATAGTTTTGAATTAATTGGTGTGAATAGACCTAACAAAAAACAATTAATTCTTAAAGAAATCTTAAATTTATTGAATGAAAAAGGACATAGAAATGTTTTAAAAATTATGATTAAGGTAATCTTACAATCAAAATATTTGTTCGATGTGGCCACAATTCTGTTGAACCGCAGCATTTATCACGACGAATTTAAGCTTTTCTAATTTTTCTTAAGGTGTCAGGACTATTTATGAGAGTTGCTGCAGCTTCAATGATTCCTTAGTTCTTCATCAGTGTTAATGTGTGAAGAATATACCAAACTCTTCATCGATCTCCAAAGGTGTAAGATCCGGAGATCGTTCAGACCATTTTACAGGTTCTGTTCGACCGATCCACTGGTTACGATATGTATTATTTAAGTAATCTGATACTGAACGAAGGAAATGAACTGACTACCAATCATGCATAATATGCATCCCTTCTTTATTTTGAAGAGGAACATCTTGCAAAAGTTCATGCAGTTTTATTTATAAAAAATTCAGGTACTCTTCTTCATTAAACTGTGGAGGTAAGAAAAACGACCAAATTAAATTGTCAGCAAGAATTCCACTCCACACATTAAATGAAAATGTGCGCTGGAAATGCGTTATAGCAGCTTCATTTGGGTTTTCCCTGCCCAAATATGAGTGTTACTAAGATTTATAACCCTATTCCTGGTGAAAGAAGATTCATCTGTAATTAAAATTCGTTTAAAGGAAATTACGATCCAGTGATTTTTGTCTAATTAACCATTGGCAGATTTCTTTTCGATTATTGTAAACTTCTGGTAGTAAACCTTGCGCTAGTGAGATGTGAAATGGTTATATTGTTGCTCTTGCTAAGTTTACCATATGGATGCATGAATAATATTAAAGCGACGAGAGATTTTTCTAGTGCTAGTTATCGTAGATATGTGAACTGCATCAAGTATTTTTTACAAATCGTTGTCAACCGGTTTCTAAACGTCTTGACATTAACGTGCCTAATGAGACGTCTTTCGACTGTTTCAAATGGCTTAGGGTCTGGGATTCTACTATTACAATATTTCTCCCGGGATTCTCGAATCGCAGCTGAACTGTTACAATTTACGTTTCTGTAAATTAATAATATATTGGTCAATTTTGCGAATGTAAATCAATTTGAATGTCTCCCATATTTAGTTGTTAATAACAAGTTGATAACTGGTAAGGTAGTAGACCAACACAAACATATTTTCAAAACTATTCAAATATTCAACTTTGAAAATAATTATCATATAAAATGATCAAAATATTTACTTCCTTATACGAAGTAAAGAAAGTATTGTGATCGCAAAAATTTCGGTTTTCAGATTTCATCGGAAATATCAATTTTGACCATCTCTTAATCCATTTTGACTAATTTCGGCGTGACATCTGTACGTACGTATGTATCTCGCATTACTAAAAAACAATTAGCCGTAGGATGTTGAAATTTTGGATTTACGACTGTTGTAACATCTAATTGTGCCCCTCCTCTTTTGATTGCAATCGACTTGACCAAAAATGTCCAAAAAATCCCAAAACAATCTGTCTTGTCCGAAACAATCTGGATTTTGAACTTTTTCTTAATTGCAGTATTAAGCCCTCATTGAGAGCTTGTTCGATGATATATCATGTGGAACTTATTTCCATTGGTTCCAGAGTTATAGCCCAATAAAAGTTTAATTAAAGAAAAATTTGGATCTTACAAGGGGAAGACGCATCGGTTCAAATCCGACTTTATCTCCTTTTTTTAATTTAAATATAATGATTAACAATTATTAACCTCCGATTGTAAAAAAAAATTAAGCTAATTAATAATTCAATAACAGTAACAAGAAAAAAATAAAAATAAATATCAGAAGTTATTAATGAAATAAAATTTTATATTCTTTTCATTAAAAAAAAAAAAATGTGTATATGTAATTTAATAGGCGTACAAGGAAGTCATGTAATGTCCGATTTTTATAACATCAAATTTTTCTAAAGCATAACGATTAATCAAATTTATTATATTAAAATATAAAGCAAATACAGCATATAATTTTGCTAGTTAATTAATTATTTATTTCAAGTTAATTCTTTTTTTAAATTAATTGGAGTTGAGTAAGTGGAGTTTGGTGAACTTATTACAGCTGCCCCTAGTTTGATTCTAACGTAATAGTAATACGTAATAATTACATCCACCCAAAAAATAATAAAAAAATTTTACAAAAAATATGGACAATATGAAATTTTGTTGAATAAAAATAAATAAATAAATTTTAATAATCGGAAAGTAATCACTGTATATCTATTGAGGTAAATGGTATTATAAATTACATTAAAAGAAGATACACTACTATTAATGATTAATTATAAATTATCATTATCATCATTATAATTATACTGAAAAAAATTTTAACCACAATAAAGTTCAAGTTACTTTTTCCTTTTCTACGACCAGTGGCGGCTCGTAGCTAAAATTAGTGGGGATGCTGCTCCAGAAAATATTTTTCGGGGTCTTTTCAAGGCTATAGTTAAAGTTTTCTGTAAAATAAAAGATCCGAAAAAAATGAATCAAATAGAACTGCTGGAAACAGGATAATTATCTAATTCTATATTTTATACGGTTTTTAAGCACATCGTGCATAAAATATATATTCGGTTTAACCAAATAAATAATAAAATGTCAATACAGATAATATTCTTTAGTATTATTAGATAATAACTTAATAAAATGTCAGTTTAAAAATACTGTAGTTCAATGGTGCTTAATTGAAATTTCTATGTACACAGAGACAAATGCATAATTAGTTTTTACTAATTACCTACCTTCTCTTTCGCCCTTACAGCGGAACTAAACCACTTTCATATTCCTTTCAGGGACTAAACTAGAAAAGAGAACGAACAAGGAACGTTCCATACACACGGGGAGTAAAAGAAAAAACTACCTTCCACCAGGGTCGGCACTCCGGGTGCGACAGTGCTCTCTTTCCTTCGTAGCTTTGCGTGCAGCTTCCTATGTGAGCATGCGCACAACATCAAAACACCACACCGCTGGAACTGTGAGGCGAACAGTTCCATACAAAGATTTTTGTATCCTTTTCATAAACTGGAAGATGGCTATTGACATCAAACTTAAGGATTATATATTGTACAAGTATAAAAAAAGAATTAAAGAAAAAAAGGAGTAATTATATTAAATTATCGATAATATGAAATGGAAATAGGGGGTGCTGCAGTTCCACAGTGCTTATACGCAAGCTGCTGTTGTCTACGACATTACATATTTCTATTTTATATTTTTCTTGTTACCATTAGGTCAATATTGCTACCGAAAGCTATTAAGAATAGTAGATTAATAATAATATTTCTATTGTTAAACTTGTATATAATGGATCTATATGAACAGTGGATATAATGGAATAGATGAATGATGAAGTCGAAGTTATTTAACTTCACCGGCAGGCGACCGCAACGTAAAAAAAGAGGGAAATAATTATTAAAACTTTCAGTATCTCAAGGACAGATCATTATTATTACGAACTACTAAATACTTTATATGACCTACAAAGGACATTGATCGACCTGTTATGGTTTTAAAAATCTACGTACACTAGTTATTTATAAATTATAAAAAAAGAAGTGTTTTTTTACATGAATTTAAAAATAAAGCTGTTATAGGCGAAAAACTAAGAATTTCTCCTTAATTTGTTAATTAACAAATTAAATAGTTAATTGCTCGTGTCCACTAGGGCACACTTATATTTTCTACATGCTTTTCCGAACCAATTCCAATAATTAATTTGTTGTAAATTTTTTTTTGAGGTTAAAATCTCTATTAACTCAGCTAGAAACTTTAAATAATATTTCTTTTTACGAGATTACTTCTTTTGAAGGTCAAAGAAAAACAGGTCCTGATTTTTAAAAATTTATTCTTAAATCTGAAGGATTTTCTAGGACGGACACACACACACACACACACACACACACACACACATATGTACCGAAATATATATAAAATATATATACCGAAATATATATATATATATATATATTTGTTCATTTGTCATTTAGGTTAACAACGAATAAATAATAAGTAACTAAGAAATGAAACTATAATTATTTCGGTAGCTTGTACTCTGAGCTGTTTAGATATGCAGAAATTACAACGTCAAATAATAGATAAACAATTAATTCATAAAAATTGGTTCGGACGTTTTGAAAAGAGAGAGAGAGAGGTGAAGGTTTGGTGTAGTTAATCGGCCCGGTTCAGACTACACTAAATGGTTTCAATATAAAAATACGCAGAGGATCGAAACGAGAGAGAGTTAAAAAAGAGAAAGAGAGAGAGTGATTGATTGGAAGGTGAGAGAAAAGAAAAATATTACAGAATACAAAGCGCCCTCTTGTAAATTTATTATGTTGTCGTCGAACGATGAAAAGCCTTACATCATCCTTTGGCAATTAATCAAATAGCGCGCCCTCCGATATGCCATCGCCGCCGCTGCTCTGTGGCCGCACTGTTGTATTTGATGGATGTATATTTCTGCCTGTATATAAAACCCGCAACCAAATATCTATATTTAAGCCTACTATGTATCAATTTACCCATAAAAACATGCCTTGGGACCAATGACTAACTATAAAATGAAAAAAAGAAACATAAAAGTTATATTCTAAACAACCAAATACCGTTAAAACACCTTTCATATACACAAACACATGCATGCGCATGCGCGAACAAACAGACACACCGACACAATACTCAAAAAATATCTTTAATAAATTTTAAAAGCTTATAATAACCAATAAATTAATAAAAGATAGAAAAAATTATCCCTCACTTCAAGCATGATTTAGACATTTAGAGTGGCCTGTAAGCTATATTATAACCTATAATCCAGTTTAAAAGTAATAAAGTATTTATTATTCAATAAATTTTCCATTGACGATTCTGAGGTTGAAGCATGAAAACTTAATTATCATCGTGGTAAGATGGTAATATTTTATCCTAATAATTCACATTATATTTAACATTAAAAACAATTATCTGATCATTATATGTTTTATGTGTTTCAAACTATTTACTCGTTTACATTTTTCTTTTTTCGAATTAATTCATAGAAGATTTTTGGCGGTAAAATTTAAGGATTACAGCAAACATTTTCCAATATTCCTTTTCGATATGTAAGTTGAAGAAGACATTTTATTATAACAATAATAAATCTCCCATAAATTAATTAATAATTATTTAAATAATAAATTTTGTTATCATTATGAATATATACTGTTATTTTCAACACTGGATTCATAAACCGATGAAATTAAAAATAAAAGAGCTTTGTAAAGGTTTAAAAACTTAAGCTGACAACACAGCCGTAGGGCTTTCCGTCACGCGGCATTTTTCTGATGCACTGCTTAAACACATAACTTTATTTTATTTAAATACTAGCTGTAGAAGCGTTAACAAGTTAACAAGTATTCATCTGACCTCCACGAGACATGTACTAACGAATCGGGTTTTTTCGCTAGTGATCGGTACATTCCGATGCTAAGCGAAGGGGGACAGACACACACACTACGCGCACGGGCAGACAGACACACATACAAATGCCATTTATTAGGTTAAGATAATAATTTTTTACAACAGTTGTACGTTAGTGCTACACTAGCGTTCCTTGAGGTAATAGCGGGTACTATTGACTCAGTACACCCACTTAGCTACTAGTTTACAGCAATTTTTTGGGTGGGATGCGATTTTGAAAACATTTTTTTCAAATATTGTTTTTTTTAATTGTTAACAAATCACCTAGAAAAAAATAAGACCTTAATTAGAGAAATCTCGAGATATTGAGGGTGCTTGCTCTACACCCTCACCCCCTTGACTTTTTAAGTTGATAATTTAATGGCATCAATGCCCCATACATAGAAGTAATCTGACCAAGTTTGGTCAAAATCGGTCCGGTAGTTATGGAGATATAAGGTGATTTATAGGCCAACACTAAAATTCTGTTTAATTCATAAACTTTTGCTGATTTTTAAAATTTTCATTGCCATTTTATTACCTAAAGTAAGTAGTTACTTTTTGTTTGCTTTTGAAAAGAAATTTAATGCCTTTGATATTTTATTGAAGAAAAAAATTTGACATTTTTATATCGTTTATTGATGGAAATTTTGAAATTATATGATATTACCTGGCATGTTACACTAACATATATATATTGATGTTACGTAGGAAACAAGAATATAATTAATATGTCACCAACTTATGAAGCCATAATTTATTTTTTACTATTACAATTTCAAATAACCTCTATTTCGGACATTTTTTAAGCTATATCGTATGAACATTTTTTTGTATTCAGATAATTTTATTACTTAGTAATTGTTCACAAAAGTTAATCCGGGTTATTCTACCATTTTCCCTTTATAAATTCGAATATCTGTACGCTTTCGTACTTTCATGTATATTGATTCTTAGTAAAATATAGGCCATCTAATAAGGTAATAATTAAAATTAATATAATTTTTTTCTTTAATTAATCATTCGATCAATTATTAAAACTATGTTTCCTTTTTTAAAAGTCAGTTTAAATAAAAGACAATACAAAAATACAGGGAGGGTGAATGGGGTACTGATGAGGGAGAAGAGAATTAAGGGGCTGCCCGCCATTAAGGTGTGTGTATTGATCGATAGTACAAGGGGTTACGGGAAAGAGTGTAACGAGGAGATGGTTTGAAAAGGAAAAGGATAGAGAGGTAGACAGTTCTGGATAATTCCTGGGACAATTTATCATCACAAATTATTATTATTATTATTATTAATATTATGTCCACACAAACAGGGTCGGCGTCTCATCAGTTCACGAGCCGGAGCATCCATTTACATTAACAATAATATTATATAATTTTAATAAAATTCTTTTTTTGTAAGATTTAACTCAAACAAAACACAAAATTCCTAAACTAAAAGCAATAACATTTTAAAATTTATTTCTTCAGTAAAAATATAAAAAAATAAATATCATTATAAGAGATTAAAAAATTTAACGATAAAAATGTATTATTCCTATTAACTTTTGACAGTTTGTTTTCTCCAGATTTAGAGAAAACATTAATGAAAGAGCACCGCTAATATAAACTCAAAAAATTATTCTTATGACATTAATTTTAAAATTTATTTATTTAATCGTAATATCTTCGAATAAACCGGTAAATATAAAGTGATTAATGAAAGATGTAACAAACTATCAGTACAGTATTTTACTGATAAAAATAAAGAAGAAATTTCGTACAAACATAGGTTCGGAAAAGCTTTGTTAGCGAGTATCGGCGGGTAAAAGACTTCACTCTTATTCCGCCTTCGGTAAAATTCAGCCACTTTATTTCTTGGGACCTAAATTAAGAGGTAAATTTAGTGTTTTATATGAAATATGACTTGAAAAATTGGAGAAAAATTGGTCCTAGAACTGTATTTTTAGTACTTTTTCAGAAATTTGGATTAAAGACAAAAGATCGGGGTCGAAAAACAAATTATTTTATGCTTGACGTAAAATAATGTTGTTAAATGGGTAATAAATACAACAGTTTCAAACAAAACTTGTAGAGAATTTGATTCTAAATAAAATGGTATGAATCAAGTCCATAGAAACTGAATACCAACGTAAGAATTTCTTACGTTTAAGAGTTCATTAAAAACAAAATATACCAAATATTTGACAGATTTCGACTTCAAATTAAACAAATTTGGTTTCAAAAAAGTAATCTGGCTTAAATTTATTAAAGACGCAAAAAACAGGGCGAAAGTTTTGCCAGTCGGCACTCGCCTACGAAGTATTTTTGAACATACGTTTACATGAACTTTCTGCTTTATTCTGACCAGTAGAACTTTTCCTGAAAGTTTGTTACATTCTTCGTAAATCACTCTGTATAAAAGTGTTCTAAATCTATTAAAATAAAAGAAGATAATAATAATAAAATTATAATTAAATCTAGATGGCCATTACTGAAGGTTTAACATTTAAAAAAAATAAAGTAAACAGTTTTGAAAAGTAAAAAAGAAATAATAATAACTATTATTAAAAAAATAATACTTATTTAATAATGCGTAAAAGCTAAGTTTAAAGAGTAAACAAACATTCAAACTTAAAACAAACTTTTTTTTGGAGGAGTAAACATCCTCTATATTTCGATTATTTTAAAAATTGGCAGAAATATTTGCCATATTTTAATCATAAGTATTGTTTGTGTCAATTAATTATTACTATTATTTTTCTTTTTTTTTTTTTCAAATTCCCCAATATCTACTTATGATGATTGTTTTACAATCGAAATACTCACCTAATTTTAGATGTTAAATAATATTGTAAACGGATTCTTTATTCCAATTAATTATTTCAATAACCATTTAGCAAAGCTTTTGTAAAAACTTTTAACTTTGGTTTATATGCCTGGTTCATAAAAATGTAAAAGTACATTTAAATTGTACTCCGCCGATGTCCGTGGCGGAGTGGTAGCATCCCAGTCTTTCATCCAAAGGTTCGGGGTCCCGAACAGGCGTGGCATTTCCCGTAAGGTAAAAAAGAAAGAAAATTGGTTTCAGTTCCTGTTTTACAGATATGATTTTCTCGTTGAGTATCAATTAAAAAGAATTCTATCTTATGGGATATTACCTAATTAATTAATCTAATCGTTGTTGAATAAATGTGCATAAAAAAAATTCCAGGAATCAAGGAACTAGTACTTCTAGAAGCTATAGCCTGTTTTGGATCTCTAGAATTCTTGAAGAAAAGTAGTTTTGTTGCAATATGTTTTTAAATTGGTCTATAAGAAAAATTGATATTAATTAAATTCGTAATTTCATCCTTTTTATTTTTTTTCCTGTTTTAGTCTTCGGGAATCACCGTCAGGTATTACTTCAGAGGATAAATGAGGATGATATGTATGAGTGTAAGTGTAGTTTTGTACAGTCTCAGGCCGACCATTTCTGAGATGTGGTTAATGAAAACCAACCACAAAATAAACCGGTATCCACCAATCTAGTATTCAAATCTGTATAAAAGTAACAGGCCTTTACTAGAATTTGAACGTAGAAACTCTCGACTTCGAAATCAGCTAATTTGCAAGACGCGTTCACCAGTAGACCAACGCGGTGAGATCGTAATTTCATCCTAGGTATAATTATCTCAACCATATTTCTTTTTCTCATGTTATAATTTTTTTGTCGAGTAAATCATTTTTTCAACCAGAACAAATTTGATTTTTCATTATTTATAAATCGTAGTTTTTCTTTATCCCTGATCCCTTTTCCCCGTTTGAGTTCAGTAAGACTGGGTCGGATCCTAACTAGATAGATTAAAGATCTGGAAAATTTTTGCGCGGGTACGTGGGTGATGTGATCAGATAGAGGAAGCCTAACTGGGATTTTCTCAGAGAAGAAGAAAGTCGGGCTTAAATCACAAATACAATACCACTGTTTTGTTAATGGATGGTTTTAAAAGCAAAATAAATAAACAATTCATCGTAAAATAAAAAAAAGTCGATAGGTTAAAAACTGAAGTTAGAAAAATTTATTAAAGTCAAATTTTTTGTGTTAATCACTTAATGTTTTAATCATTATTTTTTATTATAGTTTTTATATTATTAATTTTTAAAAGAATACTAACGGAAATTTTCATGTAAGTTAATTCAACCTTTTAGTATGTCGCAAATTAAATGTATCCGATTTTATTCGTTAAATCAGTCCATCCTAATACAAAAAAAAAACAAATTTCATGATTGTAGATCGACTATTCTTAAGACAAAACCATACATACAATTTTTTTAATATTCTTGGAACTAGAAGACCCTAAAATTGTCAAGAAATATAAAAATTTCGAATGGGTAATTTTTTTTACTATAGAATTTATTTTACTATACTAACCCTCAACAAAAACGTATTGCTATTATCTTGCATCTGTGTGTCGAATTAGTGTAAATGGTTAAACTACTACACTCCCCTCTGAAAGGTTAACAATACGATTCGATTCGGACGAACCAGTTATATTTTAAGCTAACGACTCCTGTGTAATATCACAGACCATCATTTTCTTGTTAGTTTCTAATTAATAACACATTGTGGCGTAGCGATAAATGTATTAAAAAAACTGCAGGAACATTTATTACAAAATCAAGGGATGCACCTGCTAAGGCCTCCGAATCAGATAAGTTAGACTAGATATTTCATGATCTCAGGAATATCATACGAATCGACCAGTCAATTTTGTACGGAGGAGAGTCCAAAATTATTTATACTTTCGTCACAACACACCTTCTAAGTTGTCGTACTACCTTCGCGCATGCGTGCTTTATTGAGCTGGTACGACTGCGGTCGCCTGTGCGAAATCTGATCCCGATCGCTTCATTTACCTTCGGCTATTACAGTTTAAACCTGTCCTCTCCGCTAGCAGTTTGAATCAAGGACGAACAACGAGCAGTGATCCGATTTCTCTAGTCGGAGAATGTGAAAGGGGCTAAAATTCATCGTAGATATTTTACAAAATAGAGGGATAGTGCTTTATCACATAAAAGTGGTTATTCATGGATAAGAAAATTTTTAAAGTGACCGTACAAGTATGACGCACGAAGAAGAAGTAGGATGCCCGTCAACCTTGATGACAGGTTTCAGCAAACTTAACAGAGGTTCTGGCGAATAGGCGAGTTACCATCGAATTCAGGTAGCATTTTATTTGAAAACCAGTCATTTATCTGACTATAAAATCATCCAGAACGAGGTCGGCTTCTGTAAAGTCTGTGCGCGATGGATACCAAGACAATTTACTGTAGAACACTAACTCATATGTGTTCACACCTGCCAACGTTTACCCGATCGTTTCAACAAGGAAAGCGACATATTTTGAGTAGAATAGTCACAAGTGAAGAAACGTGGTTTCGTTACTATTAGCCAGAATCGAAACGCCAGAGTATGGAGTTGAAACATCCGGAATCTCCGATGAAAAAAAATTCAAGACTGAGCCATCGGCGGGAAAGGTTATGGTAACAGCATTTTTGGGACGCTAAAGGGCCTATACTAGAAGACTTCATGAAAAGAAGACTACGATCAAAAGCCCGAGTTACAGTGAAACGGAAAACAAGTTGAAGCCAGCAGTTCGCAAAAGACGCAGAGATCTGTTGTCGAAGAAAGTATTGTTGCATGAAAACACCTGACCCCACACGGCTCGCCTTACCATTCAAACCAAGTTTAATTCGAGGTAATGGAACATCCTCCCTACATCTTAGATCTTGTTCCTTCCGAATTTCATCTGTTTTGGCCGTTCAAGGATTCTTTGCGAGGTCACCGATTTTTCACAGGCTTAAGACGTATAGGACGCAGTACAAAAGTGGCTTAGCGATCAACCGAAAACTTTCCTCTTGAAAGAAATACGCAAGCTTATGGACCACTGAACCAAAAGCATTGATAAGCAAGGTAAGTATGTAGAAAAATGATGTATTTGTTGAACCCCTACCTTTTTGTAAATAAATTGTAGAACGAAAAGTGCAGCTTATTTTTTTTTACTCCTCGTATTTTTCTGATGCAAAAATAAATAAGTAAAGAATGGCAACTGTCGTCTGGACTGTTTTAACTGTTGAAAATTTTGAATCGGACTGGGAACATTGTGCCTCGTCTACTTACTGTCGATTTCCCTTAAACAAATTTTTTTAAGAATGTCACTGTTCGTGTGACTGACAGGTTTACATGCAGTTGAGTATGTTAGATCGGTAGGGAGAGAAAAAGAGTGAAAGAGCGAGACAGAGAAAGAGAACGTAAAATGAAATTGAGTTGTAAATATTTTTGTAACATAAATGATTTAATTAAGATATTAAGCGAGTAATAATAATAATAATAATGAGTGATAATAATTATTTTAAAATGTTTGATGCGTCGTGATGGCTGTTTGTACATTATTAACACAAATTAATACGGTAATAACAATAATACAGCTGACTCTATTGCCTTATATTATAGGGAAATAGATTGTAAAATGGTAATTTATTAAATATGTTAGGTTAGGTTGTTCATAACGGAAGCCTTTTTGTAACGCAACCCCCTCCATACCTCTACCCCATAAAACTCCCTTCTTTTCTTCTTCGCCTTACCTAGTCACTTCTTGCTAACACCCCGAACACCTTGTCCGACGATGTAACGTGACAGGAGGCATTATAACTGATACAACTCAATTAACCACGCTCACGCTATCTCTCACTCACGCATTTACACGCTCACGCACGCACACACATACACACCTCTTTCTGCAATATATCTTGACTAAAATAAATATAACTTAAAATTTTGGTACAGTACTTCTGGTGACTACAATCTATATGTGTTTCTAAAACCTGAAAATTTTAAGTATTGAATTTAATTTTAATAATATATTTTAAATTTAAAAATTATAAATTAAGTAATGTATAAAATCCATAGAAAAAACGTTCTTAAAATTTATGAAAAGGTAACTAACAAAGGAAAATCGTCACAAAGAAAGCATACTATACCAAATTATGTTAATGCAACTACCTAATAAGTAGATCCTTTTTTTTTGAACACAAAGAAGTACACGAAGAAAAGTGAATAATTTCTCATAAAGTTTAAAAATAAAATATTATTTGTAATATGAAAAATTGGTGTCCACGATCCACTACTATGTTTTTTCTCCATTAAAATAAGCTTGTAACAAATATTACTTATAGGATTAATAATTTTTTACATAGTTTCTAGGACTCGTATAGTTTTTTACGACCCCTAGATAGCGTCTTCTGATCAGTAACACCCATTGTTGTTGTTCAAATCTCTCTTTTTCTTTCTCTCCGATTCCCTTCACACGAATAATTAGTACCATATAGATCACTCCTCTAATTTGGTGATAGAGTCGCACAGTTTGAAAATAGAGATCGACAGTTATAAACACAAAATATGATAGTAAGGAGTGGTGTCTCTGCCAAAAAAAGTAGTTGGGTTGATATTTAGGTTAATAAACTGTTTCATCTATCCCTTTCCAAAAAATTTCTTTTGTATAACAAAAGAGACATGGATCTGGTAAAAAATATTAATATTAAAAATAAATTTACCACGGAATTAAAACCGACACAAAAATTGTTTTACGGATCAGCAGTTGATCGAATATTTTTGGATGTTGATCGGTAACCACCGTGTTGATCTAGTGGTGAAATCGTCATCCCAAATCAGTAGATTTCGAAGTCAAGAGTTCTAAGGTTCAAATCCTAGTTAAGACAGTTACTTTTATATGGATTTGAATACTAGACCGGTGTTCTTTGGTGATTGGGTTTCAATTAACCACATACCTCAGGAATGGTCGACCTGTGACTGTACAAGACTACACATCATTTACATTCATATAAAAGGGTGTCCCATATAAAACGCAACCCATCAATCACTCATCCATGAAATTTCAAAAGCCAAACTTACTCCCGACATCGTCCAACATCTGAACATCGTGGCGACGCAGTAGAACACTACCGATAGTAACAACAATGCAATCATAACGTTCAGTGTATTGCTAGAGACAAGATGGTGTTTTCGCTAGATGAACGTGTTTTCATTGTTGAGTCGTACTTCAGTACGAAATCAGTGGTTGAAGTGCAAGATTTGTTTCGCCATAAGTACCCAGATAAACCGGCTCCTAACAAAACATCAGTATTAAGGTTAGTTGCAAAATTTAGAGAGACTGGTTCTGTTAATAAAAAGGAACACAAAAGATCTGCGTCAGTGTTGAATACAGATACAGTCACTGAAATCAAAGACCGATTACTCGCCTCACCAAATAAATCGATCAGACGTTTGTCTGCTAAAATTAATTTGTCTAAATCAACTGTTCATCGGGCGACCAAACAATTACAATTACGACCTTATCGCATTCAAACGGTTCATCGACTTCTTGAGCCCGACAAAAAAAATGGCTACACTATTGTCAACGGTTCCGTCGATTTCTGAGTGAGGGAATTAATGTTATGGATTCGTTATTTTTCTAAGATGAAGCACGGTTTCATTTGGATGGCTACGTAAACAGCCAAAACAGTAGAATTTGGAGTGCTGAAAATCCCCACGTTTATCACGAAAAACAATTACACCCGCAGAAGTCGGGCGTGTGGTGCGCAATATCGTGGAAGAAAATAATCGATCCTATTTTTTTCGAGTACACCATTAATGCAGAACGATATCAGGATATTTTATTTCAGTTCATCGCACTTTTGGAAGAGGAAGACAGACTGCTGGCTACAATATGACGGTGCGACATCGCACTACGCAGGTTCAACTTCTGATTTCGTTGAGGAATTCTGTGGTAATCGTGTTATCGGTCGAACCTTGTGGCCACCAAGATCTCCAGATTTGACTGCGGCGGATTTTTTTCTGTGTGGTTACCACAAAGAAAAAGCCTACAGCAACAAACCACGAACACTTGAACAATTGAAAGTCAATATTGAACAAGCTGTATTAAATATCCAGCCACAAAATTTGTAAAAAGTTGCAAGAAACGCTGAAAAAAGAATTGAAGCTTGTATTCAAGAAGATGGCGGCCACTTCCAACATTTACTCTAAATATAAGGTAATGGATGGTAATAATAAAAATTACATCTACATTTACACATGCCTTTTTATTATTTCAATACCTACCAATATAAGGTTGGGTTGCGTTTTAGATGGGACACCCTTATGTCATCCTCATTCATCCTCTGAAGTAATACTTTATGTGAATCAGGAGGCTAAACAGAAAAAAAGAAAGGATGTTGATTGGTGGACTGAATTTTATAAACTAATTGATACTATTAACACAGAATACTATAGACGATTTAAGTATTGATTTAATGATTTTAAAGGTAAAGGATACGATTTTAATGGGCTGCGGTTCATTAAAACCAAACTGGAAATTATTTTAAGAGAGAAAACAGTGAAAATTATGTTAAGAAAAGTAATAGTCAAAATTATATTTACTTGAAACTCTATTGTTGCTACAAATCATCAGGTTTATTATTTGGGTGTGTGTGTGCGCGCGCGTGCAGGGGGAGATGCGCCCGCGCGTAGTATGAATATGCGAAAAGGAAAGATGTAAAAGGGTTAAAAAAATCCCTTTCGGTACGCCGGAAGGCGGAGGTAGATTTCACCGGTGCTAAATAGCGAATAAAAAAAGACTTCCACCTTTAAGTTAAGAAAAATTCAAATTTACTTAATACGACAATGGTTACATGCGGATAAAAGTTTCCAATGTTTAGCATACGACAGGCTCTATCTTCTTACAATTTTAGCGACATTTTGGGCATCCCTTGCCGTAAGGGTTGGTCATATCAAAAATTGTTTCAGACAAACGTTTTAGGTAATGTTAAGAGGAGTGATGACTACTTTAAACCGATTCGATACTGTGCCTATTAAGGGAGGGGTATGATTTTTGTGTTCAAAATCCCATTTTTTCCACTCTCTGGGCCAATGTTTAATGATATCAAAAAACTTTACTTAGATAAGTTTTAGACTCTTATCCAAAGAATAGTAGGAACATTAAACGAATTTGATATTTTACTTAATAAGAGAGTTATAGAAAAAAAAGTTTTTTCGAAAAAGCCCCCCATTTCTACCCCCATGATTCGATTTTAGCCGTTAACAAGCTCGACCAAGATTTTGGGATGAGTTATTTTTAAGGTACAGTTTGAAAGTGATTGGCGCAAAATTACGGCAGTTATCGTGCCCGCAAGAAATTGAAATACACACACACACACACACACACACACACACATATAAATGTTTATTTAAACTTTTGAGCTGACGGTGGTTTTGGGATCTGCGGGATGTGAAACGCGAAGATATGTCGAAATTTTCCGGAATCATGGTACTCATTACAATAGGTAGGTAGCTTTCTTATGAGATCTACCTAATAATAAAAAAAATATATTGTGCATAAATAAAAATTAAGAAACATGCTATAAGGTAAACCACAGTATTCTCTGTTCTTATAATTATAACGTATGTATACGTGCGTGTGTGTGTGTTGTGTGTGGTCCCTGAATTAAATAATAACAAGATAATAATATTATGTTTATTACAAATTTTCTTATAATTACCTTAGATATTTACGACAAAGTCAATTACATGTACAATATAACAAAAAGAACGGTTAAAATAATAATGAAACAACAGTAATTAAAGTAATAAGCGTAATAATGAAAAATACATTTAAATTGACATTATTAAGAGTAAATCATGTGTAAAATTTATTCCCTTCAAAGCAGTCTTTGATCTTTCCTTATATAGATGAATGGTTTTTGTAATTCATTGAATATTAAATTACATTATATTTATTTTATTATAATTATATAATTATTGTTATTATCATGCAATTTTCCAGTTTTCAATTTTTTTTCATAGAATTTAATTTACTGTTAGTTATCTGAAGTTTTATTTCTTAAGGAGTACTACTAAAGTAATAATAATAACATATAACATTAAAGATAACTAAAAAAAAAAGAAATACAAAATATTCCTGAAATTCTAAATTTGTTTTAATAAAACGTTATATTGAAAATTTATTGTTTTACCACTTTCAAAACTTTTGAATTGATTTCTTTGTAGTTTATAACTGATGCACCCAATTCTGCTAGCGAAGTTTTAGTTTAATTTAATCGTAACCTATCATATTATATAAAGTTTAATGTATTTGTCTTGCTTTGCCGTGTTACTTTGCCATAAAAAAAAGTTGTATAAAAATTTAATTCTGCCATTAGATTTAACAATTTTTTTTTCTGAATCGATGTATTAAATAATACTTCAGATTTAAAAAATCATCAAATTAAAAAAAATAAAATCAGTGAGAAGAAAAGTTTTAAAACTTTTTCTTCGTATTTAATGGAACGAATGAGGAAAACGAAATTTTTTTAGTAAACTGAATTAAAATCGTTTAAAAGCTTAAAACTTTAGCTTTAATTTCTTTTTTGTATGTCTATACGATTTTTCTGAACCTTCCGGTTTAAAGAAAAAAATGCCACTTTTCTTTAATACTGCTGCATATCTTCTGATCTAAGCAACGTATTGATATAAATAAATATGGAAATTAAACGCTTTTGATCTAGCTGCTCTAGCTTTAATTATGAGTTCTTTAATGTAGCGTTGCAGTTTTTGGCTTTTGTTCATTTTGTGCCGAGGTATGAAATCTTTAGGAATTGAGACTGCAACACGTATCACCCGATTTCACTTAACCCAAGATTTGCCACGATTAAAAACAATAATTGCAATTGCTGTTTTTAAGAGCGCATCTTAAAAACAGGAATTATAATTATTATTTCTAACAGATGGTAAATTAAAAAATTTTGAGGGGTAAATCAATGCTCTTTATGAAGGTATTTTCACCCAAACATAGAATTCTCAAATTTACATGGTATTGTCAAGACTTTTTGTGTATTTTATTTTACTATGTATTTAATGTTTTAGTTTTTTTATGTTAATGTTAGGGCCCTTTACATCCTGGAAGTATTATAAGTGTGCGTTTTGTTTCTATGTTTTGTGTATTTGTGTGCTTTAATTAAAACGTAAGGTCCCTGCACAACCTTACATCTGTCAATCCTGCTGATGATTTAATCGTTTTTACTTCTTGTACCAAGTAAAGGAAGTATTGTGATCGCGAAAAATTTCGGTTCTCAGATTTCAACGAAAATATCCATTTTGATCATCCTTGAATTTGTTTTGACTAGTTTTGGGGTGACATCTGTGCATACGTACGCTTCATCTCCTATTTTTTGTTTTAACTTTTTTTAAATTAAAATATATTGATTTATTAATAATTATTAACCTCTGATTGTAAAAAAATACGATAAATAATAATTCAATAGTAAAAAAAAAATAAAAATATGGGAAAATATCAGAAGTTATTAATAAAATAATATTTTATGTACTTTTCATATTAAAAAAATTGTATATATATAATTTAATAGCGTACAAGGAAGTCATGTAGTGTCCACATCAGATTTTTTAAAGCAATGAGACGAAAGCTAATGATCTTAGAAGTAAATCCCCATGTAAAAAAAAAATAATAATAGTTATAATCTTTATAAAAAGATATTTTGTGACTTGTTTACTTTTAAAACTAATTTTTCACAACAAAAGTTTATAAAAATATGACATTTTTTTAATAGATTGTAAAAGAAAATATTTACTGTCTACGAAGTAAAACATTAACCAACAATAAACATTTATTTCATTTAGTATTCTGTTATTAGTCAGCCGTGCACACGGGAGAGGAGGACGTTAATAATTATTAGAGCAACCCATCGCAGTAACACACTGGGTTGGTCTAGTGGTGAATTCGTCATCGCAAATCAGGTGATTTTCGAAATTGAGTGTTCTAAGATTCAAATCCTAGTGAAGGCAGCTGCCTTCACTAGAATATAAAAGTAACTACTTTTATACGGATTTGAATATTAGATCGTGGATACCGGTGTTCTTTCGTAGTTGGGTTTCAATTAACCACATATCTCGGGAATGGTCGATCTGAAATTGTATAAGACTATACTTCATTTACTTTCATACACATCACCCTCACTCATCCTCTGAAGTAATACCTTACGGTAGTTCCGGAGGCTAAAGAGAAAAATAAAAAATCCATCCCATTATTATAAAATTATTAAATATTAATAAAATTGCTTATGATATGATTACGTAAAATAATAATAAATAGTCTATTTTTAAGTTTTGTTTTGTATTTTACCGCTGTGCGTCTGGTAGTATAGAAAGACATACAGAAATCTGTACTAACCTACGCTTGCATTAGGATGATTTGTTTGCATAACTTTCGAACGTGTGTAGAAAATTATATAAAGTTATGTTGCTGAAGTACTTTATTAATACAGTTACAATTGAGATAAAATTAAATGACAAACAAGTCCGCCGTTCAATTCCTAAATTGAATTATTAATTGATTATAATTTTATAAAAAGTTTAGTAAAATTCCTTAAATAGAATATTGCCGTAGGCGTTGACCAAATCCACTTTTAAAATGTAAGCTTTTTATCAACCGATTTGAATAAATGAGATGTCATTTTGTTTACTTTAAAAGTCTTAAAATGTTATCTAATAAAATATAATTCGATAAGGATAATATTTACGGAAATATTAATGATTAAAAAATTTTAGAGGTCGCCGTTTACAAAATTTCAAACTTAATATTTTCTAACCTATTTATTTTTTCCGAATTTTTCACCGAATTTCATTAAAATATCTCAATCCGTTTTAATGATATAAATTTTTATTGAAAAACACTAATAGGCTAACAATGAGAAAATTGAAGCGAAATAGGAGATTTGTCCAGATAAAAAGTTTTTTTTTTTTATGTCCTAAATCAACTGCTTATTTGTAAGGTCTAGTCTTATATAAAAAAGAAAAACTTAAAGGGTGAGGTTGTCACAATTTTTCTATAACAAATCCAAAACACTAGTTTTGTTTTTTTGTTTTTTTTTTAGTCAAATGAAATTTTTTATTCTTTTTTAAATAAAATTAAAAAAATCTTTTAAATTTTCATGAAAATCCAGACTGCTTTATGAAATTTGCATCGATAAACTAGAAAAAGAAAGAGCGAAGCTGAAACGAATTTTTACCTGTATCGTTTAATTAAGATTGATTATGAAGTGTCATTAATAGATAAATCTATTATTTATTAATTGTCATTAATGGTTTCATATTCTAATATAGTGGAAAGTAATAATTATACATGAAAAGATATACTTAAGAAATATTTTTTGGAATGGGGGTAATTTATGATGAAGTTATATAGAAACATTATCATTATATGTTTAAATAAACAAAAGAAATGTTTTAAAAATTGGTATATTTTATTTTTTCTGCTCCCCCACCTCCAAAATCACCTTGTAAAAATTTTTTGGGGGTTTTCTACGTTTACTATAAAAATGGAGGGAAGTAAAGGATTTTCCATTAAAAAATATACAACAAATAAAAAGCTCCCCAAAATGTGTTTTTTGGTGATGAGGGGGAAAAATGATGATGAAATTTTATTGTAATATAAATATACACTAACAGCGTACTATTTAAAATTTAAATAGTATTAAAAGTTTAAAAACATCAAAAACTTTTTGAAAAATTCAAAAAATCAATATTTTAAAATTTGATCAGTTCCCCTATTATTACCACAAAGTATTTTTTTTTGAGTTGCTTGCACTACTATGCCTAGGAAGACATTAAAAAGAATCGATTAAAAGATACGCAATAAATAAAAAGTTAGCTTTTTTGATTTTTGGGGAAGGAGAGAATTTTGGGGCAAAATGTTTTAAAAATGGTAAAATAAGCATGCACGCATGTACTGAGCTTAATATAAAGTGGGGTTTTGTTTGCAAAATTTTGAGAAAATTAAATCTAAAAAACCTCACTCTCTGGAGATATTGACCCAAAATTGTATCAATAAATTGTCCCCATATGCAAGAGTCTCTGTACCAAATTTCATGAAAATCGGTTTATCCAGTCATAAGTTATTAAGCTTCAAACACGCCAATAGATGTATATTACCTCCAATTTTTTTTTTTTTTTGGGGGGGGTGATCCGGGTCATGAAATGAAAAAGAAATGAAAAAAAAATGAAATGAAAGAAATGAAAAAAAAAATAATAGCCCATTTTTTGACTGATTACAAGCTATGATGCTAGAAAAATAAAATTGATAAATTTTTTAAATAAATATTTTTAATCTATTTTGAAAAATGTTTTCTTAAAATATTTTATTTTTTTATAAATTTTATCTTAATAAAAAACAATTAAACATAAAAAAAAAAAAAAAAAAAAATAGATTTCAATATGTGTTTTTGTATAAAGGATATTTAAATAAAAGATATGTACGTCTGTTAGTAATGTCAGTCCAACAAAATACTTTTTACTAACGTTGAACTGTTGTTTACAAAGAGCGGGAAACAGAACCGAATTAAGACGGCATAGCAACTAAAGCAATTTATATTGTCGGAGGCAGTGACGACAGACATCTAACTCGGTATGACCGATGTCTCTACGCAGTAGTTGATTTAACGTTCCGTGTGACGTCAAAATGTATATATCTGGTGCAGATTAATATTTATGTGTAGAATTACAAGTTAATATACTATTGTGTAAATAAAATTTGTGTGTTGTGTTAATGAATAAGAATAAAAAAATGAAATAATCTGTTACGTAAGTAGACAGCATTATTATTATAGTTTACTATAGAGGTTATAATTTGTTTAATTATTAACATTTTCGTGTTAGTTAAATAAATTATATAAAAATGAAACAACTTTAGAAGTCTTAATGTTGAACATGTTATTTTAAAAATTCATTTCTATTTTCTGTGTATCGTGGTTTAAAATACAATCCGAGATAGATTGCCTTAAATATGATAAAATATAATAAACTTTTATGAAAATAAATCTTAGAAACAATACTTATTCAGATACGTTTACAAAACTTAAAACTAAGATTCAATCCAAAGAAAGTTACACAGGTAATAATGTAAATTAAGCTTATGTTTTGTTAAAGTGTTTAAAATAACAAATAGTGAATAGTAATTTCAGATACATTTAAATTATTTAAAATAGGATTATATTTGTATGTAGTATATACAATATCCAAAAAAATTACAATGAAATTGTAAACCGTACGATAAGAGTCTCGCAGATATCATTTCTTCCGCTCAAAAAACACAAATTTCTGTAATATAAATAAAACTGTTTTTAACAAAACGATACTGATATCAAAAAAAGGTAAGCCTACATTCTATTATCAACATCTGTTATTAATTTAGAATTTCCTTAAAAAAAAATACATGTTAAATATATGTAATAGACAATAGATATACAATTATAGATAATAAACAATATTTAAGCGTTCCATATAATAAGAAAAAAAGGAAAAATTTGTTACAAAACTCTTACCGCCTCGATTTCATTTATTAAACAACGAATAATCATAAGAATTGTATTATTTCTAAAAATGTGATATGTATTGTATTTTGAACAATTGAAATTATAAATTATTTTTAAATTTTAGCGTGTTCATTTTAAGGAAAAGATAATATGATACTTTTGAGGAGTCCGCAGTAACCAGGCGTGAACTAAAACTGTTCTGCATCGCGACGCTTAACTATAGGTCAACTAAATCGTATAAAGGCTAATATTTGATACTTTATTACAATAATTACCAATAGGATCATCACTTTAATAACTCTCTGAACATATTTTACTATGTAATAGGTGAAAAGATAACTAGATTTACCGTGGTGTTGCAGAATGTTTTCTGTTAACTGTTTAGAGGTTGACAGTAGATTTTGTCATGTTGTCTTGTTACTATTTATGAGGTAGAATACAGCGTTTATTGTCAATGATGATGGTCAATGATGGTAAGCAGTTACCTGGCCATGAGGATATTTAGCTGATGTCTTTTAATTGATATGCATCTTAATTTTGTTAAAGTGTTTTCAGATAAAATTAAATTAAACAAAAGTTCTCTGCAAAATTTACCTTAAGTATTTTTTTTTAATTCATACAAATTTTCTTTTATGATAATGAAACTATAAAACGCTATACTATTTGCGCGAACAGTAGATTTTGTCGTGTTGTCTTGTTACTATTTATGAGGTAGAATACAGCGTTTATTGTCAATGATGGTAAGCAGTTACCTGGCCATGAGGATATTTAGCTGATGTCTTTTAATTGATATGCATCTTAATTTTGTTAAAGTGTTTTCAGATAAAATAATTAAATTAAACGAAAGTTCTCTGCAAAATTTACCTTAAGTATTTTTTTTTAATTCATACAAATTTTCTTTTATGATAATGAAACTATAAAACGCTATACTATTTGCGCGAATTGAATCTAGAATTAGTTGTTCACCAAAGTGTAAATATAACAATTTATTTATTTGAAAGATAAAAACTAATGTAAAAAAAATTTGTAATTCCCATATAATCCAGCTGTTATTCCATTAAGCAGAATGAAAGCTCCCTGCCCCCCCCCCACTTCATGGAATTAACAAAAATTTAAATATTGTGATTTTTGAATTTTTACTTTCCTGGCATCATATTTCTAGAGCTATGCTGTAAGAAGAAAGTATGGTAATCCATCAAAAAATAGGGTATGGTTTTTTATTTTGCATTTCTCGAAGTTTCATGACCCAAGAATTCCAAAAAACAAAAAAAAAAAGGTAATGTTCGTACGTATGTATGGTATGTACGTTGGCGTGTTTGAAGCTTAATTACGTTATTTGGATTAACCGCTTTTGATGAAATTTTGTAGTTTTGTGAATATGAGGAAATTAGTTGGTAAAATTCTGGGGTCAAAATCTCCAGGGAGAGAGGTTTTTTCTTTTTTGACGGTCAATTTTCTCAAAATAATCCCACTTTATTTTAATCTTAGCATATGCGTGCATGTTTATCTTACTATTTAAAAAAAAAAACAAAATTTGGTACTTTTTCGTTTTATGCCACCCAAAAAGTCTTGCCCAATCAACTCAAAATTTTATAAGTATTATTGATTATAATATAGATATTTTTTTCTTCTCAATGAGTCACAGAAGTACCATTTACGTACCTCCCATAAATGGGTGAATGTCGTATTCGCACGGGTTCGGCTAGATGTATTTAAGTGCCTATGAGTACCCGCGCCCTCCCGACTTTCTTTTTCCTGTTTAGCCTCCGGTAACTACCGTTTAGATAATTCTTCAGAGGATGAATGAGGATGATATGTATGAGTGTAAATGAAGTGTTAGTCTTGTTCTCAGTTCAAATAGTGTTCTCAGTTCGACCATTCCTGAGATGTGTGGTTAATTGAAACCCAACCACCACCAAAGAACACCGGTATCCACGATCCAGTATTCAAATCCATGTAAAAATATCTGGCTTTACTAGGACTTGAACGCTGTAACTCTCGACTTCCAAATCAGCTGATTTGGGAAGACGCGTTAACCACTAGACCAACCCGGTGGGTTGCGCCCTCCCGACTAAAACTCTTTTATCTCACCGTCTCTCTTCCTCCGGGCCGGCCCGGCAATTAAGCATTCCGAGACCCGGAGGCTGTCTCAGGCTCGGGGGATCAGGAGTTCCCGTGCCTCATCACCGAAGTCCATCCGTCCAATCGCGAATGAGCGGAACTTCAGCAGGGAGCTGTCCGTCACCCCTTTGCCCATAAGTTCTTTCATTATGACTTGTCTTCAGGATCGCATTAATCTGCTCTACATTCCCTGTTGTCCATTCCTTTAGTCATCAGAAACTCTTCAACGTACTTTGCTACTTCATCTTAAGTTCTTCTGTTAGTCAGCATATAACTACCGGTAGTCTCAGGTGTTAGTCTTCTTACCTTGTATCTCAGTATCGTCTGATCCCATCTAATGTACTCAAAGAATCTGTGGCAGTGTTATCTTCTTCATCACAATAGAGGCATCTTGGGAAGACCCTTCTTCTGAATCGATGAAGGTATGAACAGAAATCCCCGTGCCCAGCCAGGAACTGGGTGAGATGAAAACCCACTTCACCAAATCTCCGCCTGAGCCAGGGCTCGATTCGAGGGATCAGTAGTTTGCTCTATCTGTCCAGGTTGGTGTTTTCCCATTCGATTTGCCATTCCCGAAGTAAGAGGGCTTTTGCTTCCTTTGGATCAACACCAAAGTATACCCGTAGGAGTTAGGCTGCTTTATTGTGGGAAACCCAGCGATCACGTGTACGGCTTCCGATGAGATTGTTTTGTAGGCCTCAGAAATCCGTATGGCAATCTGTTTTGTTTGGGCTGTTATTCTCTTAACGTTTCTCTGTATAATGAAGTCATCAGTCCACGCGGGCATTGTATACAGCAGTACCGACGTGGCGGCAGTAAATATCAGTCTTTTCTTGTTGGCACGAGGCCCCCGTTTCGGTCCCATTAGCCTACCGAGACTACCAATGATGTTCTTAGTTTTTTCGATCGTAGCTTTGATATGTGTATTGAAAGTCCGAATTTATACCACGCGCCCAGGTATTTTGTATTCTTGGACGTGGTTATTTCGTGACCGACGATAATAAATTTGATGTCGCGTGTTCTACTTCGACCAACAATAGCAACAGCGGAGGTTTTATGGAGTGCTAACTGCAAGTCTCGTCTCTGTAGCCTGTTACTTATGGAAACGACAACCGTCGCGTTGATCTCTACTTCATCTTACGAATAGCCGGCAACTAATAGCACGAGATCATCCGCATAGGCGATAACAGTCGCACGGAAGTTCAAGACCCAGTAGGGGGTCGAAAACGATATCCCATAACCCTGGTCAAGTACTGAGCCTTGTAGAACTTCGCCATGCACGTTAAAATTCAGTACTCCATCGTCTGTGAGTGTCTGTACTTCCCTATCACGGAGGTAGTCGCTTAGTACTGCAGTAATGTAGTCATCCAAATTCTTATCTCTCATTGCATGTAGGATAGCTGGCCTGGGGACGCTACCGAACGCATTTTTAACTTCAAGTAAGACGATTAAAGGAATCCTCCTGCTCCGCTAAGTTCCGGCCGCCGTGTTCCGAGGCCTATAATTATAAACTTAAATTAACAAAACTTAACCTACGCTCGCTAACCTCGACTAATTAACAATAATGTTGCGATTATTTCATAAAATAATTGCAATAATTTCCGAATTTATTATTTAAATACTCAAAACATTACTGTGTTAATTAATTAACACAGTAATTTTAATTTTTTTAATAAAAAGTTTTTTTTTAATTTTATAAAATAAATAAATAAATATAAATGGTTATATTGATGAGTACATCTAATGATATTGAATTTGAATGGATATACCTGATAGGTAGCTATGCAAAAAACGAACTTGTCGATCAGAAAATAGTTTACGCAATAATGCGTGGTTTCAAGGACGCAGTTATCATTTGATACTATTATTATATATATATTTACTGCTGGTCAAAGGAATATACAAAAAAAAAAATAATAATTATATTCCCTTGATTTAGTAAAGAAAAAAATTTTTTTTTTTCAAAAATTGAAGAACATTTTTCTCGTCTAAAAATAATTTTTTTCTACATAATAATTATTTTTGTGTGATTTTGAGTTGATCTGAGCAAGAATTTTTGGGTGGAGTAAAACGAAAAAGTACCAAAATTTATCCCAAAATCTTTCAGTTTCCCAAAAATCGAAAAAAGTTATATCTTTATTTATTGCATTTTTTTTTTTAAATGAATTTTTCTTACTATTTTCTAGGCGTAGTTGTAGGAAAAGCGACCCCAAAATAAATAGTTTGGGAGCTATATTGTGGTTAGGGGAGCCGATCAAAATCTAAAAATATCTAATAAAAATTTTATTAATAATATTACTACAATAAAATTTCATCATAATTCACTCCCTGCCACCACCAAAAAATAAATTTTAGGTAAATTTTTATTGGTTGAACATTTTTTAGTGGAATTTTTTTACTTTCTTCCATTTAACATAGTAAACGTAGAAATAAAAATCTTTTAAGATAATTTTGAAAGTGGGAGAGCAGAAAAAAATAAAAAAAATTATTTTTTGTATTTTAACAAATTCTCTTTTGTTTGAGATACAATTATAATTTTACAATAAAACTTAAATAAAATTTCATAAATTATCCTCACCTAAAAAAAGGAATCTAGGTAAATTTTTTATGTATAATTATTATTTTTTCATTATATAAGAATAAAGACCGAATAATGTGAGGTAAAGATTCTTGTCAATGAATCTGAAAATGTTGGATATTTTGTATCTGTTTATTATTTTAATTTTTTCCCGGTACAGAATGGAAATAATGTAGTAAATACTCTTTTTTTCTATAGAAAGAGGTGTAATAATTTTTTCGTTTTACATTATAATTTCCAATCTTTATTTTTGTATGTTTATTAAAACTTTGACGTACAGATGTTTGATAGCGCTCAACTACTTCTCTGATGTGTAGAGAAATCCAAACTTAAAATATTACTATTTTCTGTAATAAAATTACTTTCTTTGAGAGTAATTGTATATATCCAATGTTATAGTAAAGATAGTGAAAGTCTCTAGAATATTATATTAGTTTCGATATAAACTGCAGTTAATTCCGGAGAAGTAGGAGAAGAGAAACTACTTCACTCATCAATTTCCCTAGAAAGCCATCAATATTATTCTTAAGAATGGTTATATTATGTTCTTGTTCGGTTAAATCGTTTATTTGATTATCTATTGGTATTTCTTTATTACATCAAATACACAAATTTATTTTTTTTTACTTTTCTTTTTATTCGATCCAATTAAAATATTTCAGTTTATCGTTACCAGTCTTCAGGAGACAAGTTTTGAAACTATGGCAGTATTTGAATCCTATGTACTAAGTTCTAAGTCCTAAGTACTTAGCTAATTTAAATCCAAATTAAAATAATTACTTTTAGTAGGATTTGAAATTGCGTACGTAAAATTGTAGAGCAGATGTTATTGCAGTTGATTCTAAACATATACCATGTTAACGGGTTTTCTTTTATAATCTGCAGTTATTGTTTAAAAATCTATTTTTTACTTGAAATTAATGAACAGTAAATGAAATGTTCTTTTATCTTTTGTTTTGGGCGGGTAACTTCTAGCGTTGTTATCGTTTAGCTTTCAATCAGTAATTATAAGCGGGTTTGTACAAAAAAAAAAAATAATAATAATAAAAGCTTGACGAATAGCCAACGTTTGCGACCTGACTTGATGTATATATGGATTCACTGATTTCGCGGGGTCAATTCGGCTCGGTTTATATCCAGATAGTCCAGAAGGCAGATGAGAGTTAGCTGTTAAGGCGGGCGGCTGGTATGGTAGGGGGTGGTGGCGGCAAGGCAATATGGAGTACCTAACCTAATGAAGATGTCTGATAACCGCGGCTGAATAAATTGCCTTGTGTCGGGCTAATAAAATAAAAGCAATTTATTTCCAACACCTCTCGCTCGCTTCAAACCTGGGTATAGTCTGGTTGTTATAGAAATGAATCGAATTAACAGATTTGTAAAACAATCATCTTAACCTTATTTGGATTACAGATTTTATCTGAAATAACGTTAAGTTATTACTAGGATAAAATACATAGGAATGTATGGACAACATAGATTTATTCTTCTCACAAAATCATCTGTAAAATATTAAGATTGCGTAGTAGTAATAATTGTGATCTTTTCCCATTTCAGTTCATATTTATAAAAATATTTAAGTTATTTTTACATTGGTATATATATATATATATATATATATATATATATATATATATATCATGTTATTTTATTGGTACTGTTTTAAATTTCTAGAAATGGTAGTAGCAATTAGTATCTTTAATCGAACCAGTATAACTATTTTATTGATTTTTAAGAATTTTACGATTTACATAGAAAACCAATGAAAATATTATTAAATATTATATATTTTCTATTACGTAAACAAAAAACGTTATTGAAACTAAAACTTATAGTGAAAAATACAGTTTTGTATGTGCTAAAAATTCCCGTACCATATTTTAATTTACTTTTTTTTAAATTAAAATAAATTTTTTATTTTTTTCTGGGGGGATCTAGCGTAACGTTTACGACCGGGCAGCCGGATGCCCATCCTGACGCCAACCTATTAAAGAATGTACGATATGAAAATTTTTAGTGAGTAAAAAAAAATGATTGCTTAACAGGATTCGATCCAAAATCTTCTTCGTGAAAAATTGGGTCGTTATCTCTATATCATGAAAGTATCGTACAATGAAAGAGTTATGCATGTTTATAAGAAAAATAATTCTTATGTACTCTCTATTAAGTAATCAATGATATAAGAAATGACACGATGATTCGATTTGAACCACCGTTGGACCTGAAATTTTAGAAAATAAGTTTTTTTTGTAAAATTTATTAAAAAATCTAGTTTACATATTAAAAAAAAATAAAAATAAAAAGTTAAAAATAAAAAAATAAATTTTTTAGTTAACCGTTATTCAGTTATAAATAATAAAAATTGTAAAGAGACAAAGCTGAATAACGGTTAACTAAAAAATTTATAATATAAAAATAGGTGTAAATTTCTATTGTTAATGCTGTAGTTCGAAATCTTATCAAAAATTTCGGGAAACAGACTCTGTTGAAAGGCACATAAAGCACATATAGGCACATAAAGTTGTAAGAAAATAACTGGAATTTTTCCCCTATACAGTAATTAGTGTTCAAGAACTGAAATCTACTGATCATGCCAAAAGATTAAATTACGTTTATTGACCAAAATTCCGTAGGTATCTTCAACATTATGTTTTTTTACAGATGAAGCGTAGTTTCATTTGGGAGGGAATATTAATTCACAAAATACACAACTCTGGTCGACAACTAACCCCTATAATTTACACGCTTTTTACACGAAGAGAAAATTGGAATCAGGGTCGATGTGAGTAAAACGCGCAGTTAATACTTAACGCTATTTTACTGTTTATTAAATTTCAATAGTCAGATAACAAAAATAGAAATCAATCGCAGTTGGTTTTAACAAAATGGCGCTACAGCGAATATAGCTAACATGTCAATGACTTTTTTACGAAATGTCTTTGGTGAACGAATCATTTTGTACGGTTTTTGGCTTGTAAAATCGTCCGATCTGACTCCCTCAGATTAATTTCCATGGGGGTCTCTGTGTAGTACAGTATGCTTTAGAATGATGTGGTGCTTTCTGTTCTTTCAGCGTTAGTTTAGTTGTCCTGCAGGTTTGTTGTGAGACACTGATTTCTATCAGAGATTGGTTTGCTTGGCATTTCTCCCGCCACCACGCCATTCGGTCGCCCTCAAGCATATGATCGAATGTCTGTGCCACAAACGGCTACTGAACCTCGAAACAGTTTTGCGACCAGTGTCCCAAATAGCTCCTAGAGCTTACCTAACAGCGTGAGCGGACTAAGCGATACACCACCACCGGTATGCCATACACCACCGGCTTACGTGTCCCAACCGCTCACTTGTCATATATTTACTAAAATGGATAGGCGCACTCCGTCAACTACTAAAAACATATGACATCCATAATAAAATTTACTTTGTCTAGACAGCAATTCGCTGCCACGCCTAGGTGGCTGAATTCCAGCAAGTACCTGTTCACCATATTAAAGCGCTTGAAGCCTTAATTGGCTGGTGCTCAGCCATGTATATCTCTAGATTAGCTTTCCACAGCAGTGCGGTAGGGGTCTTTTCCCTTAAGTAAACTACTGATGTCGGTTGAACAAAGGAACCGCATGAAGAAACTCCCATACGGTCCGACAGTGCGGATCTCACCACATTGACTCGCCGCTTGTAAGTGGCTAATATTCCCCTTGACCGCTAAGTTTCAGGGTGGTCCGGCCTCTGCCACCCCACCCTCCTCCCAAGAGCAGGGCAGTCAAACATCAGGTGTTCATTTGACTGGACCTCCCTGCAGACGCACAGCTCATCAGCTGCCAGGCGGAACCGAAACAGATATTGGCTCAAATTAACATGGTTGGTGAGCACCTGGGCACCCGTTGCCCTTAAAAACGAACTCGAGGGATACCATCCCCCCAGATCCCGTATAAACCTGTACAGGGTTCTTTCCTTAGTCGTGGTGTCCCATTCCAGCTGTCATGCTTCCACTACCCGGCTCTGCAGCCGGTAGATGAGCAACTGAACGAAATTTAGATAGGTGCATTGTGATCAACGTTCTGTTCCGATACTGGCCCGCCCGATAACGCATCCCAAATACCTCGACCTCCCGGCCTCTTTGCAATCTCCACATGGCTGCCAAAACTTTCACCACTAAATCGATTGGGAGAGCCCTCTATCAGAGATAGAGAGCTCTCTCAATGATCTCCCCTGATCTCTATCAGCTGATAGAGATCAGGGGATCCTTATGGGTAGCGGATCCTTATGGCGTAAAATACAATTATGTGTTCAATATTGAAGCATACTCCGGCGTCGCAGATTGAGCGGCTGGAAACTAAATAAAATCATTGTACACTTGCGCGACTATAATAGTAATAGCAGGGATTTTTATTTATTGAAGTCAGATAACCAAAATAACGTCATTTTCGCAACACAAGCAGAAATTTAAGAACATTTGTAGAAAATTTATATAGAGATCATATATATAGTTACTTATAGATCAGTGTTCAAAATACTAATCAGAACACTTCTGCTGCATCGGTTTAAAAAGTGGTTTTATTCCTACTCTTATACTTACCTCTGCGCATGCGCCGTTTCATTTTATTTATTTCTATCACTCATTTTGAGGCACTAGTTTATGCTTCAAATTTTACCAATTCCAATATAGGTATGCCTATCCAGTTATATAGAGACAGTGTTGTAAGAGCAAGATATCGGACTTGCTACCGCGCATAAAGCTGATAATAGGAAAAGAACTGACACTTTTCCCCTACAAAGTAATGTGTTCAAGAATTGAGACTTGTAGATCATGCAAAAAAACTAAATTAATGTCAATATTTTAAACATTTAATCAAAGTTCCATAGGTATCCTCGACATTATATTTTTTACAAATGAAGCGTGGTTTCATCTGGGAGGGTATATTATTTAACAATATATACAGCTGTGGTCGATAACTGACCCCTATGAATTACACGAACAATCTTTGCACAAAGCGAAAATTGGAGTCTGGGTCGGTGTGAGTAGAACGCGCTATGTGGGTCCAATTTTTTTTTGAAATACAGTTAATAGTGATCGTTACTATGCTGTTTTAACAAACTACATTAGTCAGTTAACAGAAGTGGAAGTCATTGGTTTCAACAAGATAGCGCTCAGCGCACACAGTTAATAGGTCAATGACTTTTTTACGAAATCTCTTTGGTAAACGAATCATTTGGAGGAATTTTGGACTGCACAATTGCCCGATCTGACTCCCTCAGATTACTTACCATTGTGGACGGTGAAATAAGCAGTGCTTCGCAATAAATATTGCACGATTGATGAACTAAAATCCCAAAAACGGGCATACGTACGAGACATTCTAGTGCGTCAGCTGGTTAAAGTGTTAGAAAACAAATTGAAACGTTTAGTGTTGTATTGATCTTATTCTTTCTTTTTCCTGTTTAGCCTCCGGTAATTACCTTTCAGATAATGCTTCAGAGGATGATATGTATGAATGTAAATGAAGTGTAGTCTTGTACATTCTCAGTTCCACTAATCCTGAGATGTGTGGTTAATTGAAACCCAACCACCAAAGAACACCGGTATCCACGATTTAGTATTCAAATTGTATTGATATTATTGGAGGTCATTTTTGACACCTTTTATAAACTATTCTAGCTATTGTAATATGCGTTTCTATAGAATAATGAAATAAAAATACCAAGTAATAATAAAAAAGGTTTCGTTGTTACACATCTATAATTCCAGTACACAACTTTCCGAACGTATTATAGTTTACATATAAGGCGTTTGTGTTTGGTCATCAAGAAATAGTTATTGGCAGTATTTAAATAAAATTACTGGTATTATAAATTTCAAAATACTCCAGATTTTTTGTTAATAAGTAGTCAGTAAATATTTTTAAAACATGTTAGATAAAAACATAGTAAGTTAATTTAAATAAAAAAAAAATGTTTCTATTCTATAAAATCACTTTTATAAAATATCTTAATAATTGATTATGTTAAAAAGATATAGCAAGTTAGTATGTAAAAAAAATTAGGTAGACTAATTGTTTTATAATGATAAAATAATAATAAATATTAATCGAATAATTATGTAAATCAATCAATAATAATAATAATAATAATACTAATAATGAAAAAAAAATCGTTAATATAAATGTTAGGTTTATAACCGGTTCTTTTTTCTATCCTGAATAACCTTATATTATTTATTATATTAATATTTTATCGTTAATTTTGATCATTAACTTATTTTATTTTTATTTTTTTTATTATTAATTTTATATGTATAATTATGATTTTAAATTATATGCAATTATGTTTAATAATAATTTTTATGTTACAGTTATTTTAAATTGGGACAATATAACTTTTTTTTTTATTTATTTTTTTTTTGATAAAGGTGATAAAGTTTTTCAAGTAATACGTCATAATAGTAGGTTATTAAATACTCTTGGCATGTAAATCGCCTCGTTAAAATTTAAATAATTTTTTTGGTATTTAAATAAATTTATTAACAAATATTATTTTTACTTTTTATTGTAACAAACAAAAAAATGACGATCCATTTAAACTGCAAAAGTATTGCACTAAAAAAACTAAGTAGTGTGCCATAATTAAAAAGGTTTTTAATTTTTGGAGGGATTCCTTATGTGGTGAAAATTAAGGAAAAATTTGTTTATAAAGCAGTGATCCTTAACAAAATAAAATAAATTTAAAACAGAATTGTTTAAAAATACTGAAAAAATAAAGTATAACATTTATGAAAGTAATGAAAAAAGTTGTTTTTCATTTTTGAAATTAGAAACATTTCAAATAAGTACATTAATACAGTATAGGTGCCAAAAACACTTTAATTTTAATAGCACTTTAATTGATGAAGAAAATTACAGAAAAAAGTTTTTGGATTAAAAATTAAAAGAGTTAGAGACAAAAAACAAAAAAAAAGTGGAATATATATTTTTTAGAGGTGGGGAATAAATTTATAGAAATATGGCGTGTCTCTAAAACAATAATCCGATTTTAAAATTCCATAACTACTCAGCTTTTCATCTGTTTTGATGAAACAAAGTACTGCTAGAAAAAGGGAAGTCGCGAGTTTCATTTTTCAGCAGGACGGAGCACCACCTTGCACGTTCGAGAATTTTTTAATGATAGGATTCCACAACGATGGGTCGGATGTATGGGATTTAACGATTCAGGTTTACATCATGATCACACAGGATCACTGTGTGCGATTTTTACTTGTGTATTGTAAAAGATTCCGTCTATGTGCCTCCCCTTCAAGCTACAGTGGTCGAACTGTGGAACCGCATAACAGCAGCCGCGGGAGCAGTGAATACAGAAACACTTGCTAAGGTGTAGGAAAAATAAGACTACCGTGTGGACGTATGTCGTGCATCCCAAGAGGAGTATATTGAACTCTTACAACTTGGTATGTAAAAAATATGATATGGACACCACGTGACTTCCTTGCACGCCTATTAAATTACATATACACATTTTTTTTTTTAAATGAAAAGTACATATTTTATTTCATTAATAACTTCTGATAATTTTTCATATTTTTTTATTGTTATTATTGAATATTATTTACCATAAAAGTTTTTTTTTTTTTTACAATCAGAGGTTAATAATTGTTAATAAATCAATATATTTATATTAAAAAAAAAAGTTAAAAAAAAGGAGATGATTGATTTGAACCAATGTGCCTTCCCTTTGTAAGATCAAAATATTTCATTAATTAAAATTTTATTTGGCTATAGATCTGGAACTAATAAAAATAAGTACCACTTATGATATATGGTTGAAAAGCTCTCAGTGAGAGCTTATTACTGCAGTTAAGAAAAACTCCAAAATCTAAATATTTTTGGATTTTGGGCTTTTTTGGACACTTTTGGTTCAATCGATTGCAATCAAAAGGGAAGGTGCACAACTAGATGTTACAACAGTCCTAAATAAAACATTTCAACATCCTACGGGTAATCTTTTTGAGTTATTAGAGATAAGTTCAGAGGTCACGCCGGACTAGTCAAAATGGATTCAGGACATGGTCAAAATCGATATTTCCGTTGAAATCTGAAAACCGAAATTTTTTGCGACCACAGTATTTTCTTTAATTCCGTACAAGGAAGTAAAAACGTTCACTAATAAACCTTTTCTAAAAAAATTAACTTTTTAATTCAGTATTTTCCAAAATATGAATAATTCAATTCGGTTGATTTTTTTGGGACACCCCTTTCTGTAAAGGCTAAAATAAAAAGAATTTTCAAAAACGTTTCTGCATTTTAGGTCCAGGGTAACAATTTTTTTTTTAAATGTAGAAATTTCTTTACAGTTCTATATATGAAGTATAAACTTTCAAATAATTTTTGTAGAATATTTAAACCGAATAGAGATAGAGGACAAAAACAAAAAATATACATTTCACTTCTAAGAGATGGGGGTTGATTTTTTGATTATTTATATATGAATGGAAGATAACTAATTTGCTTTAAATTTTCTTTAAATACGTCTGAAAAAAAATCGAAATAATTTATTCACGAAACCCCCTCAACGTATTTTGCGAAAATTATAATATTTTCGATGTGGGATATTTAAAAATATTTGACCACCCAAATTGAAAGAAAATCGGTTTTGACAATCTTGATTTAAGGCCAAAAGCAGTATAACATACATACCTAATATACGTACATAGATACTTACGTATGCATACTTATATTTTTTGGGTCTGGATGAACTAGTTGGAGTGTGAAACCTAAAGATTTGCAAATATACCCGCTATACTATTTTTAAATCATCACCATACTTTCCCTTCTAGCTATATTCTCTGGGATAGTAAAAATACAGAACAGTGGGTGACTGTTACTTTTGCACACTGTTTAGTTTAAGAAACGTAATTTATAATATTAAAAGGTTATATTGTCTCAATTTAAAATAACTGTAACAAAACACTATTATCAATCATAATTTAATATAATTTAAAATCATAATTATAGATATAAAATTAATAATAAAATAGTTAATGATCAGAAGTAACGATAAAATATTAAAGTATCCCTTTAAAATATTAAAGTATCCCTTAACAAAAAAAAAAAAAAAAAAAAAAAAAAATTTTAAAATCTTAAAATTTAATAGATAACTCCAAAACATTGTATCCGCCACTCTCCTTGGCAGAGTGGTAGCGTCTAAGCCTTTCATCCGAAGGTACCGGGTTCGAATCCTGGTCAGGCATGGCATTTTTTATACGCTAACAATTTCCATTCTCATAGGGCAAAATGATCAAAGCAGTCCATCTCTCCATCATTTAAAAAAAAAAAAAACCATTGTAACTTTCAGTTTTATTAATACATTGTTTATTGCCCAAACGACTTAGGCACAGTGTACCCGATCCGACGGTTTTTCTTCATTATTTTTTCATAATTTTTTTTAACTTCTTACTTCAATATATTTAGCCATATAGCTTTACATGAAAATGAATTTTTGTCATGGTTTACTTAGAATTGTCTTAAAATTCTTAGAAAATTTTGTAAAATTTAGTATTGTCCAAAAGATTTAGGCCCAAATCATTCTAATGGTCTTTCTTCATAGTTTTTTCATAAATTCTTTAATTTCTTATTTCTATATATTAAACCATATTTATAGTTTTGCATGGAAATGAATTTTTTCATGGTTTATTTAGAATTGTGTTTAGATAAATTTTTTGGGGGAATTTTCTAGAATGTCCTTGTTCTAGAATGTTCTTTCTGAATTTTCGAGAATTAAAATTACTCGATGTACACTACACCAAAGTTGAACCCAATAGATAGGATCAAATCGATTGGAAAATTAAAAAAAATAAACTTTCAGTTTACAAAATTACTAAAAAAAGGGAAAATTTCATTAAAAAAAAAAAATAAATAAATATAAAAATATTTATAATTGCTCCTTATTTTATTTAGTTTATTTTTAATTAAAATTTTTGTGGAATTTGCCCAAAGCTAGAAAATACTCGTAAAAATATTTTTTTTTTATTTTTAAATTGATTGATTTATTTAGTTGAAATATTAAAAAAAAAAAAAGTGAGGTGGATACCACAAGACTTCCTTGTACGCCTATTAAATTACATATACACGTTTTCTTAAAATGAAAAGTAGAAAAAAAATTTATTTCATTAACTTCTGATATTTTTAAAATTTTATACGTTTTAATTTAATAATTATTATTATCTTGGAGATAATATATATATTATTTATCTTGGAGAGCTGCATCAAACCAGTCAAATAACTGAACACAAAAAAAATTAATAAATTTTCAAGAACATTATTGCCCAAACATAATGAAAAAATCTAATGCGGAAACCTAATGGAAAAACATGACTTCCTTGCACGCCTGCTAAATTACATGTACACATTTGTTTAGAATGAAAAGTACATAAAATTTTATTTCATTATTAACTTTTATATTTTTTCATATTTTTGTTTTTTTATTGTTATTATTGAATTTGTTGTAAAAATGTTTTTACAATGAGAGACTAATAATTACAAATAAATCAGTATATTTAAATTTAAAAAAAAATAAAAAGAGATGAAGTCGGATTCGAACCGATGTGCCTTCCTCTTGTAAGATCCATATATTTCATTAATGAAAATCTCATTTGGCTATAACTCTGTAACCAATGAAAATAAATACCATTTATGATATATCTTTGAAAAGCTTTCAATGAGGGCTTATTACTGCAATTATGAAAAAGTGCAAAATCTAATTATTTTGGGCTTTTTTGGACAATTTTGGTCCAGTCGATTGCAATCAAAAGAGGAGGTTATAACAGTCCTAAATCTAAAATTTCAACATACTACGGGTAATCGTTTTTGAATTAAGCAAGATACACACGTGCAGACGTACAGACGTCACGCCGAAATTAGTCAAAATGGATTAAGAGATGGTCAAAATGGATATTTCCGTTGAAATTTGAAAACCTAAATTTTTCGCTATCACAATACTTCCTTTACTTCGTACAAGGAAGTAAAAATAATAACAGATTGTGTGAAGATTTCATAATAATTTTTTTAATCGAATTATTTTTCTAAATTTCTGAAACGTAGTAAAGACTATGAATAAAAAATTACATAACAATATTTAAACCTTACTATTATTGTAAATAAATGTTCACTAATTTTTTTTCAATTGAATCAGTAGCTATCCAGATTGAAAAATGGTATATTTAATAACAAAAAATTACTAAATTTGTTTCAGAAGGTTTTTTCTATCGTATTATTTGGTTATAAAAACAGATTGCTTAAAATGACTAAGTAATTTCATTTTTAACACAGTTCAAAAAAGGATATTATATATTAACTGGTATATTGTTTTATGTTTGTTCATGCATAACGTTTTTCCTATTAAGCCAATTGAAATAAACCTTGTTGCAATCGACGCAGCTGTTTTTCGCGGTGATACCATGATGTTGAAAAAGGTTTTAGACACAAAAATCGGTCTTATAATTGACGAAAAAACTTTTTCACCGTCCGACGAGTAGGTAGGGACAATTAACTACACATCTCAGGAATGTTCGAACTGACACTGTGCAAGACTACACTTCATGTACATTCATATATATATATATCATCCTCTGAAGTTAATACTTTTTGGTGGTTCCGGAGGATAAACAGAAAAAGAAAGAAAGGTAGGAAACAGTGGGTATCCTGATATTCTATATGTATGCGTCACGTTAGGTGATGTATGTGGCCTTCTGTAGGGTAGGTAGCATCGTCAATAAAGTCATCAAAAATCTAGATATCTCGTTTTAAACCTTTCAGATCCAACAATTATAAATAATATACAGCATCGGAATGGACCGTGGAAATCTTATAATTCTATCATATTGCATGATCTTGATGTCGGTTCCATTTTTTTTTTTTTTTTTTAATTATAACTTCCTAAAATTCTTTTTATATTTTTTCATAAAACAATATATTATCTAAAATCCAATTTTAAGTAATATTAACATAATAAGTATACCTTAAACATGTCTGTAAAAATAATACCAAAATATCAGTAAGAAAACTGTAACCAATGAAGTTTATGTTAAATTTAGCAGATACCTTTTATGAAAATGTAATTAAGTTTTCAATCTCAATTTAAACAAAAAAAAATTATTTGTTATATTTCAAATTAGTAATTTAAAAATATAATTTAATCATAAAATACAAACAGTAAATTAAAATTAATTAAAGTAAGAGATATTAAAATGTAAAGAGACAAGACAAACGAAAATACAATGTAATTATAATAAAAATAAATACATATGGTAGGAAGATTAGGGTTAAGCTGTTACAGTAGCCGACACGAGACAAGCTCACATAGATGACCTAAGTTGTTTATAATATTTATCTTGTAAGTGTTCACAGTTATAATAAAACAAGTTCAAATCTTAAATATTCTATGAATAAATGAACGGTAGCATTAAGAAGTAAAAATATAGTGAGTCAGTGACGTGGAGTTAAGAATAAAAAATATTTAATTTCAAATGCCACGCTATTGAAGGTTAGAATAGAAGAGTGTTAATAAAGTAAAGAATCCTTAAATAACTGTTCAGCAGTTAAACAAAGAAAATTTGTTAAATGCCTCTACTATGAAACAATTCTTTTATTTGTGTTAATCGTTACATCTTAAATCCCCAGAAGGATCAGCTCAAAAGTTTTAAATGAAAAAGGTAAGGTTGTGACACAAAATTTTAAAGGCATTAAAAAACAACAATTTTGAGGTAAAAAACTTCGATCTACGATAACCTTTACCAAAATAGCGACCATTTAATATTTTTACATCTACTTAATTTTACAACAGTCCCATACAGAAAAATAGATCGTTTTATTTAATAATATTTGCTTAATTTAATTCTTTAAATATTTCATTGTTGAACAGCTGTTTAAATATTACTGTAAACCATTTTGAAATAGCTGAAAAAATATATTAAATGATCATCGTTTTGGTTAAGGCTGTCAACCCCAAAATTACATTAAAATTATCTTCCAGTTTCAATTCTCTTTAAAATTATTTTTATACACTTTTGCACTTGAGGTGAGGTGGTCTTATATTGAAAATTCGTTTCGGTGTAGTAGCACATTTACTAATTTTCATTTTTATTAGTTGAAAAGTTTTATAAAAGTCGCTATGTTTAGTTAATATGTCAATAATTATTTAAATAAAACAAGTACGTCGAACTTACATGATTCATTGATTAAGTTGTTATTACGAAATGCGGTTTAACATTTCTATTGAATTTTGAAACATATAAATGAAGCAAAAGACTTAATCTATCAATAGAAAAAGTACCAGAGGACATAATTAATTAATTAATTAATTGTCTGTAATGCAGGTGACGTTGGAATTTATTTTGAACCAGTTCTATACATTTAGTAAAATTTAATATTATGGAATTTGTAACTAGTCTTATGTAATTCAAAAAAAATTAAGCACTTTTTACTTCGTTGTACGAAGTAAAGGAAATATTGTGATCGCGAAAAATTTTTGTTTTCAGATTTCAACGGAAATATCGATTTTTTAACATCTCTGATTCCATTTTGAATAGTTTCAGCGTGAAGTTTGTACGTACGTATGTGTATCGCATAACTCAAAAACGATTAGCCTAGGATATTGAAATTTTGGATTTAGGTGTGTGAAATTTGGACACCAAAAGTATCTAAAAAGCACAAAATCCAAAAAAATAATTAGTTTTTGGACTTTTTCTTAACTGCAGTAATAAGTCCTCATTGAGAGGTTTTCAACGATATATCATAAGTGGTGGTTAATTTCATTGGTTCCAGAAATAAGTGGTGCTTATTTTCAATGGTTAATAGCGAAATAAGATTTTAATTAATGAAATATTTGGATCTTACAAGGAAATGTAACATCGTTTCGAATCCGACTTTATAAACAAGTTTATCATTAAATTTTTTTAAATTTATTTAAATATATTGATTTATTAATAATTATTAACCTCTGATCGTAAAAAAAGTTTACAATAAATAATAATTCAATAACAATAAAAAAGGTATGAAAAAATCAGAAGTTATTAGTGGAATAAAATTTTATGCACTTTTCATTTTAATTCAGACATTTTTATAGAGGTTAATAATTATTAGTAAATAAATATATTTAAATTAAAAAAAAATTAAATATATGTATATAATTCGGATTCGAACGATGTGTGCTTGGTTAGGAATCCGACCTGTTCTCACTTACACCACATAACTATTTTAGCGACGTGAAACAGAATTATTATATAAACGAATATAAAATGCTGATACAGGCACCACAAAAAAATGTGATGCAATGTGGTGTTCACCGCAACGCAATTGTGTAATTGTCCACTTCATTAAAGAAATGGAGGATCGTATCTCACTTTCAAATGAAATAAGTTTAAATGAACTGCAGCAAAAAAATGTGTGTATGTAATTTAATAGGCGTACAAGCGTATAGTCTCCACATCAAAACTTTTTGTGGGTGGATAAGATTTATGATGAAATTTTATTATAAAATTATCATTATACGTTTTAATAAATCAAAAAGAATTTTGTAAATTCAAAAAATCGGTATTTTTCTGTTCCCTCAACTCCAAAATCAACTGTCAAAAATTTTTTGAACGTAGTTTTTGCTACGTAATGGGAGAAACTAAAAAAAAAAAACTACTAAAAAATGTACAACAATAAAAAATTACTTAAGATTTTTTTGATGAATTATGAAATTTTATTGTAATATTATTACTGAAAATTTATTATATAAAATTTTAATAAAAGTTTAAATAAGCCAAACAATTTAGAAAATTAAAAAAAAAGTATTTCTAAACTTTGATCTTTTCGCTCATCTTATTTCTCATCTCCCCTATTTTAGGATGAAAATAACATGGATATCTTTCGTATTGCTCCAAAGTATTCTTTTTTTTTTGGATACTTGCACTATTATTATGCCTAGAAATATATTAAAAATAATTCGTTTAAAAATATACAATAAATAAAAAGATAGCTTTTTTCGATTCTTGGAGAAGGGGAAATTTATAAAATAGTAGTAAGATAAACATGCACACATGTACTGAGTTTAATATAAAGTGGGATTATGTTAGCAAGATTTTGAGAAAATTAAAAACCCGAAATACCGCCGCCTGGGATATTGATCCCAAAATTTTACCAAAAAATTGTCCTACATACAATAGTCAGTACAAAATTTCATGAAAATCGGTTTATCCAGTCAAACGTTATAATAACTTTTTTTTTAACTTCCGGGTCCACCGTTAGGCATGCTTCAGAGGATGAGATGAATAATTTGTAGCGTGTGTGAAAATGCCATGCCTGACCGGGATTCGAACCCGGGACCTCCTGATTAAAGGCCGAGACACTACAACTCGCGCCACGGAGGCCGGCCTATATTAGGCTTTTAACGGATACAAACACCACGTAGAACGTACTAAAATTGCCCCCCACTGTTTTTCCTCCTCCATCTTTCCCCCACTCCCCCTCTTATTTTTTTCTCCTTTCCCCTTTCATTTTCCCGTTTTTTCTTTTCCTCGGTTTTTCCTCTTTTCTTTTTTCGATTTTTCCCTTTCTCCCTTTTTCCCCGCGCGTAAATCAGTCCAGTAGTTTATTAGTCTATAGCGGACACACATATTAGAAACATTGAAATGGAATCGTAAAATTTTTGTAAGCGTGAGTTGCTTTTACGTCCAACAGATAGCGCTGTTTTTCAAAAAAGCATGTTTTTACCTGTCACTGGTTTGACATCTTAGATATGTAAATAGTAGGTATATAAAAACACGCGCGTATTCGAATGTAACGTTGTGTCAAAATTTCAAAGCAATTGGTGCTGAACTTTCGGAGATTTAAGATTTTGAACAAACGAACATTTACATTTTTGTTTATATGGATTACAAATTTAGAATTAAGAATAATTTTATTTTTTCCTCATGTAGGGTATTTAATAATTATTTTATATCTATATATAATTTAGAAAAATAAAAATGTTTAGTTTCACCTTTTATATCGGTGGGATAACTAGATGTATTGCTAGCTGTTGATTTCTTTGCACGCGATAAACAGAGCTGAAGTACTTTAATATTTTAAAATAGCGTATTTGGCTAGTTTATAATTTTAATTTTATATTATAACATATAAAATCTGTATAATCCATTGGAAATGCCTAATTCATCCCAGAATAAACAGTACATAACTTTTAATCGATTTTATTGCTTAAAATATAGCCTGTAGCGAAAAGGTTATATTGTCTAGTTTTGTAAAATTGAGTTGTACATATTACGCGCGTTTTATTATTTATGACCGTTTCAGGCTGCTCTCCATAACATGCATGGCTTTGCTGCTTGCCAACTATAATCTTCAACCTCCTTGTACTATACCTAATTCTTCTTCTTCTTCTTTTATCCCTCTTCTTGTTCCATTCTCTCGTCTTTTTTTATGTTTCGGTGTTTCTTTATTTTATTTTAATATTTTTTTTATTATTTATTTTTTTTAACTGTTTCTCTTCCCCTTAAAGGTTTCAAAACAATAATTTCATTGCTAATTGGAACTAAAATCATGTTCAATTTTATTTTATTGTTGTTACGTCTTATCTTGTTTTGTTTTTCATTCTTTCTTTTATTAATCATCACTTTATTCTCCGTGTTCTGTTCCGTTCTCAAGTAAGTAACTCGTCCATCATTTTCACACATTCCCTGTCCATTGCCTTACACTTCTATTTCCATTTATTTTTAGTGTACTTCTCTTTTTTATTTATATATTATTTATTTTTCTTGTTCTTCTATTGTTGTATCATAAATCTCTTTTACAAATTACTTTTTTGGTATTGCTTTTTTTTTCTTTTTTAAGAAAACATAGTTCTTTACTCGTAAATATAATTTTGTTGAAAATACTTCAACTATTTACAATAATAAAGTCAACTGAAATTACCGTTTCGTTTTATTTTATTACTATATTTAACCACGTATTGAATTATGTAAAAATGTCTTACATAAAAAATACAATATTTGTTTTTAAAAACTACTCCTGGATAATATTCACTTCTTTCATTCATAATTAAATGAAGACAAATTAAAATTTTTATACATTTTTAAAAAAGGAATTACGCAATTAAAATATTAAAACTTACATTAAGAACATATTTTTAATATGTTACGAATTAATTAAAAATGAATGTAATTTTTACTAGATTAACTGTTTTTTAGTATCAGTTAATCTATTAATTTTTTTTTTAAACACGATATACCGTAGAAAAATCTATACTAGAATAAATATAAATTAAAATAAAAATAAATTTTATGTTTACAAAGATTATTATGGTTAAATCGTTTGAATTTTTTTTATAAATGTAATGTATTCTCTTGAATAATAAATAATAATTACATTAAATTAGATTAAAGCATAATTAAAACATATAAATCACATTAAGAACGATCGTTTAGCTATTCGTAGGGTATAAAAAAAACCAAAAAAACCAAAAACCATCCTTGTTTAAGTACAATTTATAAAAAATTATTGAAAATATGTAATACATAAACCACACGGTTCCCGTGCGAAATCTCACAATAAAAGCATAACTATCTTTATGAATAACAACCATGCAATGCCAGGTTTACAAATGATTTTCCTTTTCCTTCGTTACTAAGGCGGTTGCGTAACAGTACGTAAATCTGTTCGAAACGTGTAGATGATGTTCAGCTCTACTAGAAATATTTTCTCAAAAGGGATTGGTTGTCTAATGAACGTTGTTACTTTCATAGAAAATTACCCTGAACTAACATAACTTGTATCTTATTTACCTCAAAAACAAATAACAAAAAGTTCTGAGTAAGAAGTCGGACTTTTCGTTATTTTGTTTCCTTTCCCCCCCCCCCACCATTCAAACACATACCCACTTATCATGACCCTCAAAGTAGGTAAAACGCTTTCTAAATACGCTGAATAATATTACTAACAGCAGGTACCACAGATAAAGAAAACGTCACGTTTCAATTTGTAGCATCATGACGATCACGCATCTAACTTGCTCCGCTCAAATGTTTTCGATCATATATTAAGCGTAATTTAAGAACGACTCAATCAATCTTCATCAAGTTTTCACATACACAATTTTAGATATAATACCACAGCATATATAAATTTCAATGACATCATTCTATAATTCTGGAGATTTTCAAACCACAAAATTTTGTACATAGACTTATAGATAAATACATAAGTTAACCACAATTTAATTGAATGGTATTTTCGTATTCCTCTTGCATCAAAACATAAAGGAAATTCGTTTTTACTCCCCCACTCTCACCATTCGATCGAAAATAATACCGTACTTTTCTTTCAAAAGTCTGTAAAACAACTGTTCAGGCAAATACCTGAACTAAGTAAATAGCTAAATACCTGAACCCTAGGTAAGTACCTAGAAGTGTCAAATTAAATTGTGAAAACATTTTATAAAACCTGCACCACAGTGTTTAAATTTACTAAATAAATAAAAGATTTGAATCTGATTACGATATGAAAATCGTAGTGGAATCATAGAAACTATGTAAGAAATAAAATTGTTAAAAGCTAACTTCAATGTTGCAGATTTCTTGAAAAATATTTAAGTATAATTTTTAAAAAATGTTTAAAACTATAAAATATATATATTGTAACAATATGAAATACTAACTTGTTCCCATGCGACATCTTACAATAACATAATAACTATCCTTAAGAATAAAAATCATGCAATGCCAGGTTTACAAATGATTTTCCTGTGCCTTCCTCACTAAGGCGGTTGCATAGCAGTACGAAAAGCTCTACGAAATGTACTTCTCTACAAAAGATATCTCCTCTAATGGAATTGTTTGTCTAATGAATGTTGTTACTTTCATAGAAAATTACACTGAACTAGTGTCATTTATAGGTTAGTTATCTAAAATGGTTAACAGTCATAAGGAACACTGAAATATACTAAAAAAATAACAAAGTATTCGTTATTTCTGTTTGCTGGAAACTAATTTATATATAAAAGTTAATAGTTTACATTATCTAAGATTATAAAAAGATATTATTCCAAAATTTAATCAACTTAATTGTAGATGTGTAACGGATAACGAATTACAATATTATTTACTGTACAGTTTTTAAATATTTAAAAACAGGATAAATATCAACAACCTACCAATCAGCATTGTTGATATTTACCTTACCTCATACGCAAGAAGGTTAGTAAAAATTTCATAGATTGAGCCCTCATTCTTGAGATAATTCTCGGTAATAACAAATTGGTCTGACAAGACGCTGCTGATCAGAAATACGGAAGCTGAGGCTGCTGGAATCTTCACTCTCTTCTCACATCTCCCTTTGCGCCAGCTCCCTCATGCTCATATACGAGCCTTGAAGACAAAGTTCGTGTTCTATTTGAGGGAGATATATTCGGCTTATATTTGACTTTCGTACATACTCTTTAAAATGATATTTGTTATTTACATAAAGCCTAGAGCAATATTACAAGCATAGGTATCTTTCATAATAGTTCTTAAGCTATTCAGGTGCGTCAAATTTGATCAGATCTGTAAATTTAAAAAAAATTCCTCGTACTAGATTATTTGTAGAGTGCGCTAGACGAAAATATAAGGTTAGCTGTGAGAGGAAGGTCCTTGTAATACACATTATACTACTATATTCGTAAATGTATTCTACATCAACTAGGTATTTTTCATGAGTAATTGTTTATAGTAATAATAGAACTATTTGAATAAATGGAGATAATTTTTTACGTTCAGCTTTTTATTGTATCTAGTGAATAAGAAATAATTTTACCTATAATTTACTTAGTAATTTTACTATAGATTTATTTCATTTATATATTTTCACATATATATTTTTTTTAATAATATTAATGAAAAGCACTTATTCTAAAAGTTATCGTTGTAAATGCAATTAATACATTAGTGCAAATTTATTATTTTCTTTAGAAATGTTGTGTTTTTGGTTTTCGTTTCTCGAAAAAAAAAACATTATTAATATTATTGTGAGGGAACGTCCACTCCTTCCTGCTAATACACACTTGATATCTACGTCATTTGACAGGCAAGCCCCTACGTGTGAATTCCTACTTGTGTGTTAGTGTTTTCTACCACGTAAGTGTAACTTTTGTTCGATACTTGCCCGTCTCGCGACCCTGTGTTGGTGTATACTGTGGAAATGTGAATGAAAATGTCATGTGTCATTGACCTATTCTGACCTATTCTTACCTAATCTGATAGGGCAGTTCCCCACGATGGGAGCCTCGGCCCCCATCGGGAACCCCCCTCGATCTTGAGAACAACCAGAATTTTTCTTCTGTAGCTTAGGTGACCCTCCCCTGGGGAGCTACCATTCCCGGCCCTAACGTACGTTTAAGTTGAGGGGATGCATGCCCTTCCCCTCAACTTCGCCTAACTTGTTTGTGTTGTGTTTTTGGCGTAATAACAGGATCGGAGGGGAGGTACCCTCTGTAAAATCAACTTAAAATTCATTCCAGTGACAAAGGCAGTTGTACGTGTATAACCTGTAACTCCTTTTAGAGAAATGAGAATTTATTAACAACGTTTCTCTAGAAACAAAATTAATCTATTTTTATTTGATTTTTTTTTATTGTTGAGAAATTATTTAATAATTTTAATAATTGTCGGACTATAAATTCAGTAATTTCTTCTCCTATTCAAAATATTTTAATATTTGAGTTTCTACGCTGTTCTGGAGCTCGATGTCTGTGTCAAAATGTTGTCCTCCTAGCCAGCGTTTCATGAGAGCAAAGAGGTGAAAATCGGATGGAGCCAAGTCCGGGCTGTATGGTCGGTGATCAAACACTTCCCAACGAAAACGCTGCAGGAGCTTCTTTGTTTAAGCTACAGTGTGCGGCCGAGCATTGTCATGGAGTTAGACAATGCCTGATGACAACAATCCTCTCCGCTTATTCTGAATTGCCCTTCGTAGACGTTGAAGATTCACGCAGTATGAGGCTGCAGTGATGGTCGTGCCATGTTCCATGAATTCCACCAAGAGAACTCATTCCAGTCCCAGAACACAGTAGCCTTCTCCAACTTTCTGTTGGAGACGATTCGCTTGAACTTCTTTGGTTTATTGGGAGAATGAGAATGCATCCACTGTTGGGATTGTTTCGAAATGGATCCATGTCTCGTCCCCTGTGACAATTTTGTTCAAAAAATCTTCTCCATTGTGGTAGCGCTGGAGAAACGTTAGATAGGTGTCCATTCTCATTGTTTTGCGATGGTCAATGCAGAAATTGTGAACCGATGATTTTCTCGAATTTCCTTATCCACTCGCTCAACGAGATAATCGGTTGACATTCGCTTCCTTCCCTGACCGCCTGCATCATGAACAATCTGTACGTCCTGCTTTAAAGTTCCTGCACCATTGTCGAACTTTGGTTCACCCGATTTTTTCGCGTGTTTTTATTTCGCGACCGATCGGACCTTGAAAAAAAATAACCCTAGTACTTTAACATTATATAAAAAAATTATACCTCTTATTTCTTTCATTTTATTTTATGTTTTGTATATTTTTTCTCAAAAAATTATACAAAATAAAATAAACAAGTCATTCTTCATGCGCAGAATTTTGGAACATTTTATTTAGTTGTAACAATATCAAATTACTGATTTTTTTGTAATAACATTTTTTCACTTCTACGTATACATAGAAGGGGAAAAATAAGGTTTTAGGTGATCCGACACGAAGTAAAAGTTATTTCTGATAACAGGAGAAGCATTTGTAAAAATAACAAGCTACCCTTGCTAGACTTATAAGGAAAATGAGGTGTGCAGTGGTTTCCCGTTGCCTTTTTGACCAACCAAATGCACAGCACAAAGTGTAATATTTCATTATTTATAAGTTACATATCGTTATTTTTCTTATCGCTACTTAATTTATCTGCATTGCTTCTCCAGTGAATACGTTTTTTTACGAAGGAGGGGGTTTTCTTGTATTAATGAAAATTAGAACACTTTATACAAAATTATACCTTACAATTAAAATTGTTTAAGAGTGTCCTTTTTCAATTTCAAACTTTGTTGATAATGATAAACACTTTCTGTCGGCGCATTTGAACCAGGTAAACACGAGAAATATACGGAAATATTTCATTTCATTTTCATCAACGGGTATCTCATTATTGTTCAATTCCTGAAGTTTTTATTTATAAATGCTATTATACAGGAAAATCTATCCGCTATTACTTTAGATTTCACTGAGCTAGTGTAATTCAGAGGTTCTTTAATTTCTTAAAAAACGTTATCCATCGAATGACGTAGAAGCTTCTTATCTATTAATAATTAATACGTTTGTTGGGAATTTCGACGAAAAATCCTTTTTTATTAGCAAATAGGAACGCTAGTAAAATAAAAATTGATCTTCTGGACTTCTACACTATTTTGCTTATTTATGTTAATGAATATATGGGATCACCTTATATTTTTCACCTTATATAGTCGTTACGTTTCAAGCAATCTGAGGAGCTGGTGAAGGAGAAAAAAGTTATTCCGACTACAGATAGGAAATTGTGCAGGAAATTCTCTTACATTTCAAATGCTATCGAATAAGATTTAGTAGATAAAGTTATATGGTTCTTTTTACGTTTGGAGATTTTTATGATAATACTGAAAGATAGGTCCAATAATAATACGGATAATTCAGCTAGTGCCGAACAAAGTTAAAAAGAGGAAGTTTTTCAGCGTGTCAAAACACGCACGAGATCGGGGTAGTTGGAATCTTTTTAAGGAAGAGAGCCTACTCAGGAGAGTAAAATGTAGAAATACAAGTATCTAGAATAGAGACTCAAGTAATTGCAATAATTTAGGTTCGAATTTGCAGTCGCATATCTATTCTATTATTATTATTATTATTATTATTATTATTATTATTATTATTATTATTATTATTATTATTATTATTATGTTCAAAATATTAATGATTCTAGGTTTTTTCTTCTTAATTTTGATCTTTCCACACAAAACTTCTTGTCAAATGCTACTGTTTTGTAAAGACCGTTTCATTGTAAAAATATTTAATCTGAAAACTTTATAAATATTTTTTATTTCTCTTAAATTACATAACTTATGCTACTTCCCTGTATAATCGCTACATGAATTAAGGCATTTGTCATAGCGATACACCAGCTTCAATATACCCTCGTCGTATTCTTCTGCTGCCAGTCCATTTATCCACTGATTAACAGCATTTCTAAGTTCATCGTCACCCACGAATTGCTTACCACTCAAAATGTCTTTACATTACATATTTCCCAAAAAAAATAATACAGCCATACAGCACGGACTTGGCTCCATCCGATTTTCACTTCTTTGCTCACATGAAACGCTAGCTAGGAGGACAACATTTTGACACAGACATCGAGCTCCAGAACAGCGTAGAAACATGGCTGAAAACACAGGCGGCTCCGTTCTATGACAAGGGTATTGGAAAGTTGGTACCACGCTACGACAAATGTCTAAATCGGAGTGGCGACTATGTAGAAAGATAACGTAACTATGTAAGTACTTGTAACAAATAAACAATTTTTCATTTTCGCTGTAGTTTTAATTTCGTGACCGATCGGATCTTGAAAATAAATAACCCTCATATATGGATCTTTTGCACTATAGGACTGCACAGCTTAAAAGTTTTGATGGAAGTCAAATATTAAAATATTTTGAATATGGGAAGAAATTACTGAATTTATAGTCCCATAATTATTAAAATTATTAAATAATTTCTCAACAATAAAAAAAAAATCAAATAAAAATAGATTAATTTTGTTTCTAGAGAAACGTTGTTAATAAATTCTCATTTCTCTAAAAGGAGTTACAAGTTATACACGTACAATTGCCTTTGTCACTGGAATGAATTTTAAGTTGATTTTACAGAGGGTACCTTCCCTCCGATCCTGTTATTACGCCAAAAACACAACACAAACAAGTTAGGCGAAGTTGAGCGGAAGGGCATGCATCCCCTCAACTTAAACGTACGTTAAGGCCGGGAATGGTAGCTCCCCAGAAGAGGGTCACCTAAGCTACAGAAGAAAAATTCGGGTTGTTCTCAAGATCCAGGGGGGTTCCCGATGGGGGCCGAGGCTCCCATCGTGGGGAACTGCCCTATCAGATTAGGTAAGAATAGGTCAGAATAGGTCAATGACACATGTCATTTTCATTTACATTTCCACAGTATACACCAACACAGGGTCGCGAGACGGGCAAGTATCGAACAAAAGTTACACTTACGTGGTAGAAAACACTAAAACACAAGTAGGAATTCACACGTAGGGGCTTGCCTGTCAAATGACGTAGATATCAAGTGTGTATTAGCAGGAAGGAGTGGACGTTCCCTCACAATAATATTAATAATGTTTTTTTTTTTCGAGAAACGAAAACCAAAAACACAACATTTTTAAAGAAAATAATAAATTTGCACTAATGTATTAATTGCATTTACAACGATAACTTTTAGAATAAGTGTTTTTCATTAATATTATTAAAAAAAAAAAATATGTGAAAATGTATAAATGAAATAAATTTATAGTAAAATTACTAAGTAAATTATAGGTAAAATTATTTCTTATTCACTAGATACAATAAAAAGCAGAACGTAAAAATTATCTCCATTTATTCAAATAGTTCTATTATTACTATAAACAATTACTCATGAAAAATACCTAGTTGATGTAGAATACATTTACGAATATAGTAGTATAATGTGCATTACAAGCACCTTCCTCTCACAGATAAGCTTATATTTTCGTCTAGCGCACTCTACAAATAATCTAGTACTAGGAATTTTTTTTAAATTTACAGAACTGATCAAATTTGACGAACCTGAATAGCTTAAGAACTATTATGAAAGATACCTATGCTTGTAATATTGCACTAGGCTTTATGTAAATAACAAATATCATTTTAAAGAGTATGTACGAGAGTCAAATATAAGCCGAATATATCCCCCTCAAACAGAACACGAACTTTGTCTTCAAGGCTCGTATATGAGCATGAGGGTGCTGGCGCAAAGGGAGATGTAAGAAGAGACTGAAGATTCCAGCAGCCTCAGCTTTTGTATTTCTGATCAGCAGCGTCTTGTCAGAGCAAATTATTATTACCGAGAATTATTTCAAGAATGAGGGATCAAATCTATGAAATTTTTACTAACCTTTTTGCGTAGTTTGGGGATATGACGTCATGTACCGAATTCTACAACTGAATCAGGAAATTTAAAGAAGGGCAAGAAGCTCTAGAAAATGAAACGCAATAGGCGTTCAAGGTCAAGTGTAATAAATGACAATATCGATCGAACTGTGTCACCTTATTTAAGGTGATCGGAATTCTACGATTGATAAAATTACTTTGGAAATAAAAGTGCCCATTCCATTAACACAAAGCACTTAGAGTTCCATAAAGTCTGTGACAGGTAGGTTTCAAGATTCGAAATTGTGAGCTATGGGTAATTATTACACTCCCCAGTTATACCCTGTTATAACTGGGTGGGCCCAGTAATATGGTAAATGGAAACCACTTCAATCCTCACTTTCTGTAGTAAACCAATGAGATGTTTTATTTTTAAAAGTGGATATGTAATTTATTTAAGTGGATGGTAACTCATGTGAGGTCACCTACAACAGTTTCGGTTATTGTATTTAACAAGCAAAATATAAACCCAAGAGTAGCCAAAGATAAAATTACAACTTTAATAAAACACTCGATCTCTCATCTTTCCATATAATTTCGAAGTCCTATGCAACTTATACCTCGCAGATTCTATGTTTCTTCATTTTAATTGTTATACCACGTTTTGTTTTCCACGCAGTTTGTAATATTGCTACTGAAATCAACTATAATTTTTATTAAATTTACCTGAAGTTGAGAATTTTTTCCAAGCATAAATATTAAAAATGACTATCTCTTATGAATATTCTTGTTGTTATTATTTTTAATTTTAACAAAATAAATGCCGGCTGCTGTGGCGCAAGTGTTAGCGTCTCAGCCTTTTACTTGGAGGTCCTGGGTTCGAATCCCGGTCAAGCATGGCATTTCTTATACGCCACAAGTTTTCATTCGGGCTAAATGATCACTGCAGACGATACCTGCACAAATTACCGAACAGATTATTTATCATTCTTATATCTGTGTTACAAATACAGTAGCTGAGATACAAGAATTAATAAAATTTCCTTTCTCTGAAAATCAATAATGCTTATTAAACAGCCAATCCGTATGGTTAACAATTAATCACTTACAGGACTGAAATATTACCTACATTTCGGTAGGATATGCCAATATCAAACAAAGTTTTGACTCTGTAAAGAAGGGGGAAATCACTTCACTTTTTTTCCTTAGATAACCCTGGCGTGGAATGGTTATTATTCTTAAGAAAGATTATGTTATTTTTAGGAATTTATTTGTACCCATAATCGGTCGCCTACAACCATTACGGATGTGGTATATTATGTATTTAACAGCCTACATCAGTGATTCCCAAACTGTGTGCCGCGGCCTCTTCACAGGGCGCCACGAAATATTGTAAATTTATAATTAATTAAACCTATACGTTTATAATTACTAATTTAATGTTAATAAAGTAAAAAAATAATGAAGATACTCAAATTTTATTTATTTTGATATCTTACGAATAATCATACTTTTACTTAGGGTAGGGAACCATGAAAAATTTTAATCGATAAAGGGCGCCGCGACTTGGAAAAGTTTGGGAACCACTGGCCTACATAATAAACTAACTGATTTACAATTTAACTATGTTTAAACTAATTTTACACATATACCTAAGAAAATAATATTAATTTATATATTTATTGTATTTTTTGTAAAAGGATTAGAAATCAAGATTTTCCTCCATTGGGAGATAAATATTAAGTTTATTATCCTATAATCAGTCAAGAAAAAATATAGCTCCCGAGATTATAACTATAATAGGCACCAATTACCTTCTTTTAGAGTAATGATGTTCATTATACAGAATGTTACTGTTGTGAACAAAGTGAAGGTTTTTCTTGTAAGATTAAATACTCCCACTTTTCAGAGGGACCATCATTTACGTATACAACTGTAGTATATTTGCTTCAGTGAGGAAGTTGACTGAAATTATTTCGTTCTTTACTTTCCCTTGTACATCTTGGCATGATACGCTTATTATTCTGTGTAATAATGTTCAGAACTGATTTGTGAATCAGATCAGGTCGCAACGACTTTATGCATGTAACGTATATATTCCGTGTAATAAGCACACTTATAATGTATAATTAATTACTTTCTCATACGCTTAAAGTTTTTTTCTTGTTGTTGTTAGTACCCAGAAAATGTCATTTAAAGATTTTTTGTATTTAAACTTGGAGAAATTTTAGTTCTAAAATCGATTATTACTTGTTTATAAGTGTCAAATTTAAAGTGCAGTAACCAGTAAAATGTTTGTATTTGCCCTCAAGATACTGTTTAGTAATATATAGATAGACTTTATAATATAAAGCGATCGTACATCCTATTCAACAAGTTTTATTGTTATTATTATTATTGATAATTCCAAGGCTTTTAATTGAATTTTAAAAGAAAATAATAATAATAATATATAGCTGAAATTGATTTGTCGATGATCAGTAGGCGAAGCAATCGACGACGTGTATGCATTGTTATTCCCTGTTATTTTTATTGTTATTACAATAGCCTATATTATATTGTAATAACATTCTTATTATTACTATTATTATTATTAAATCTGGTACTATAGAGTAAGAAAGAAGTGAGAGAGGAGGGATTGGTGAAGTAAAGGGCGGTTTGTTATAAAGTAAAAAGAGGGGTGGCTTCGCTTTCTTATTAACCTATCTTTAATAAACACAATAGAGATGTCACTCACATTGTACCTATAGCCTGCCTACGGGGGGCGTCAATAATTAATAATTCATATTTCTATTGTTATTAGTATTATTATAATATTATATGTTACATGCGTTAACATCGCAATCATTGTTTCAACCTTCATTTCAATTATAAAATTACTATTATTATTATTAATTATCATTCTTATAATTGCCATTATATATTTCTTCTGTTATTGGCCTATAACATTATTGAATTTAAAAGCCTAAATAAATTTTAATATAAAATCTTTTTAAAAGTTTTAAATTAAACATTTAATTTTTTTTTAAATTAAAAAATTTATATTGACTGAAGAAAAAAATATTTCTCCTGAGATTAAACTTTCACAATCATACATCACAGAAGGTTTACCATCTTACCATACATTACGCTGAAAAAGAAGATTAGGCTCTAAAACCATTGATAAGTTCTACTTTGCGGGCATCATACCTGTAAAGTTAAGCTGCGAGAAGGAAAGTATGGTAATTAGTGAAATAATAGTGTATAATTTTGTTTACATTTCCCAAAATTTTATGACTTAAGAACCTCCCCAAAAAAAAAAAAAAAAAAAAAAAAAAAAAGTGGGAGTAATGTTCGTACGTACGTGTGTCAGTGTATTTGAAGCTTAAAAATTTTCAGCCTAGTCAAAAGTTAAAGGTAGTCATAAAATGATTTTGATGAAATTGTGTATATATTGGGACAATTTGTTGGTAAAATTTTGGGATAATATCTGCAGGTGGCGGGAAGGCAAGTCGGGCGGTCAGTTTTCTCAAAATTTTGATATGTCGCCACTTTATATTATATATTAACTCCACTTTATATGCGTGCGTGCTTATCTTATCACTTTTTTTTTAAATTTGCTCAAAATTTCCCCCTTATCTCCAAAAATAAAAAAAAAACGTTTGTTTTTATTTATTAGAAATTTTTTAACTGAATTCTTTTTATTGTCTAATATAAAGGCATCTTAAGAAAAAGATTTAGAGGCGTTATTGTAGTGGGGGAACCGATTAATGTTTAAAATGATCTATTCTTTAAATTTTTCAAAATTAGTTTAATTTTTTCTTTATAATCATTTACTAACAATATTACAAAAAAAAAATTATCGTAATTCACCCTTCACCAAACCAAAAAGAAATCTTAGATAATTTTTTATTGGTTATACATTTTTTTACTGTAATTTTCATAAATTTCTTCTATTTAACATATTAAACGTAGAAAATTCGAACAATTTTCCGCAATACCTCTTCATTTGTCACTTTATCCACCCATCTGATTTTTAACATTCTCCTATAGCACCACATTTCAAAAGCTTCTAATCTTTTCTTCTCAGATACTCCGATTGTCCAAATTTCACTTCCATAGAAAGCGACACTCCAAACATATACTTTCAAACATCTTTTCCTGACATTTAAATTAATATTTGATGTAAACAAATTATATTTCTGACTGAAGGCTCGTTTCGCTTGTGCTATTCGGCATTTTATATTGCTCCTGCTTCGTCCATCTTTAAGAAAAAACCCAAAATCCAATTTTTTTTTTAATTTCGGCTTTTGTAGACACTTTTGGTTCAATCGATTGCAATCAAAAGGGAAGGTGCACAACTAGATTTTACAACAGTCCTAATTCAAAATTTCAACATTCTACGGCTAATCGTTTTTGAATTATACATACGTACGTACAGAAGTCACGCCGAAACTATTCATAATGGATTCAGGCATGATCAAAATGGATATTTCCGTTGAAATCTGAAAATTTTTAGCGATCACAATACTTCCTTTACTTTGCATAAGGAAGTAAAAAGCGTTAAATAGTTCTTTAGGTGTTGTTCACCTTTGTAAACTTATTTCACACTAATTTACGAACACGTATTATATTATTTAATATTAAAATATTTCAATACATTTTAATTAATTTTTAATTTCTTTATTTGTTATTTAAATGAGAACTTTTAAATTATACGTAGCTAAGAAACGAAAAAATTTTCTACATATCAATTAATATTAACTACATTATAATATCAATAGGCAAGCTTGTTATTAACAGGAAAGAAAACATAAAAATAATATTTTTAATTATAGTACGCATAAATTAATTAAAAGATAATAAACGTTTGAATAATGTAAGATTAGAATAAATTTAAATTTTAACGTAATTATAGAATAAATTATTATTTAATTCAATTTTTTTTAAGCAAACTCTAAATTTGTAAGCTTTTAGTCTACAGTTTACATCTAGATGTACAATTTAATTTCCATAGATAATATCAGTTTTACATTGAGTTCTATATATTATATACAGGCGACTATTAATAAATTTTATAAAATCAATTCATTTTAATTTTTTAATAAAATAAATTTGGAATCATCTATTTATTATAAAAAAAATAATAAATAAAAAATGGGTCCAACCCGTATTTAAATTGTCGAACTGAATAATTATTATTAAATATTTTACAGGTTTATAAAGATGAAATCGAATTCTGTTGGTAAATAAGCACATTTAAATGAAAAAAAAAAAACTTTAAGAAAGGATCAAAATTAATTTAGTGCTTAATGTTATTTTGAGTTTTTAAATCAAATATATATAAAGTCACGTATTAAACAAATTCAGAATATTTTTAAGAATATTGTTTGCGTTATAATGACGTCTATTTTGACTAAAATACGCGCTGATAGTTGCGCTAATATATGATTTTAAACAATGAATTCTGCTATTTATTTAAACCTCAGACAAGTGAATAAATTTTGTACGTAAATATATTTGAATTACCTCACCAATATTCTTCATTTCTTTAAAAAAAACTGAAAATGAATTGTATAATTTTCGGGTTAAGCCGGTTAAGTAAAGCAATTCATTTTTTCAGTTCAGTTATTATATTAAGCTTTGTCTGTATTTTTATCATAAAATAATTCAATTTTATTGAAAAACAATAATCAAAATAATATTACCAAAATACAGACATAATTCTAAATAAAAAAATTTCTAATTTTCATGGAATTGGGTAAACATGTTTTATTTCTCTTCTTAAGAAATACTAAAGAGTAAATATATCAAAAAAATTAATATTTTTATATTTAAATCCAAACGGTAACTTATGAGATGGATTTAAATTTAAAATAATTTTTTTTGTTTCAAATATTTATTTGTAATCTGTTACATTTTTGTAAGACCTTAAGAAAATTATATATATATATTTTTTTTGCTTTATGATATCGCCATATAAGCTTGAAGCTTGTTAAGGGATATGGAAATGAAATTTTGTAATGTATGAAAAATGCCATACCTATCTGGGATTACCACCCGGGATCCCCGGATGAAAGACCAAGACGGTCTTAATATACACATTAAAAAGGATTCCCCAATGAAATTACTCAAAAATTATAAAATAATACTATATAGAACTTCTGAAGGTAGAACATAGTTTGTTCACAAGGCAATTTTGAAGAAGTGTTCTTCTATCAATAGAATAGTAGAAAAAAATAATAACAAGAATCATAAAAATAGCAGTTTTAAGAAATTCTTAGAAAATAAAAAATAAAAATAAAATTAATGGGCAACAAATTTTCATAGTGGTTTGAAAGCCTATTGATGTAGAAAATATAGATGCTCATAACTTCCATTAACTCCTTTTTGAAACAAGATATAACTAATTATATCCTACCGTACTAAACGGTATTTGTTAGTGCGTCTACCCCTTATCGTAGTACCGGAATGTACCGATCATTAACGGAAAATTCCGATTTGTTAGTACATGTCTCGTCAGGTCAGGTGTATATTTGTTATGTTATTTTTATCTATTTATATGTGAAATATATATTAATATATTTTTTATTTGTGTGATTGTTTTTCTTCATAAAATCGATTATTTATGTTAAGACTCAGGTTTCGTCTCCTTTTTATTTGTAAAAATAAAAATTTTTCAATTTTTTTCTTACTCTTTATACATTTTCACTCTTTATAAATTCTCACTTTTATTGTTACTCTTATTAAATAAATTTAACTAATACTCTATTGTTAGTCAGTCTTGTAATAATTATAAAATATATTCATAAATTTTACTACCCTAATTCATTCATTCAATATAGTAGCAAATCTTAAAACAGAACTATCTTCGATACAAATAATTCTATACTGAAAATACTATCGATTATCTGTTTAGAATCGTATGTATGACCTTTTTTTGGCCTTGTAGTTAAATTAAACATACATATAGTCAATTCAAATGGTAAACAATAAAGGTCAAAATTAGGAGAAACAGTAATGCTCAAAATATGTTGTTAATAACTCGACTACACATATCCCCGGTGATCACATGGCACGACTCAATGATCAGCTCTCGGAGTTACGTCACTGTACGAGGATAATTAGGGAAAATCTTTTCCTTTAAAAAACCTCAAAGAAAATATTCACGGATTCGAATCAGGACTGTTCGGGGGGCCAGTTCTGTCCACGCGTAAAACGATTAGGAAATTAGTCTTAAAAGACATTTGTGTTGAAATTTTCATGGAAGAAGTCTAAAACAGCTGTGTGCAATCTGGCTCCATCCTGCATGAACCACTCGTTTTCTAATCGAAACCCTTTTGCAAGAATCTGAGGAACATAATTATTACGCAGAATGTTTAAATAAAGTTCACTGTTCACTGTCCAAAAACGTTTGGCCTTATTATCCCGTGACTTGAGATAGCGGCTCATACCGTAATTCTTGGAGCGTGATGTAACTTTTCATGAAGCACGTGTGGATTTTTGAAAGTCCAAAAACGCAAATTTTGTTTATTAACGACCGGTTAGGTAAAAATATGCCTCATCTGAAAAACCAAACATATTGTTCAACAATACAGCTTGGTACACAGTCTGTACAGCGAATGTCATTCTTTGATATTTGTTGTCAAACGTTAATTTAGGCAATGCTGCTCTGACAACTTTGTCATTCTGTGGAAAAGAAACATCGGCAGGCCGTTCGCGCTTACTCTCAAATAATGAACCATCGCTATTAAATTTTTCGTAATGTCTACGTATTGTTTTAAATGAGGGCGACCACCGAGTTGGAAAAGGGGAGTGTGTAAGCCCTACAATTTTTGTTTCATTTAAAAACAACACAATCTTAACGCGCTGTTCAAAGAACAGTCTTCCTTTGTCAGCCATCTTGGAACGATATACAAACAGGGTACTCGGAAAGAGAAGAAACTAATATTCATAACTGACCCCCATAGGGAAAGACATCTCCACTACCCCCTCCGTTGCTAGCCCTTACGGGCTTTACCGGAGGTCATCTTCATAATCTCGGCTTTTGGCATATTAATAAATTAACAGTTAATATAATCCACCTTACCAGCACTTTGATATGTACTCTAGATCTTTCGGCTTACTTTGAAGCCATCATCAGGAGTTAAAATTAATACATTTAAAGTCAAAAGTTTAAAAAATGTTAGTTAAAATTTCAAAACAGTCGTGATTGTTACAGTTCTACTAGTACACACACTATCTTAGTATATAAATTATTTATCTGAGTATGTAAATTTTTATGATTTTTAAAACTTTTGACTTTAAATGTATTAATTTTAACTTCTGATGATGGCTTCTAAGTAAGCCGAAAGATCTAGAGAACATATCAACGTGGTGCTGGTAAGGTGGATTATATGAATTGTTAATTTATTCATTTAACATATCAGCTGTAACATGTTTAAGAAATTAATTTTGGCATATTCCAGTCCGCCTCGGCCAGGATGCCACCGATCCGAATGTCACGATCGGTGTACTACTTCTTAATGAACTCAAAAAAAAATCCATCTTTTCAACAACAACTTTTCGATATCTTAACTCTTAATTATTTATGGTGTCACTGAAATAAATACTTGAGTTTATATCTACTACGAAAGAAAAAAATTGTACGCAGAACGTCAGGTAATATTATGTATCCGTACTATGTTGTGTGACAAAATTAGGAAAACTAATTTGTCAAAACAGTCGTGGAAACTCATGTGATGTGATTGATACCTCAATCTTGTTTGAAAGTATCTCCTTATGTATTGTGTCAAAAATGAGTTCAGGAACTAAATATGTTACCCATATCTGAATTTAACATTCTCCAATGGCAGTCACATCCATTTCTCGATCATATTCAAAAATATGGTACCAAAAGTAAGAAATTGAACCCCTTATTATCACTTAAAAAGTATAAAGTAGTCTCTCAAACACCAGTGAGATTATTAGGAAACTGATAACAGAATTTTGGTTTATTAAAGAAATTTGATGATTAAAAAAGCAGTTCGTTCGTTACTCATTAATTCATTAATAAATATTTACAAGATTTTGGCTTTTTATCAAATAAAAAATTTTCTGGTAAAAATATCTTGGGTTTCTTAAACTTCCTAATGTAATACATTATTAACTTGAATATTTGTAGAGGTGGAACTATAAATAAATATATAAAATCCGCCTAATGCTGGCTTCAGGCAGCCCGAGTGAAACTAATTGTTTACACACGGAACGGGCGGACTATATACAGTGGCCTCTCTCTTTGTCACTACATTTTTAGTTGTAGGCTGTTATTACATTACCATCTTTCATTAATAAATTGTGAACCCATGCCTTTGATAGTAATGAATAACTCATATTACCGTATTGTCTTGCAAATATTAAATTATTTTGTAAAAAATGTTTATTTGTAGAGATAAGAGTTTTATTTACTATATTTTTTAGAAATTCTATATATTCCGTTTTACTGAAAAAATCGGAAAACTTTCGTAATTCCTTAACCGTCGAAGAAATCAAATTAAAACCTTTTGTAATCGATTCTTCGACGCAGAAATATTGTCTCAAAACATAAAATTTGTAATTTGTCAGATTTTTGAAGTCAGTTTAAAGTATCTTCATTTGTTTTGGTCGACGCTTTCTATTTCTAGTTAGAAAATTAATCAATGTTCACCATTTCAGCTGAAGTTCACATTCCAGTTGAGACATTGCTAGCTAAGAAATCACGTTGTGCAATTGTTTTTTACTTTACTTGATATAGAAGTGGTATTTTTGGTTGAGAGAAAAAAATCAGTTCTTTACAGAGTTTTAATTGATTAATTTAAATATATTAACATAAAAAAGAGTTATTTTCCGAACTTTTTCATTAAAAATATATTTTTTTTTTTTAAGTATGGATACAAAAAAAAAACCATCAACAGCGCATGCATTGTACTGTGTCTCGTGATGCGGTGGAGGTTATGGTGGGTTTGCTCCCATAGACCAGGAGATCATTCACCGGAGGAGGCTGAGTGAGCAGTGGGCATTACCACATACAGAACAAAGGAGAATATCAAATGACATTATGGAAGAACTGAGGCGAGTATGGCAGATGCAGTGAGATGCGAGCGGTAAGGGTAGATGGACCCATTGTCTGATTGGAAACCTGAGGAGTTGGTGTGCGAGGCCCCAAGGTTCGTTGGATTACTGTCTCACACAATTTCTGACGGACCATGGTGGTTTCAGAGAGTACCTATTCAGGTTTGGGCTAGATCATACTGCTAGCTGCCCGGTGTGTGAAGTAAATGAGACGGCATTCCAAGTGTTTTTTTTAGGTTTCCTCGCTTTGATGAAGCGAGGAGAAATAAACTGCATTCCATAGGCCGTAGGAAAATGTTTCTTTCTGAGGACCTGCTGCAAATTATGTTGAAAAGTGAGAAGAACTGGGTGGCTGTAGCCGGGTTTGCAAGGATCATAATGGAAGATCTGCAAGCATGGGAGAAGTCCTGCTTGAGTCTAAGGCGTCGGAGGGTGCAGGTGCGGACAGGCCCCCGGCGAAGCGGCTAGAGTGTTCCCCGTGCGAGTGGGGATCGTTTGAGTGCGATGAGGCTGGGGGCACTCCGCCCTAGTACTCGATGGCGGCCTCGGGTAAGTAGTGCGTATGATTTTCTGTGCTTGAAGTGCCTGATATATGTGTATGACGATTGATCGGATGTGATATTGTACGGTATTGTAGGTGATGAGATTTGTGTGATCTACTGTTTTCCTGTTCTCTGTTCATGACTGGTATATGACTGTGTGTGAGGGTGAATTATCCCCTCCTGATGAATTGCTTCATTAGCAATACCAAGAGGGAGTAGCCAGGGGTGGAGGTTAGTCGGTAATGCGCAGGTACAGCCATACAGCCATATATATACAGCCATATATAGGTATACGCACCTAATAACACCTTGTGTTGCCTTCTCGCCCGCTTAGTTCTTCTTAGAACTACAAGCAAAGCGGTGACTTAAAGGTTACTCAAGAGAAGAGTTAGGTAAGGTCTACGGCTTCGCAGTGAGGTCCCACCAAAGGAAGACAGGCGGACACGCTACCAATTCCGCTCCCACTTCCATACCCTTCCGGCAGTACGACTGCCTTAACCCGTCACCCCCACATACCACGGTGATGAAAGAGCAATCTTTTTCACTCCTTCAACACTTCAATCCGCTGTGCGCTTGGGCTTTTTCTTTTCAGGTGAAACTCAAAGTACTCCAAGGACAGCTAGAAGAAAGCGTGTTTGGCCATACACCACCAGACCCCCCAAACCCTCCGCGGACCATTATATTTTTTAGGGCTAGACCAGCATCTGCATCAAGCCCAAATTTTTATATAATAGGGGGGCATCTTATTCAAAATTGTCACCACCCCGGCGCACGGACGCTCGAAAACAACCTGCGTTATGTATATCTCTCCTGCCTGCCCTTACGGCGGGCAGACATCTAACCCTTAATAGAGGTATATCGCGCTCAGACTAGTAAATCCCAATCTATTTTCTACTGACTGAGATAGCTCTGGGGCGCAACGCCCCAGACCAATCCATCCAACCACATTTCCTTAATTCAAACCAAGTTAAATTGAAGTGAATTAAGCAAATGACAAAGTGTAAGCCCAAAAATCGCCTCCGACGTACTCTCCTAAAGAGAGGACGCCCACCTAAATAAAGGATTTCAGCCCACTATAGGCTGAAATGGAGTGCGTCATGGAAGATAAGCTTATTAGCACATCGTTCCATCGGGCCCCTACCAAACCTTCCATTGGATCGGAACGCAATCCAAACTTCACAAAACGAATAAACGCCAACCATTATTAATAACCGCCAGTCCATTAGAATTACCCAGCAGCAAAGGACGTAAGTCCGTATACTGCGAAAAGTAGGAGGGTATTGCACCCTCCGACATCCTTGCGTTCCGTTCCGTTACACCTTGTGAAACCTGTTAGCGAGCCCTACACTGCCTAAACGCCTGTAAATGGGGTTCTTCCACCTCTTTTTGTAGTTAAGAATACGCAGTTTAAAAAAATACTTTTTAAATTCTTTTATTTGAAATAGATGTTAAATTAATATATTTTAAGTTGTTAAGTTTTCTTTTTTTTAATTGGATACCTAATTCAAAATTATTACGACGTAGAAAAGAATGAATTGAAGAAATATATACTTAAAAAATTCTCTTTTGTTATTTTTGTCTCCTGAATAATAAACGGGGGAAAAAATGCCTTATTTTATAACGTATATTTACTGATCTTGTAATTGTAATAAAATTAAATGATTATTGTACTCGTACATATTATGTAATATTAATTATGAAATTCTTGTAATTGACAGATAAAAATCCCTAGCAATACTTAAATTATATTGTATAAAAGATATATTTATTAGTAAAAATTGAATTCTATATATCGAATGGAAAATATTCGCAATATCAATTACGTATTTATTGTTATTATTATTATTATCTTTTATTATAAGGTGATTAAAGAGAACATGTTCACAGTATTAAAATACATATTAGAAAAACAATTTAATAAAATGAGAAATAAGAAAAAAAATAAGAAAATTGAATTATTTTTTTCTTTTAGTTAATATGATAGTATACATATAGATAATATATAGAATGTGTGTGTGTGTGTGTGTGTGTGTGTACGCGCGCGAGCGCGTGTGTTTATGGTATAAAGATGAGATACAGAATATAACATAACAACACAATAACAGCAAGCGAGATCGGGTTTTATTAAGCCATTATGTAAAGTAAAGGATGCAGAATATTTTATAATAATATGCTAGAATAACAGGGTGTATTAAGTGGAAATAATTTTGCTAAATTAATTCAGTTTTAGCAGCGTTATATTAAGAAAAGACAAGACAATCAGTCCACGGGGCTTTAAGAGAAGGAAGAGAGATGTATAAAAGAGAAAGAGAGAGTATGACGATGAACGGTGTTGGGGTAATGTCTTTATTATTTTTAAACTGTTATTGCTTTGGTAGTTATTATAACGTGTTAGTCCAAGGTGTACCATAATAATAACTCTATCTCTATCATTCACTCATTCTTTCTACCTTTTATTCACTCACTCTATACGTCTACACACATAACATTATGCATATTTATGTTGTTTAATTGCCGGGTGTCCCGACCTATGTGTATACATATATATATATATATATATATATATATATATATACGTACACACACACACACACACACACCAACAAAAAGATAGTTGTACGTACCCGCCTCTCGTTTAAAATACAAAAGATTTAAAAATCAACCTCAAAAACCTTTTTTTTAAATAAATAAATAAAAAATGAGACAAACACATCAAGGATGTTTTAATAAACATTTACCTGTACTTTTAAGTTTTTTTTTTCATTTAAGATTTCTTAATTATCGGCTGCTTGGCGACTAACATACTGTATAATCCTTGTTTGACTCTCATAAGCCTACACGGCGCACTCTGGATATATTATGACAAATTAATTATTGTCGGGGAAACATCATACTTCATTCTTATACAGTTCTTTACTCCTAAATCCTTTTGGATTATTCTTGCATATGTTCAGTGTATGTTTGTCTATTTTTCTGTGTGTTTTTACGTAGGTTGTAAGAAAGACTTGACTGTTATTATTGTCGTCATTATTATTATTATTATTATTATTTTTAATGATTTATTGACCATTTCAATGGTAATCTATACTTTAGTATTTGTTTTCATTTTTTTTAATTTACTTATTTTTCTAATAAATTTTATTGTCAAATTATATAGTACATTACATTTACAAAAGATATTCAATAAATCACTTAGAAACGTTAGAATTATTAATTTATTATTGCATATGTATTTTATATGTTCATCTTTATGATATTTGATAAAATTTACTCGGAGTTGTTGATATACTAATTCATGTACATATATATATATATATATATATATATATATATATATATATATATATATATATATATATATATATTGTATACGAGAAAGGGGTGATGAATTATAATAATAATTATAAGGTATTTTTAGGGATGTAGAATGTAGGGGGTATACTGAAATGAAAAGACTAGCATTAGATAGGGAATCTTGGAGAGCTGCATCAAACCAGTCAAATGACTGAAGGCAAAAAAAGGGATTGTATGGAATTGGCGATTTATTAATATAAATAACAAAATTAAAAATCACAAACAGTAAGGGAAAATGCAGTTAAAGTATTAACAATCGATGCGCTTTATATTTTTACTTTTAATTTAGAATATGATGCTTCATTTTTACTTCTGTGCACGAAGTAAAAGAAGCTCTGTGATCGCGAAAAATTTAGGTTTTCAGATTTCAACGGAAATATCCATTTTGACCATTCCTGAATCCATTTTAACTAGTTTCGGCATAACGTCTGTACGTACGTATGTATCCCGCATAACTCAAAAACGATTAGCCGTAGGATGTTGAAATTTTGGATTTAGGACTGTTGTAATATCTAGTTGTGCACCTCCTCTTTTGATTGCAATCGACTTTACCAAAAGTGCCCTAAAAATCCATAATTCCAAAAACATATGGGTTTTGGACTTTCTCTTAATTGCAGTAATAAGACCTCATTGAGAGCTTTTCAGCGATATGTCATAAGTGTACTTATATTCATTGGTTCCAGAGTTATAGCCAAATAAAATTTTAATTAATGAAATATTTGAATTTTACAAGGGGAAGGCACACTGGTTCGAATCAGACTTCATCTCCTCTTTTAGGTTTTTTTTTTTTTTAATTTAAATATATTGATTTATTAATAATTATTAACCTTTGATTGTAAAAAACAATGTTACGATAAATAATAATTCAATAAGAACAATAATATATATATATAATATTTTTTTTCGTTATGGTCTCTTTGGACCGCGTTGAACTTTTTGCACAACAGATGTCTTCCGTCTGTTTTCCCAGTACAATTTCATTTCATCTCGTTTAACTTGTTTTTTTTTCATCAGTCCACTGGCTCCCAGTTCTTGTCTTATCTGTAAGTTTCCGGAAAATGTGTTTACTAATTTTATCTCTAAACTCAGTTCTGTTACACTCATTCAGTTACGCCTTCGTTCAATTGTAGTTCGCTGAGATCCTTCTTAACTTCGACGACCCAATCCGTAGTCGCTTTCATATTTGTTAAAAAACTAAAGACGCGCTCCGTTAACCTATCATTCGTCATCCTGAGTAATTTGACCGTAGAACTTCACCCTTCGTTTTCTCATCGTCGACGTCAGCGGTTCGTTGTTCCCTTTATAAAGTTCTTCGTTACTTCTTAGTCTGTAACATCTGTCTTCTAGTTTTCTTGGTCCCAATATTTTCCTCAAGATTCTTCTTTCACGTATTTCCATTACCTTCACTTCATTCTTTTTCCTGAGTATCAAACATTCTGATGCTTAGAGTGCCTCTGATTTGAGCACGGTAGTGTAGTGCCTTATTTTAATACATATATAAAATGTATAAGAAAAAATATCAAAAGTTATTAATGAAATAAAATGTTATCTACTTTTAAAAATGTGTGTGTGTAATTTAATAGGCATAAAATGAAGTCATGTGGTGTCCACATCAGATTTTTTTAACTTATTATGATTAAAATTTGTTAAATTTTAAAAGAAATTTAAGTAATTTTATTTTGTACGTACATCCTGATGAATTACTAATGTTAAAGCGTAACTATTTCAAGGAATATTTTGTCAAAAATTTTCATGAGTAGTTGGTCAAATATTAATTCAGAAATATCCCATTAAATATTTTTTTATTTATTAAATAATGAAGAAGGTTTATCACAAAACGTCACCCCATTAAAGTTACCAATCCTCTCATCAAATTGACTTAAATAGCTAATCCAGAAATTAATAATGCATTAAGAGAGAAAGAGAGTGAGAGAGAGTGAGTGAGAGAGAATGAGTGAGAGAGGGTAAGAGAAGGTGTGAGAGTGAGAGAGAAGTGATTTGTTTATAATAAAACAAGTAATTGAAAAATTTATTAATTTTTTTTACTATAAATTGGCAATTCATTTAATACCATATAACTGTAGCTATACAGTGTGACTATTTGAACACATCCTAAAAATAGCACTCATTTCTAATTATACATTGAAGTCAAATTTTTGTGTTTTCTACCTGCGTGACATAAATAACCCCAGAAATTACAACTTCATGATGAATTTTATATTTGTATTTTTCAACAGATCACGGATTATTTTCTCTTCAAATAGAAAATATTATTATAATATTAATGTCATATAATATTATATTATTATAATACATAGTGAGCAACATAAAACCGAACCCATAACGTAATCGCTGCAGAATCGGTAGGTTATATTGGAATGAAATTTTATGAATGATACGGATAAATTAAATAAGGAAAACATGAAATGTAATTTAAATGTTGCATTTATTTACCTTATTGTTACAAAATATGTTCAAAATGACCACCCTGGGCATAGATGCACTTTTGTGCTCGACTGATCATATTGACAGTCGTCTGACGCAAAACGTTGTTGTCAGTTGCGTTGATTTATCGTTGAATGTTCACCTTCAGTTCATCAATATTGTGGAGATTAGATGCATAAACTATCTCCTTTAAGTAGCCCCAAAGGAAAAACTCTGGGGAACGTCAAGGCCACCATTCTCTGCTGACAGTTCGTTCATTTGTGAAAGCTGCATGGACGCGTTCAGTGAAACGTTTTACGTGTTGACACGTTACTCCTTCTTGTTGGAAGAAGCTGTATTCTTTTTCATTATCAGTTAATTGCACATAGAATTCTTCGAAAATTTGTTAGGTAAACTTGTGTATTGACAGTCAGGTCAAAAAATATTGGTTACCGGAAATGGCACACCAATTACCAAATACAATTGGATTTGCCCAAAATTGGATTGGTGAAGTGATTTGGTTGAAGTGGTCGCTCGAATATCTCGTGAGGATTTCTCGCCATCCAATACATGGTGTTCTGCGAATTAACACGGCCGGACAAATGAAACCTTGCCTCGTCTGATACGAAATACGACTTCGGGTGGTCTATCTGTCTACCAACAATATTTTCTAGAAGTCAATTCCAATAATAAAGTCGTTTCGGCTTATCTGTCTTCTTCAGTTGTTGCAGAGTTGTAACGCGGTACGGTTTCATTTTTAATTCATGGAAGAATTTTACGACAGGATGTGCATTTAACACCCAAATTGTTGGGATAACTTGCGTAGTAATTTTTTGGACTGGCAGTAATTCTCTTTTCAATATCGGCAATTGCCTGTGTAGTTCTAAGGGAAGGTTGCTTATTTTGTTTTCCATTTGAAACCGAACTTGATGAACGCTATTTTTTAACTAAATCGTGTATGCTACTCGTTGCTGGGTTATAGATATTCGGTAATTTTTCTACGAATACTTGACGTGATTCATTAAACGATCCAGAACGAATATAGGTCTCAACTGTAGCTATCCTCTCCTGGACTGAATAAGGCATTTTACACAAACACAACTGCACGCACAATACTGCACTGAAACAAAACGTATACTTCACTGACATGTAACCACCTGACAAACGGCAGCAACAATCAAAAGTAACATATCCATTCACTGGTCGCGCTAGTTGTGTGAGAGTCTTTCATAAATAGTGTTGGGTAGCGGTTTTATTATGGGTTTGATTTTATGTTCCTCACTCTGTGTTATTATATCATTATAGAAAATATTTTTTTTCCCACAAGTAGAAAAATATAACATTCCTTGACAAATATTACCGTTTCTGAAATAAAAGAAATTATTGTTGTGATTTATAAAGAATTATTTAACTGCGTTTGTCGATTGCCTAGTACTGTGATAAGTCACCTAATATCGCTCAAATTAGGTATCTAGATTAATTTCAAGAATCTCTGATATTTGAGGAAATAAAAATTCTTCAATCATTCGGACATACCAGTCTGTCGTAACAGAAAACAGAATTCTCATCATTGTTCTCAAAGAAATATGGAACTGCTATTCCAGTGCATGCTTTTGCATACACTAAGGTGACTTTTTTTATCGATGCATTGTATTAGGGTTGTTTTCAATGCTTTGTTTATTAACTTAGTCGGGTAAAATGTAATTTATTTTTTTACAGCATATTATGAATAACATAATTCATTAAAATTTGTAAGATTTAGAAGTTGACGGAAAATCTTTATATATTAACTCAATGAGGATTACTTAAATTTTATACACTAAAATTCCTTATGTAGATTTTTCGAACACCGATGACCGACAAACCAAATAAAACAGGCGCTAACTGTTATTTGTAAACTCAGCAGCAACCGGCTGATGAACAGTATATATTCATTCATTCATTGTGTTCTGTCAATGGGCAGATCGTGCCATGGGTGCCCTCCACTTGTTCCTGTCCTCCCCAAATGTTTTTGTTTCCGGATATTTTTCTCTTTCCACAACACCATCAATCAGCTGAAATCTTCTTCTCCATCCTCTCTTTCGATTTACCAGTCCTTCAACTGCATTTATTAGTAAGCACTTTCTTTTCTTACAGTGTCCTAGCCAGTTCCTTTTCCTGCTAAAATGGTATTTAATGTATTCCTTTCCTCTTCTATTCTTCTCAACTCCTCCTGATTCGTTATTCTATCCTCCCAACAGACGTTTACCATTTTATGCCACATATATTTCAAACGCCTCAATTCGTCGTTTACCTTCCTTTCTTAAAGTCCAAGGCTTGACCTTTGTTGTTCTGGTTGGTGATTGAGGATGACGCCATTCACTTGACCGTCGTTTCCTCTCCGACGTGTAAATCGAAATCCATGTTTCATCGCCAGTAACAATTGAATTAAGGAACTGAACACCTTTTTCTGTGTAGCGTATCAAAAATTCCAAAGCAAGAAAATTCGGATTTTTTAGTGACGTTCCGTTAAAACGTGCGGCTCCCAACGTGTACAAATCTTTCTAAAACCTAAATGGTCGTGTACAATGCAAGAAATAAATAACAGTTCTTGAAATATCGAGAAAAAGAAGGGCCAGGTCGGAAATCGTTGAACGACGTTCTTTTCTGATTTCATCATCGACTCATTTCAACAAGACTTCTCTGATTATCAAGGGCCTTCCCGAACGTTCTTCATCACATTAATTCTGTTATTTCTAAACCTTTCACACTATTTTCCTTTCATTCATTACATTATCACCGTACACAGCAATCAACTGCTAATGAATTTCAGCCGGTTTAACGTTTTTATGGTTTATAAAACGTATGACTCCATGTATTTCACAGTCAGCAGCAATATCAATTTTCCTATTCATTTTTTAACGTAATAACTTACACGTAATCAAATATACTAAAACGCGACAATTTAAGACAACAATGCACTATGCACTTTACTAGTGTGGCTATGAACCACACAGGTTTGCCAACCTTAAGGAGAGAAACTTCCCAGCGGTCTTTACTTTAGAGTTATCCTTCGTATTATTGTGGTACACCTAGATTTAGTTATGTTAAACAGATACATTTAAAACCGAAAGAAAAATTTAGAAGTATCTATTTGGCATTAAAACATGAATGCATTATATTTTCTGGTGAGAATAATAAAATATCCAGAATTAAAAACCAAATATATTAAAAAAAAGAGGGGGTTTAAAATATAAAGTTGTAAGAGAAAATATTTGCTTATTAAAAGGTTAGATAAATTTTTAAAAAAAGAGAGAAAAATATTTATTTAAATTTAGGAAAAGTAACGTTTATAATATAATTTTGTAAATAGAAGAGGTTTTTTTTCGGTCTTTGTGAATCTGATTGTGAAAAAAGAGTAGGAAGTGAACACTCAAAGAAAGACAAAGAGGTGTCTCACCTTATTCACCGATATGTTGGTTTAAAAGATTATCTAATCAAAGAAATGAATGTATACAACCAGTCGAACAACAATGATAAAAAAAATTGTAAATAAAAAATTAGTAGAAGACAGAAAAGTAATAGATAACTTGGTTTAAACCGTGATTTTATCTTGATTCAGATGCGGTCTATAAGTAAAGATATTAAAATAAATTTTGATAAAAAAGAATTGAGATCTTCGATCCGTGCAAAATAAATTATTAATCATAGGTTTTCTTTTACTTCTTATCCTGTCACACGATGATGCCGCCGACCGGCGAAGATTCATGAAGAATCATGCGAGCAAGGGTACCCTCTCTAGATTTTTCAATGTTATACAACGTAACAATTTAACAGCCATTACAGATTAAATGACCGAAGGTAATTTTATTAGCGTGGTCTAACCGGTGTAACCTATTCGGTAGATACAACATGGAACATTGCACCAAGAAAACACCCGTCTCATCGAGTATCACGAAGATATGAAACAACACTTGTTGTGTTATAGTGTATTTGTGTTTTAGTATATACATAATCGGCGCGCGTGTGTGTGTGTGTGTGTATCAAATTGTAATGGCTTAATATTACCAAGCGAGCTTCTCTGCTCCGAATTATAGGTACTGTCCTGTATAATGGGATAGGTGAAAAATAGGTTGTTATTTTCTAGCGATATTTTTTAAGCCGTCGAATCGGCGGCGATATAAATTTTATACTACACCGAGAGTTAGATCGGTGTGGGAAAACGGTGCGATAAATTCGTTATAAAAATGTCTATAGATAGATGAAGAGAACGGGTGGGGGTTACGGATCGGAGAGTGGGTGCTGCAATTTGCCCGTTGTCGTAGTCAGACGTATGTATTAGGTATATAGTTGGAAGATATAAGCATAGGCCTCCTCTCGATGTTGTTTTGAGATGCGAAACATCTAAGGAGGAGCGGTAAAGGGAGGGGCCGAACGGGCGACTACGTTGGCTAACAACATAATTAACTCGAGCATGCGGCCAATGAATTATGCAAAATAGGATAATTATATAGTCGAACGGTGCCTGTCCATTTGGGCCGCTAAATTGTTTTCAGTGCGCCCTGCACCCTTGTCTTTCTTTCCTTTTTTTCTTTTTATATTTTTTCTTTCTTCCTTCACCTTAATTCACCGCACCGTACTGTATACTTGACGACTACCTCGGCAACAAGACATTTTACGTTGCTTTTAAACCAAGACACGGTGTAACGCTCGGCCGACTGACCAGAATTGCTCGTTGTATTGATACCAAATATGAAACAATGTTTTATAAAATTCTTTATAAGGATCGAATCAATCACTCATACATAAACATATTCATATATTTTGTAATAACAAATTACATGTCAATCTTTTTTTTTTTTTTAGCATATTACAAAATATTCAATTTAAATGAATTATACAAGAAATGATGTAGGATTGATTATTGGCATAAATCCATCAGTGAAGTATTAACAAAATAGACTAATCTTACGTTGGTGTGGTATAATTAATTGATTATTTTATTTATTTTTATCTCAAAATTACACAAACGAGTAATAATTTCTTTGTAATTAATAAATCTTATCCAGTCACCGCACAAAAATCTTTCACTTATTGTTGATCAGATTACAATAGATATTAAAAAGTTTATTTTGATTTTTTGTTATCTTTTTGTAATTCAGTCGGATAATTTAGTCAGGTATTCAATCTTAGACGGCAGATTTGATCGAATCCCAAATCATTCTACTGTATCAAGTTTACTGATCAAAACCGCAGTTTTCTTTCTTACTTTATTTTTTGTGTTGTATGTACTCCTGCTCTCCTGAGCGGCTCAATAATCAAGTATTACTCAGCTCAGTGCGTGTCCTTGCGACTCTAATGAGCCTTCCCGCTTACCGGCAGTATGTCCGGCATGGCAGGTCGGCTCACCGGTTCCGGATGTTTTCCTTATTTTCATCTTACCTCTGCCTCTTACAGCTAAGGCCAGAGACACCGGGCTCGACTGTGCTGTTCCCGGGCCGTGCCCCAGCAGCCGGGTCTCGGTCGTTATTTTTTGTTTTTTTTTTCTCTTCTTTCAGCCATTCCTCTTTACTTCTCAGCATATATTTTGTTGTTGTTTCCGGGGTAATCTCTAGTATCTTATATCTTGCGTTTAGATCCTCCCAACATGCACATTCAAAAAAGGTATGGCAGGGAGTGTTCTCTTCTTCCACACAATTTGGGAGCTCCCTTCTTTTAAACCTGTGTAAGTATACACAAAATCCTCTTTCATCGGAGAGGAATTGTGATAGGAAGTACCCCACATCGCCGTGTTACCTCCGCAGCCACGGTCCTATCTCAGGAATAAGCTTCTTTGTCCACGCCCCAGTTGTAGCGGCGTTCTACTTCTCATGCCAGTCTTGTAACAAGAAATTAGTGGCATTTTCCCTGTCCATGCCCTTATAGATCCGTTTCATTTGGGTAACCCGTATCTGGATCAGCGGTACCCTGGCCAGAACTCCCGCCGATACCTTCGGTACGCCGCCACGATCCTTAAATTTATTCGTCTCTGAAGCGAGGCCATCATCTTTACAGTCATCTTGCTGTTTAGTGCCGAAAACCAGGCAGGCACTGGGTACAATACTATGGAAGCCACTGCTATCATCAATAGCTTTCTTTTAGTTGGTCTGAGTCCCCAATTGGCTCCCATTAGTCTACTCAGAGCATTGACGATACGCTCCATCTTGTATTATAATCTCGATATTCTCATATTCTCTTTCTTACTTGGAAACTCTTTTTTTCTTGTAATGTTAATTAATTAATTATCGTATCGGAAGCATACAAAGATTACTATTAAAATAAGTAATAGTATTAAATAAAAATGTTAAAAAACATATTAAAATAACTTTAAAATAAATCTCAATTAAATTTTTTTTGGGAAAATCAAACAAAAATATAATGCGGATATATCCACATCACGGTTCAAAGGGGATTTAAATAATAGTACGTGAAAAAATAGCGACGTCATGTACTCTCCTTGTCGCCTCAAGCAGTTCCTTCTGTGTATGCTTGACTGGGTAAAGATGGCAATGAAGGAAATGAATTGTAGTTTGCATATCACAACAGTTGCACGCAACAATCCACAGTGAAATCCCACTTCTGTAAATTTATCTTCCATCTTATAACGCCTGAGTGCAGCCTATTCTGAGATCTCCAAGTGGTCCAGTCCTCTTTGTGTCCAGAGAGAAGTTCTTCACTGTTTGCTTTCTAGCCTTCGAAATGTGCACACCTTGCACGCCGCAAGGTAAGTCTCGATTTTTGGATGTTCCTGAGTGGTTATCAGGAAACTTTTTCTTTAGCTAAGCCGTGGCTGGGCTGGTTCATAGCCATACAAAGGATGAACTTGGGATGTTAAAGCCTTGAATTTCTCCTTACGAGCGGTTTCATCGCATCGGATATCAATTGGTGGAATACTAGATAAAACAGTATAACTTCTCTCGAATTATAGGTCGTAAGCAACCTATGATGATGTGGCATGTTTCTTGTAACGTTAAGCCAAATAGAAAAATTTAGTGGTAAAATTGTTGGTAACTAGATATATATACAATACATTTAAGACAACACATTTTTGCGTAAATTACAGATTTTAAATACAATTTTTGTATCACCCTTTTAAATAAATTACGCTTCAAAAAAAATTAAGGAAAAATATAGTTAAAATGTTTAAAATTTATAATTTTGCGAGGCCTTACCAGTGTTAGAATGATTTCGTTGATGCTTTTCTTTTATAAATAGCCTCAGGCACATCCCGAATTAATGTCCATCAGTAATCAGCTAATATGTTAATATTCCATTTTCCTTTCTAGCGGCTTTACATCACCGAAATGTCTTGGTGGAAACGTTCACCATGTTCGTCACTTATGTCTCAGAGGTTGTCCAGGAAAAAATACAGATGTGAGTGGAGGAAATGTATTTTCAAACATATATTACATCCCATAGCTCTGTATGAAGTAAGAAATTAATTAACAATATCGTGATAGTTTTCGGATTTTTGTTTGCCGAGGAAATTTTTGCAAACGTCTTTAAATGAATCAAGCTGCATTATTAAACATTGAGTTAAATTCATCATCTGACCAATTCTCTTATTTGAGGACCAGCAAATATTCCTTCTTTAATTTTTCCTTCACTTACATTCTGAAATTTCTACTTAATGTACAAAAATCCGGGACTATTTTTCTTCATTGCTTTTACAAAATTTTCATTAGTTCCAGCTTGATATGGAGATGGGGTAAAAATATTTTTTTGAGTTCAACTAAGAGCTCATGAATAATATTTTCCCATTTGGAGTTAAGTTGTCTAGTTTCTTCCACTCTTTGGTAACATATTGTTTTTCCTTAGCTCGGCTGTCCCATTCGCAAAGAAAGCACATGTACTTAGTATTGCGTAACTTTAGGCCTCACAAAATAGCTATAACTTTCAAATCAACAGATATGTTCCAGCTATGATTTTTATAATTTATTTTTTCAAGAACTTCTTTCATCACATCGTATATCTCTTTCAAATTAATACCATAAACGATTGGTATCGAAGGATGTTACCGTTGTGTTGTAGAACCACTTTTAAACTATACTTTGACGGATCTCTGAAAAGGTGTCAGTCCTCAGATTTATGAAATCTTCGTAAGTGCAACATAAACTCATCAATATTTGTGCAATAAACCGAATTGATTTCATCAATAAAATACTGAGAAATATTATTTTTGTCGGCTTTGAAAGCCCGAAATTTTTTGTATATTTTTGAAGTAAATTTCCACCCCCATGGTTCGATTTAGCCCATTAACGAACACGACTGAAATTTTGGGTCGTTATATTTTACGTATCAATTTAAAAGTGATTGGCGCAAAATTACGGCAGTTATCGTGTCCACAAATAAGTAAAATATATATTTATGTATATATATATATAATTGTGTATATTAAATTTTGAACTGACGGTTTTTTTGGGGTTTGAGGGATGTGAAACGCGAAGATATGTTGAAATTTTCCGAAAGTCGAATCACGGTACCCATTACAAAGTTTTTTTATGAAATATACCTAAAAGCCGCGTGACGGGAAAGTCTTGCAACTGTGTTATCAGGTTTTTTTTTATTGGAATCAAATCTACCTGAATTGGTTTGTACACATTTGAATTGAATCTAATTAACATAAATGGCTAATAATTTAACAACTTCAATGTATGTATCAATGCTCAACTAGTAATAATTTGGTATATATTCTGGAGTTTTAAAATCCTTTGTTAATCGTATGTCAATACTTCTTAATTTCTTAGTTGTTATTTTTTATTTTATTTTATTAATTAGGTTGAATTTTCGAATGGATTTGACGAATAATTTATTTATTTTATTTTTTGTTTGTAGTTAAATTCTGAAAAAGGATTTCAAATATTTACAGTTTTTTTATAAACGTTACTAGTAATATAAACAACAAATATAAATATTTTTGCAATTGTAAAAAATGTTGAATCCTATGTTCAAAAGTAGTTTTAAATAATTTACAACTTGCAATTATATTTATCCGTTTAAAATTTTACGAGTAAGTTATAGCACATTCTAATCTACTACAAAATAAAGAGTTTTTTCTTGACAACTGATTAGTGTACTGTCAAGTTAATTTATGATTTACTAATCATCTTAACTAAATTATTAACAAAACTCTTTATCTGTTAACTGTACAAAAATAATTTCCTTTTCATTTATTTATTTATTTTAAACAACTAATCCATCACTCTTTACGTAAAATAAGATAGTAGTTATATATTCATAAAATATTGAATTGACGGTTTAATTATTTTTAATTTCACTATTTAAAAAAATAAAATAGGCCTAGGTCATTTTATTTTACTGTCACATATTTTAAACGTATTTATTGAGTTACCAGTACTCTGGAAATCACACGCGCGCAAACGAACATACACACACACAAACATATATATATATGTACACGCACGATGATTTAGATACAGTGCGCACACCATATCTAATCATATTTTATATTTTTCAATTTAAATTTTAATATTCTGTGTAAAATTGAAATTGCTCTCTAATTATTTTCTAATTATCATTAAAGTTGTAACTTTTTAATTTTTTTTTGTAAGGTAGAAATCATAGATACTCCAACTTATAGTTTGTATCTGGAAACCGGACTGGAGTCAACTTTTTACATACAATTAAACGCCATTAAAAATACGTAAGCGTTGTTTGAAACTGCCAGAAACAAGGTATAAAAATATTTTAGGAAGGAATGTAGAAAAAAGAATATACTTTTTCGAAGAATGGGAAGATCTTGTTTGAAAGAATAACGTATCACTCAATTATATCTACCCAGAATCTATAGGTGTTTTGAACAACAGTCGCAGTCGTCTAATTTACAAAGAACTAGACTTGGCGGTTAATTATGTATACAGTAATGAATTTTTTAATTTAATTATATGTATTTTTTAAAGCAAGAGCGGAATTAATTTATCTGAACAAGTACTCATTTTCGATTCACTCTCGGCTTTTTTCTCTGTGACATTGCGCATTTTGCCCTATTCTGCGGGGGATGAGGCTGTAGTTTTTTAACAAGGAATTTTTGGAATTGGAGGAATCTCCAAGCGGTATATTAATGGAAGTAGTTGGTCAATATTAACTAAATACTGTAAAAAGACTGAGAAGTATAGATTTTCTTTGATTCAGGAATTTAATTTTTAATTATAAGATTTTTTTAAGTTCTACAATCCCTTTGATGGTCATAGACCATAGAGTATTGTCATTTGTGAATTATTTTAAGTTTGTATGTAAATATTATTTCAATAAAGGCTGTTATTATTATTATTAGAAATCGTGGAGGGATTTAGGATAATCCATTAAATATATCTTTAATAAAATTCATATTTGATACCTAGTAAAAAAATTCCTTTCGGCACGCCGGGAGGTGGAGGTAGATTTCACCACTGCTAAGTAGGGAATAAAAAATATTTCCACCGTAAAGTTAAGAGAAACTTCAAATTTATTCATTATGACAATGGTTGAATGTGAAAAAATGTTTTACATGTTTAGCATACAAGCCCTATCTTTTTACAATTCCTGCAACAGTTTGGTCATCCCTTGCCGTAAGGGTTGATCATATCAAAACTTATTTCATTCAAAGGTTTTAGGTAATGTTTAGAGGATTAATGACCACTTTAAACCGATTATTCGATACTGTGCCTATTAAGGAAGGTATGCTTTGTTCTTTTCTTGGAAACCTCATTTTTTTCACCCCCTGGGTCAACAATTGGTAATATAAAAAAAGGATATACTCAGGTAAGTTTTAAGCCCTTATCCAAAGAATAGTAGGAACTTTAAATGAATTCGATATTTTACTTAATAATAAAGTTATAGCGTTTTTTATTTTTTGAAAAAGCCTCTCCATTTCCACCCCTATGGTCTGATTTTGCCCATTATCGAACTCGATAGAGATTTTAAGACTAGTTATTTTTAAGAAACAATTTAAAAGTGATTGGCGCAAAGTTACTACAGTTATCGTATCCACAAGAAAGTGAAATATTTATATAAAAAACTTTGAGCTGACGGTGGTTTTGGGGTTCTGGGGGATGTGAAACCCGAAGATATGTCGAAATTTTCCAGAAGTCGAATCATGGTGCCCATTACAACAGGTTGCTTTCTTATGAAATCTACCTAAAATATATATCTCTTCAGAACTCCCATGTAATTTTTATTTCAAAAATTTAACATATAAATGCGAATGTTTGTGGCAGGTATGTCTGTCTGTTTACAACAGCCTCATACGAGAACTAACCACCGATTACTTTCTAATTTTTACGATGCATTCATGTAATCCTAGGGAAGGTTTTTAAGCCATACATCGAGCGCCCGTTTGAAGTTAAGTTAGGAAATTTTCCTCGTCAAAAGTCTGTGTTCTTTAGTTACTATAGTTATTACTTTTCTGTCTTTTGTAATTTAGTTTCTTTTTCAGTTATTTATAAAGTCTGTATATTTTAATTGTTTTGTTCTGTATATTTTTTCAGTATTATTCTCATAACTATGAAGATAACTAACTAGCAGCGACCAAAGCGAGCCTAGATCCAGACCACCTAAAGAATGTATTATATATATATATATAAAGAGAGAGTGAGAGAGAGGGGGTTTAAAAAAATTCGTTCAATATTTGGTAGTGAGTTCCTAACTTAATAAAAAAAAAAATAATCCTATAAAATATCGGGAACTGCCTTTTAAACGGTCTTTCCACCTTTATAGAAATTTAAATTATTTAATTATTTTGATTATAGACTAACATTAACATTCTCCATCATGATTTAGCCATGTGAAGTTAGATTCGCACAAAAGTATTCATTTTTTTATAATAGAACGATTACGATTTTACCTAAAAACAATTTTTTCTTAATGCAATTAGTTATTAGCTATTGTGGAGTGAAAAAATTTCTGCCGCTTTGAAATTTAAGCAAATAAAATCTCCATATTTTTATTTATGCCCTAGAGAATATTATTTTAAAAAACGTTACAAATTTCATTAAAAGACCTCAAATCGTTCTAGATTTATAAATTTCTACTTAAAAAGCGCTAAATGGCCGAAAGATTGATAAAAAAATACTTCCGGTAATATGTTTAATGGAACGGTTTTCTTGTACAAATACTAAATGGGAAGAGCGAGCGTAGCGAGTCCTGACAGGCTAGTTTTACAATAAAATATTGTTGTAGTTATATACGCTCACGTATCTACGGAGTAGTTGAAATGTAATACACACAGGAACGTAATGGGAGAACAAAATGTCGTACAAAGCGACAGATGCTGTCGCTTTGTAGTTTCATTTCCCTACTATTAATATTCCAAAACTCACAGCCTCTTATTTTTTTGTCAGTCGTCATTGCTTTGGAATCGAGTACATATGTTATGTTAACGCGTCTAAAATAACACGCAGTGACTGAATTTTTAACAGTGTTAAAAGTCAATGCTAGTGATGTTCAACGTTGTTTAAAATTCGTTAATAATTATTGAAATACTGTGAATAGGTGGGCGATAAAATTTCGTGCATCAGAATTTCGTAAAGCAGACATCGAGGACACGGAAATTCTTTAGCTGATGAGAAACACCAAAAAGAGACGGGTGAATTGATTCAAAATGATCATCGCATCCCACAATATACATAAAGAAGTTAAAACACCGTAGGAAATGTGTGAGTGTATTGATTCTACAATTCACAGAGTCGATAATTCTATAACACAATAATGCTCGGCCACACACATCGTGTGTAACCGCTTAAGTTCTTCTGGAGTCAAAATTTGAATCTTTTGCAGTCACAGATTTGACATCCTGCGATTTTTACTTCTCGCTGCAATTAAAGAAGGATATTAAGGGTATTTATTTCACCATAGTTGATGAACTGAAGGATGCGGTGAAGTCATGGGTCAAGGAAGACCGCCTTCATTGATAGAATGAGAAACTGATTCACCGTTCGGAGAAATGTGTAGAAATAATTAATAACTATGTGAAAAAATAAATTGTAGTAAATAAGATTTACTTTTAATGATATATTTGTTCCATTGCAAGTTAAGAGTGACTGTACCTTATATTTCAGCCATCCTCGTACTAACTACATTTCATTATTATTATTTTATTTTTTTAATCTTTCAATATATATTTTATATTTATAACCATATGTTACAAAAGTCTTAATTATTTAAGAAATAACAGTAAAAAAATCTGATGTGGACATTACATGACTTCCTTGGACGCTTGTTAAATTACATGTTCACATTTTGTTTTAAATTAAAAGTATATAAAATCTTATTTCATTAGTAACTTCTGATATTTTTTTATTTTTTATTTTTTAATTGTTATTATTGAATTATTATTTATCGTAACTTTTTTTTTACAATCAGAGATTAATAATTATTATTAATAAATCAATATATTTAAATTAAAAAAAAAAGTTAAAAAAAGAGCTGAAGTCGGATTCGAACCGATGTGCCTTCCCCTTGTAAGATCCAAACTGTTCATTAATTAAAATTTTATTTGGCTATAATTCTTGAACCAACTAAAATAAGTACCACATATGATGTATGGCTGAAAAGCTGTCAATGTAGGCTTATTACCGCAGTTAAGAAAAGATCCAAAATCCATTTTTTTTTAATTTTGGGTTTTTTTTGGACACTTTAGGTACAGTTGATTGTAATCAAAAGGGGAGGTGCACAATTAGATGTTACAACAGTCCTAAATCAAAAATTTTAACATCATATGGGTAATCGTTTTTGGGATATGGTAGATACATACGCACTTCTAGACGTCAAGCCGAAACTAGCAAAATGGATAATGGATACGTTTTCAGATTCTACGGAAATGGATATTTCCGTAGAATCTGAAAACCGATTTTTTTCGCTATTCCAAAACTTTCTTTACTTCATACAAGGAAGTAATTAGGTAGTTTTTTATGTTTGACGTACAGTAACTTTGTTAAATGGGTAATAAACACATACAAATTTTAAATAAAATGTAGAGAATTTAATTTTAAACAAAATGGTGTAAGATAATTTGACCAAAAAAAAGAAAAGGTAGAAAAACTCGAATTTTATTTAGAAACAGTACATTACTTCATTTGTCGGAAAAGTACTTATTTAATGAAAATAAAAACCAAATTTTTTTTTGGTGATGTGAAAATTCTGTAAATCAAAATCACTGATAAAATAGCTGTAAATATATATAATAAAAAAAATACTGGAAATTTAACAAAATATGTAAAATATGAATAAATAAATAAAAATTACGTAGCTAATAATTTTTTTATTAATGATAGAAATATAATAAATTATTTGAAAAATTATTATTTCAAAATTGGCAATAAAATAACAGCTAATCAACAATGTGCAATACTGCATTAGTGTTTAAATCATTTTGTAAGGTACATTAATTATGTCGGGTACTGTGAACTGTGCTGTCGTTAGCAAAGGTTTTCTGTGGATTTTATTTTGAACGTGATTGGTTTGCCGTTGAAGTAAAGACGTACTTATTTACAACAGAGGAATATGCTGATATATTCACTTTGGATGTGTATAATGGTAATGCTAAAGCTGCTGCAGTAGAATATGAAATACAATCTCTTGTGCCGTTTCCACTCACTTAAATCTTCATTTCCTTGAGAAATGGATTGGTCGTAGAGATCCACATTCTTGGCCATAAAAATAATCTGATCTTTAGATTATTACGTCTGGAGGTTGATGAAAAATACATTCTCATGAGAAATTAATTGTCCACATTATGGATGCGGCTGAACAACTTAAGGACAGCGCTGAAGAACTAAAAAGAGCTGCAAAACCAGTACAGAAGCGTGGCAAGAAATGTGTTGAAAACTACGGACTCATTTTTAAACAGTTATTATGAACTGGAACATATAATCCTCTTATAGTAAATATAATGCTCTTTTGGTTTAGTGTACTTTCTTTTTCCTGTTTAGCCTCCAGTAATTACCTTTCAGATAATACTTCAGAGGATGAACGAGGATGATATGTATGAATGTAAATGAAGTGCAGTCTTGTACAGTCTCAGTTCGTCCATTCCTGAGATGTGTGGTTAATTGAAACCCAACCACCGAAGAACACCGGTATCCATGAATTCAAATCCGTGTAAAAATAACTGATTTTACTATGACTTGAACGCTGGAACTCTCGACTTCCAAATCAGCTGATTTGGGAAGACGCGTTCACTAGTAGACCAAAGACCACTAGACCATTTGGTTTAGTGTACTGCTTCTAAATAAAGTTTTTCTAACCTTTCTTTGTCTTATTTCATTCATCTTATACCATTTTGTGCAGACTTAAATTCTCTACCATTGTTCTTTAAAAATTTCATTACCCATTCAACAATGTTATTTTATGTCAAACATAAAAAACATTTTTACCCCAATTTATTGGTTTTCACCCACAGGTTTCTCAAAACTACTGCAGATAAGGTTCTGAAACATACTTTATTCTATGTTTTAGGTCAAAAACCATAAGAATTGATTAAGTTCTAAACTTTTTTCTAAACTTCTAAAAATTTCAGTACTTCATCTCACCAGGTTAGCTGAAATCCGAGAGAAATCTTGAACTAGCCATTACTCGTAAACGAAGCATTTTAGGACATATATTTATATAAATTTTTCCATTATTTTCACGACTAGATTAGGTTATGAAATTCATGGGTGAACTTCATGATAACATTCTATAAATAATTAGATAATTTTCATAACAATGCTACCTATTATAATGGGTTCCATGATTCGACTTCCGCAAAATATCGACATATCTTCGCGTTTCACATCTCCCAGACGCCAAAACCACCGTCAGTTTAAAAGTTTATATAAACATTTATATATATTTCACTTTCTTGTGGACACGATAACTGCCGTAATCTTGCCCCAATCACTTTCAAATTTATACATAAATTTTAACGACCCAAAATCTCTGTCGAGTTTGTTAATGGGCAAAATTAGATCATGGAGGTGAAAATTTACTTCAAAAATATACAAAAAATTTCGGGCTTTCAAAGCCGGCAAAAATAATAGGAAGGCCTTTTCAAAAAAAAAAAAAAATATCGCTATAACTTTCTTGTTAAGAAAATATAAAATTCGTTTAAAGTTCTTACTATTCTTTGGATAAGGGCCTAAAACTTATCTAAGTAAAGTTTTTTTTTTTGATATCACCAACCATTGGCACAGAGGGTGGAAAAAATGTGATTTTGAAGTCAAAAATAATCATACTTCTTTTAACAGGCACAGTATCGAATCAGTTTAAAGTGGTCGTTAGTTTTCTAAATATTATCTAAAACTTTTGTCTGAAACAATTTTTGATATGACTAACCCTTACGCAAAGGATGACCAAATTTTTCCGAAATTGTAAGAAGATGGGCTTGTCGTATGCTAAACAAGTGAAACTTTTTTTCACATGCAACCATTGTCGTATTGAGTAAATTTGAAATTTTTCTTAACTGTAAGGTGGAAATGTTTTTTATTCTTACTTAGCACAGGTAAAATCTACCTCCGCCTTCCGACTTGTTGAAAGGGTTTTTTTTTGTTAAACTATAGTAAAAAAATGTTATATACATTGACGTTAAACATATTTATATTTAAATTTAAGGTTATTGTTTTAAAATCTGTTATCACGTTATGTATGAAGTAAGGCCTACGCAATTATAGTGTGATGGACATATCGGATAGGCTTCAAAGGATAATATTATCATATAAAATGAATGACAAGTATATTTAATTTTAATTAAAGAAAAAAGTTGATAATAAATATAGACAAGTAGGCTTATTTTATATAATAAGAAACGAGACGAAAATAATTATATATATATGCCGCTATTATTATAATTATTAATTTAAAATGATAATTAATTAATTGATAGGGGTAAGAGGGATGTATGTATATGATAAATTCTCGTGGCTATCTATATGTCATGTCAATAATAATAAGCATCATAGTAGATGTCTTTTAACTGTAATATAATCTGTCCGCCTTGGATGATGACACTGTTGTCTCGGCAAGGTTATGTATATTATCACCATTTTTTGATTTGTCAAATAATAAAGATTAATTAAAATAAAGTAATTTATATAAAATATATAATATTTGTTATTATTTATTTTAATTAATGTCATGTTATTTGGACTATAAAAATTTTATTATACATGTATTTATATTATTACTGTTAAAATATAATAATAGATTAAAAAAAAACAATTAATATTTTTTAAACGTGACTAATTAAAAATTATTGATATATCTTTTTTATTTATTCATTCATTACACTTAAAAGCAGATTTTATTATTGCCGAATAATGAACACAATTTTTTTTCTTTAGAAATTATGCGACTAATTTCAATTAAGTTAACCCTTTTTTTTGTCTTGATTCATTTGACTGGTTTGATGCAGCTCTCCAAGATTTCCTATCTAGTGCCAGTAGTTTCATTTCAGTATAAACCCCTATACCCTACATCCCTAATGTTTTTTTTTTACATATTCCAGAACCTGCCTGCACAATTTTTCCCATCTACTTGTCCCTCCAACATCAAAGCGATTACTCAAGGATGCCTTAATATGTGACTTATAAGTCTGTCTCTTCTTTTAGCTACATTTTTCCAAATGCTTCTTTCTTCTACAATTTGCCACAACACCTCTTCCTTTGTTACTTTCTTCACTCATCTAGTTTTTAACATTCTCCTGTAGCACCACAATTTCAAAAGCTTCTAATCTTTTCTTCTTAGGTACTCCGATCGTCAAAATTTCACTTCCAAATAAAGCTACGCTCCAAACATATACTCTCAAAAATGTTTTCCTGACGTTTAAATAAATTTTTGATGTTAGAAAATTATATTAATGACTGGAAATTCGTTTTGCCTGTGCTATTCGAGCTGTCTCGTTCATCTTTAATAATTTTACTTCCCAAATAACAAATTCTTCTACCTCCATAGTCTTTTCACGTCCTATTTTAATATTCCAGCTACTATCGGGTCAGGGAGTGAGTGTATAGATTAACACAGCTACCGGCCGAGATAATATCCGTGTAATTATTGGTATTGGTGTAGTACCTTGGTTAGGTAATTACTCTATATATTTATCGCTGCTTTAAATAATAAATAAATATTATTTATTATTTAAATTATTATTTAAATAAATATTATGTCTAATTCACTTCGTAATTAGACATGATCCTTTAGTATTTGAATGAATAATACAAGATTATGTAAAAGTGTATATAAAATGCCTTTTAATGATTTCATAAAAGATACATAATTAAGAATATATATAAGATTATATTTTGTAAGTTTGAACCAGAATATCTTATAATTTACAATTCATGTACGCCCAAATAGTTCCATATTTAATTGGCAGTTTGAACCTGATTTACAAAATCTAGTATACAATTGGTAACAAAAATATTTTATTGGCAGTTTGAAGTTAGACAATCATTTTCTATTCATGGAGATTTCAATAGAACCGGATAATCAGAAATAAATTAAATAGAAATATATCTGAATTTCACCAAAAAACCCATTTTGCATCCCATTTTCATCCCAAAATTTCACCAAAAAACTGCGCAAATATACGAGTCTCTGTATAAAATTTAACCGGAATTGATTTAAACGCTATTAAACAGTTAAAAATCTAACACATACGTAAGTACATACATTCATACGTACAAACATTAACCTCCTTTTTGTTTTTGTTCTTTGGAGTTCCTGGGTCATGAAACGTCGAGAAACTCAAAAATCCCATAGTCCTTTCTTTTGATGATTTTGACTGATTAACATACTTTCCTTCTTAATGCATAGTTCTAGAGTTATGATGCCAAGAAAGTAAAAATTGCAAGCAATTTCTATTCTTGTTATCTTTTTATTAGTTATAGTTTCAAAATATTGTACTAATAAACCTTTTCAATGATTTGATTGGTCGTAGCTAAAGTAAAAACATGTCCTCGTGAAATCTTTGTGATTTTTTAAAGTAAAATAAACTTTGTCTTATTTAAATTCATTTTTAGCCCATAAGCTAAACTAACTTCACACAGTTAGTTCTTTGAAAATTTTCAGTATTCTAGACCAATAGAATAGTATTATAATCTGCAAACTATAATATATTGTTAATTTTTTCGAAATTCACCACAATCTCAGATGATGATTCATTGTGAAATATGTTTTTGGTAATACTATTTAAATATAAACAAGAAAACGTCCTTGTCCACAACTCTCGCTTAATCTCAGGTCCTTCTTGATATTTCATTATATACGTTAACACTAACATTTTGAAAAAGTACGAGACTTCTTATGATCTTAATATCGCAAATATCCAAAATGTACAATTATTTAATCTGAAAAATAAATGATTTCTAGTTAAATTTGGATAGGAGGTTTCTCAGCTCTGCAAAAATCAATACTGGTTTACCCCAAAGAACTTAATGCCTGAATTTAGCATTAAGCTGCAACAATAAAAAAAAATTGTGTAAAAACTTTTATGATTTTAATAAAATTTACGGGTTTTTTGCCCAAAAATATTACTTATTTTGATAAATCATACTACCAAAAATATTTATTCATTCTGCGTAAAACATTCAAATTTTGTTTATATTTAGCCCACTTAGAATGGGAAATTATAGTATTTAATCGATTTAAAAAATGAAAAAGTTCTGATTTCGACCCACATGTATTATTAGCCCTATTATTATTTTTTATTTTTTTAATGTAATAACACATTTTTAAAATATTTTTAATTTTATGAATGGTTTTGTTAATAGGTAAATCTGATTTATAAATAATAAAGTGTCATTTTTCCCCTTTATTGAGGTGCGCACCTCTTACATTAACTAAATGCTTTATAATATTTAGTTTTATATAAATTCAACATTATATTTTTTATTCGACTTCATCTATGTTGTGTATTGTAATTAAAATGTTATGATGACTCCGAAGGAATGACATTTTAGACATATCTGATAATGGTTTATGGTAAAAAATGTAACAGAATATCACACATATCGTCAAAGTAGATATTTTTATTTCTTATCACGATTTGGATACAGTTAACCAAGATAATTATTAAGCTTTTTATTACACGTAAAAGATATAATTTCTTCCAGATTGTTGATTTTGATGATTATTTTTATAATTTTTTGCTTTTAATTCGTAGACAAAGATCTTGTGTTGGTCATGAAAGTAGCTTCTTTTAGATTACATAAAAGGATTCAATAAATCTCCGTTCTCCGTAGCAGAGTGGTAGCTTCTCTACCTTTTATTCGGAGGTTCGAATCCCGGTCAGGCATGGCATTCTTTATACGTTATAAAATTCCATTTACATATTCCCACGCACAACAAGCTTCAAGCTTCAAGCTTTGCGACGAAATCATCAAGCACAAAAAAAAGTTATTTTTTTTTTAATGAAACAAAAGATTATACGGTCTACATAAAATATGAGAAGAAATATTTTAGTCTTGTCATAGAGATTACGATGATCTAACTATAATTATCTAAAAATTATTATAGTGTAAATATACCAGGTATCAGAAAAACAACTCCGAGATTTCAAGACTAATATATATTTTTATTTTGGAACAGTCAATAATGTTTTATGCGTAATCTTGAGCGACAGTAATTAAGCTTTTGATTCTTCTTCAGGTAGCAACTAAGTTAGATTGTTGCGAAGCCAAGCTGTTACGAACCCGGGTCTCAGTGTCATGGCGTTGTCATAAGAAAAGGTATAATGCGTGTACCGGTTCGCAGAAACAAAATCAGTGACTGTGGTACAAAAACTTATCGGTGAATCTTCCATAAAACCTTTCTGAGTGACAACAGCTTAGTAAGTGTTGTGAACAGTTTAATGAATTCAAAAGCGTGTTGAAAGGACATTACTCACCAGGTATGCTTAAAAAAATATTGAAAACACATAAAGAATTCAACTATCTGATTTGACGATGATGAATTTCTTCTTTTTGGGTTACATATAAAAAAAAATGCTGGTCAACACCTGTGCCAAAAATAACAGCAATGGCGGTGGCGATTCCTGCAGACATACTGGGCAGAGTCTAGAATAAGTTTAAAACACATATATTTGTAATTCTATATCTAAGTAAATTTAATTTAAAATCACGGAGTTTTATTCGGACGCTCGGTGTAGAGCGAATATTCTCTGATATATAAAAAATCATCACGGGAAATTTTTAGAAAATTGGTTAGAATATTTTAGTTAATGTAATCTTAATATGAAAAGTTAATTTTTAAACGATTTGGAAAAAAAAAACAGTTTAAATTTGTTCGGTTATCAGAAGTGACTCTTTAGCAACAATGTTTAAATGTAATATTTATAGCTTTACAAGAAAAATTAATGGAAAATATTATAATAATAAAACAACTGATAACAAAAAAATACAATTGTAATAAAAGATAACAAAAATATTTTGTTTAAAGTACAAGAATAACAGAAGAATACGTTGCCAAGAAAATAGATTAAACAGCAATAAAATATGTCATTGTCAATTAAAATATTTTTTAAATAGTTAAGCAATAATGTGAAATAGTAATATTCTGTTATAATAACTTTCAGACTTTGTTGTGAGGGGCAGATTAGTTTTTGAACAATTACAATATCTTCTTGGTTTTTCTAAAACTGTAATTTTTTGAACACATCCCTCACCTAAACATTTTATTTCATCCTTTGAATAGGATAACAATAATAGGTTGTGAACAGGGATAACTCTGAAAGCAACAGCTCACACATAATACTAAAAAAAAGCTGAAAAAAAGCTGAAGTTGAACGACTTTCCTGTCACGCGGTTATAGTCGCGATCCTACAACAGTGGGTTGTTTCTGATGCAAGCCTTACACACAAAAACTTAATTAAAAATATTTCTTATTAATATATAATATCTAAATATTATTTAAATATAATATTTTTTCGTTATTTACTTAAATGAATCTGACTAAAGCGCGTGCGCATACCGTATTTAATTCGCGCGGGTATGGCGATACTAGAGGCAACGATCGGCACTACCTAAACTAATATAATTTCACAACTTATTTCGCTTGTACGGTCGGCAGACTGGTGAAGCCGTGAGGCTTAACGTACCAGATACCGAGTCATACGGGCGATTGAGTTCGAGAACCAGCCAGACCAAGTTACTTTTTTACACTTTAAACATTATTCGTTTATTTAATTTTACCGCTCACCTGTGACGTCACAACGTAGCGATAGTTTAGAGAATTTTTTGGGGTGCGGGTGCAATTTTGAAAAAGTTTTTTTGAAAAATTTTTATTTTTAATAGTTAACAATCATACCTAAGAAAAAAAATGCTCCTAATTAGGAGAAATTTCGATATATTGAGGGTGACCTTGCTCTGCATCATCCCCTTGATCTTTTAAGTTGAAAATTTAATGGTCTTAATGTTTTACGTACAGAAGTAATCTGGCCAGTTTTTGTAAAAATCGGTCCAGTAGTTTTGGAGATATAAGGTGATTTAGAAGCCAACATCAAACACTGACGCGCGTTCATACGAACGTTAACATTCGGAAACTTTCCAACCGGTTTCTTGGGTTCCTCAGGTATTAAAACATCAAAATCCGGTGAAAACCGCATATGCCCAAATTGGAACGATTACATTACTTTCCCTTCTAATGCTATCTAGACGGGAAAGTAAAATTATTTTCAATATTTGAAGTTCTATACGCATACAGCGCTAGCAATGCAAGGTCAAGAGATGCTAATATATTTATACTTAATACCCATCCAGTTGGAAAAGTAATAAAATAAAAGTTAAAAATAAAATAAATCACATATATGTTTTTCTAATTATAATATTGTATTTAAATAAATATATAACCTCGAACGTCATCGTGTTCGATTAGTGGTAATTTTATGCTAAAGCAATAAAATCAAAATGGTTCTATTCTTAGTCTAATTTAGATCAAAATAATAAAAAAATATTAATTTTTTTTCTTTTTGTAACCCTCCGGGACCACCGTTATGTATTGCTTCAGAGGATGAGATGAATGAAAATTTTTGTAGCGTGTGAAGATGCCATGTCTGACCGATATTCGAACACCCCAGATGAAATGCCGAGACGGTACCACTCGCGCCACGTACGCCGGAAATATTGAAGAATTTCTTTTATTATTTTTATCCAGAAGCGTTAAATCTGGACGTTAAATATGAAATTAAAGCAAAAGATTAATGATTGTTTAGTTTTAATTTAACATAGACTTCAAAAATTTGTAATTTAAATAATAAAAACACATGTTTTTTTTTTTTATAATTTTATTTAAGTCGAATTTCTTGGAATTTATTTTATTATAATTATACTTTGAACTGGATGCAAAAAAAAACTCGATATTGCACTAAGTCCGAAGTCCTTCTGGCATTATTTAAATGTATCGTTTGGAATTATTTATACTATTCAATAGTTTTGTTATAACTACCGTAGATAAATTTATTTGCAAAAATTTACATTTTCATATAACAAAAATATTTTTGGAATTATATAAGACAATTTTTCAGAATATTCGTGTTTTAAAAGTGGTAAAAACTAAATTAAAAATTTTTCGTATTTAAAATTTATAAAAAATATTTTTATTTTCAAAGTATTTTAAAATAAGAAACGCATAAAAATATGGCTCCAAATCAATCAGTTATATTTCATAATAAAAAATTTATTACAATTACAATACAAATTAATTATGAAATTTTAAAAAAAATTTAAAATTTCACTTACCACTTTGTAAATGTATTATATGACCTCCAACTGCTGCACTGATAACAACAAAACAATAGCTGAATTCTTCTGCAATGCGTTGCAGACAGTCTTCTGTTACAGGAGTTATTTCAGCTGTAATTCTGGTTTTCAGTTAATTTAAATCAGCAGTTAATGTGTCAACAATCCCCATTAGACAAGTCGCAAATATAACGTCTGGCGATCCCGGACCAAGAATGTAGTGATAAGTCTTCAGTACGCCCAATCCAGCGTTAATATTTAATTTACAAACCGACGAATTCGGTTGTGCCGATATGGAGGGGTACTATCTTCTTTCTCTCTCTTTTTCTGTTTAGACTCCAGAACCACCGTAATATATTGCTTCAGAGAATGAATGAGGATGATATGAATGAATCTAAATGAAGTGTAGTCTTGTACAGTCTCAGGTCGACCATTCCTGAGATGTGTGGTTAATTGAAACCCAACCACCAAAGAACACCGGTATCCACGATCTAGCATTCAAGTTCGTGCAAAAGGAACTGCCTTTAAAAGGATTGAACATTAGAACTCTCACCTTCGAAATCAGCTGATTTGCGAGAACGAGTTCATCTCTAGACCAGAGGTGGGTTACAATTATCGATACTGGTCTGATATTAATCCACACTGCTATCGTGAGGCACATAAACGCATACAATATCCAGTAAAAGTAAAATCATTCCAAAAGATTATTACATTGCTATCATAAGAATAAAAAGATCCCATGCCGTGCTTACTAGAGAAAGCGGGTGGTAGAATGGTTTCAGTTGCCTACTTAACTGAGATAAATATATCCTTCTATTTGCAATTGCCAAGCCCACCGAAATTAAGCCCTACGTGTGTAAAGTTCATTCCGTTCAAAACTACAGGGACTGGTTGTGTAGTGAACATCATTACTCTGAGAAAAAAGATTATAGTGAAAACTGGGAAAGATTTTTAAAGTAACGTATTAATTTAACAATGGTAGTTATGTCTGCGTCAAATCAAAAGGGAGGAAAACATTTGTGAAGGTTCAATGAAAATACTTTTAACAATAGAGATCAGTGCCCGTACAGAAATAACCAAACAATTACTTTAGAAATGTCCTATTCTAAAAGGTAAAGTGAAGATTGTGGAAAAAGTTGTTTGTTTATCCTCAACTTGAAAAATAGATCTCTAAAAATATTATTTCCAAGTGGAACAAACAAGAGAGTAAAAATTTAAAGTTACTGTTTTCTACTATTTCCTTTAAATTTATTTTTTTAGATATGAAAAAAGATTAATTTCATACATTTAACTATCATTTCAGTTTATTAGATTCATTGTTAATCTAATAGTTGCATCTGTAAGATAAAACTGTTACTGTAACTAAAACTGTACGTCATAAAACTATTAGATAAACTCCATTACGGGTTCTATAACCACCATAACCGGACCAGGTGAAAGCCATCAGAAACACGATAGAATAACACTAAAAAATTTAATAACAACTTTTAACAGCAATTGTCCCACGTTAGATTTGCTTAGGAGAGTAAGGAATGAAATGTTACCTTCTTGACTGAGCCAAGTACATATATTACGGAATATCAAATGTCAAGCCAATTGAAATTCAGGGCTGTCTGTATGATATGGTTTATCACAGCAGCTAGATGTTTAATGATTTTCATTTACTTATTTAAGTAGTTACCCTGTATGGGTGGGGTAATCTAATTGACTGGTTCATGCTATCTTTATCGTTCTTAAAATAAGTTTTATCTATCCAACCTCTAACAAAGATGTGAATGAAATAAGCTAAATTTACGCCTTCTGATAAAGTTCTCTAAAATGACAATACCTTATATCTTTTGCTTTTATTCTCAAAATACTCATTTTGTAATGTTTCAAAAGTTCATTCGTAAATTCACTCGATTCCCTGGTGTAATGTTTCCAAAACGATTGCTTAATATAATTTTTATATGTAATTTAATGATATAAGTTAATTTTTTTTTAACTTTGTCACCTTGTAATTCGTTACATTTAAACCAACTTTTTAATACTATCATTATAATGTAATTTGTCTAAATCTGTAAAATAAGCGGTATTCACATTTTTGACCTCATCATTTGAAGTAAATTTTCGTCAGGTTGGAAAAGAAGAAGTAATGGCTCAGAACCAAATCCAGCGAATGCATACAGCGTACTTGAAAACGTTTAGAAGATGTAGTAGGTCATAAGGGTTTTCCGGCAACAACCAGAGACATGTGAACAGTGGCATTATCATGATGGGCATTTTCCTTTTGATCAGTTGCTGCCGATTAGCTTGAATAGCACCCGATACTCCCTGGTTATATATGGTCCTGTGCCTCTCTCAAGTAGCTTCACCTTCTATCCCCTGTTTGGTCCGTAGAGAGTGTGATAATGATTAATCCATCAGGGATTTGAACAAAAATGAAAATTACAAACCTTTCAAAATTCGTCTGGTGCAAGAGCTTAGGGAACATGACTACGATCGAAGACTTGAATCCTAGGAAATTATGATAAAACATATTTGTGCATCTACCACCTAATTTATTAAACAACATAGTTTTTAATGACGAGTCCACGTTTTGTTTAATAGCACTGTAATTGTCGATACTACTACTCTTTTTTTGTTTAGCCTCTAGAACCACTGTAAGGTATTACTTCAGAGGATGATATGTACGAATGTAAATGTCTTGTACAGTCTCAGGTCGACCATTCCTGAGATATGTGGTTAATTGAAACCCAACCAACAAAGAACATCAGTATCCACGATCTAGTATTCAAATCCATATAAAAGTAACTGGTTCTACTAGGATTTGAACCTTAGAAATCTCGATTTCAAAATCAGCTGATTTGCGATAATGAGTTCACCACTAGATTAACCCGAGGGGTCCTATCTTCTTTCTTTTTCCAGTTTAGCCTCCGGTAATTACCGTTCAGATAATACTTTATAGCACTTATTCAGAATTTAAGGAGTGCCCTGCGCAGAGCATTAATAGTATGCACTGGTGTTTTTAAAACAACCTTCTTTGAGGCTACCACCATATTGGGAAAGGCTCTCCCAATCGATTTAGTGGTGAATGTTTGGGCGGCCATGTGGAAGTTGTAAAGAAGCAGGGAGGCCGAGGTATTTGGGATGCGGTTTCGAGCCGGGCCTGTACCGGAGCGTAACGGTGATCACGATGCATCGGTTCTATATTTTGTTCAGTTACCCATCTCCGACCTGAAGAGGAGGCTTTACAGACTCGCGATGGATGCATAGCAGCAAGAATAGCACACCACGACTAAGGGAAGGTCCTTGTATAGATTTATGCAGGACTTGGGGGGATGGTATGCCTCTCCTTCGTTTTTAAGGGCAACGGGTGCCCAGGTGCTCTCCAACCATGCGAATTTGCCAATATTTGTTTCGGTTCCGCCTGGTAGCTGATCAGCTGTACGTCTGCGGGGAGGTCCAGTCGACCGAACATATGATGTTCAACTGCCCAGCTCTTGGAAGGACCACTCTGGAACATAGAAATCAAGGGAAAAATTGGCCACTCATAAGCGGCGAGTCAATGTGTCGTGAGCTGCATTTTCGGATCCTGTGGGTGTTCCTTGATGCCGTTGCTCTGTTCAACCGGCATCAGTAGTTTATTTAAGGGAAAGACTCCTATCTCACTTCTGTGAGAAGCTACCCGAAAGTTATGGTTTGCCATCAACCAATTAAAGCTCCAAGCGCTTTAATATTGGTGAACAGGTACTTGCTGGCAGTCAGTGACGTAGGCGTGGCAGCGAATTGCTCTCTTGACGTGATAAATTTAATTTATTGAATATCATATATATTTTATTTTAGTAGTTGACGGGGTGCGTCTACCCATTTTAGAATATATGACAGGTGAGCGGTGGGACACGAACCAAGTGGTGTGTGGCACCATGCATAGTTCGCTCACGCAATTATGTTAACTCTAAGAGCTAGTTAGGACACTGGTCGCTAAACCGATTCGAGACTCAGTGGCCGTTTGTAGCACAGGCATTCATCTTATGCTTTAGGGCGACCGAATGGGGTGGTAGAAGAGGAATGCCATGCAAATCAGTCAATCAATACTTCAGAGGATGATATGTATGAGTGTAAATGAAGTGTTAGTCTTGAACTGTCTCAGTTCGACCATTCCAGAGATGTGTGGTTAATTGAACACCAGAATCCACGATCTAGTATTCAAATCCATCTAAAAATAACTGACTTTACTAGGAATTGAACGCTGGAACTCTTGACTTCCAAATCAGCTGATCTGGCAAGACGCGTTCACTAGACCAATCCGGTGGGTTGGGTCCTATCGTCTGAAAAATGAATTCTCACCGTATTCATTTAGTTCTAAAAAAAGCCAGTTCTATAATTACAGAACTGGCTGCAGATAAAATGCACTGTTATTGTTTTCTTCAAAAAAAGAGTTGTAAACGAATTCGCATAAAAACCATAAACCTTTTGTGAATTTCACTCCCACCGTAAATCTCGTACGGATTGTAAAGTTTGCATGTGCGAACATTGGAACATGAAATTTTAAATGAAATATTGCTTCGTCAATAAAAATACCGAAATAACAAAACTGTCTTCCATATCGACTAAGAGCATATCTGAGAAATGTTTACGTGTTCTTTTATCCCTGAATCGGTTGTCTCTGATACGGAAACAACCGGTTGTATTCGGTACGGTCTGAAATAAATCGGCAAGTGTCCTTTTAACACACGCTAAACAGTCATGTAAGGAATAGAAAGTTCTTGACTGGCACGAAGAGTGGATTTTTCACACTTCGCTGAAAAACGTCTTGAATTCTTTGTACCTTCTTCTCCGGTGCGCGTGTCACCTTGGACTCTTCTCCTTACGTAAATACCCCGATTCTTTATATTGTTTTTTACCAGCGACGAATGTTTTTAGCCGATGGTCTGTCAAACCAGAAACGCTGTCGAAACTCGCGCTGAATCGTTATTACGGACTCTATCTGTATTAAAGTATTCATTTTTATATTAATGTGATGATAATTTTAGTTTATGATAACGTTAAAATATTGAAAAAAAAATTCTTTATAAAATAAATTAAATTTTTTACTTCTTGTTTTGTCAGCTGATTAAGAATCTTTCAGCAGCGGATTATTCCCTAGTGGGATATTAAGACTTCTGTTGTTATACCTCTTCTTAAGAAAAGTTCACCAGTTAATTTACAAAATTATATAGGACAATTTCGTTATCTGGGTTTCGTAAAGGATTTTAAAAAAATTATGAAAAAAATTGGCTTTTACGATTTCTTGAAAAATATATCGTATTAAAAAACTTTCAGAATGGTTTTAGAAAAAATCGTCTACTGATAAAGCAATTTCCCAATTTTTGTCAAATAATTCAAATTCCGTAGATAACCAAAGATTCCATTTTCAATTTTTTACAATCTTATTAAAGCATTCTAAATTTCTTACTGATATAAAACTCTAAGCTTGTCTTAATTATTAAATATTTATTATCCCTACATATATTCTCGTATAAAGTATATTGTTATCTCTTGTACTTTTGTTATCTCTTGTATATTGTACTCTAAAGTATGTTGTCATTGTTATCTCCCTCAAAACGTCAGAAAGCGTTTCTAAGACACAAAAATGCGTTGTCAAATCATTATTTGCCGTTCAAAAATATGAAACTAGAAACCTATATTTAGAAAAGCAAATACTTTGCAATTATGAAAAAAATATGGCTTTTTCCGATTTTTATATAATTTTTTAATAATTCCTTTGCTATTTACCAGAACGATAAGTCTAACAATTTACTTAGCTATTTACTTAGCTATTTTGTAGATTAGATAATATATTCCTGACATCATCCATAATTTTTAATATGTTTTTCTTTCAACGGTTACGCAATAGATACTTTATTTTTTCCATTTCGCTATATCATTAAACTTAATATCTCTTAGCCCGTTCTGTTTATTGTATATTATTTTACCCTACTCAAAACACAGTTGATTACGGAATCACCTAAAATTAACCAAGGACAACGAGATAAATTAAATTAACTAGTTCGTAGGGAATAATTTTAAAAAGTTATTTTTTCCAAACTCGTTTAAAATTGATTTAGATCAGAAGTTAGTCACCCACCGGGTTGGTCTAGTGGTGAACGCGTCTTTCTAAATCAGCTAATTTGGAAGTCGAGAGTTCCAGCGTTCAAGTACTAGTAAACTCAGCTATTTTTACACGAATTTGAATACTAGATCGTGGATACCGGTGTTGTTTGGTGGTTGGGTTTCAATTAACTACACATCTCAGGAATGGTCGAACTGAGACTGTACAAGACTACACTTCGTTTACACTCCTACAATCATCCTCATTCATCCACTGAAGTATTATCTGAACAGTAATTACCGTAGGCTAAACAGGGAAAAAGAAAGAAAGGTAAAAAATTAGTCAAAAAAAAAGGATATTATTCTTTAGTATTTCTTAAATAATATTGAAAAAAATAGAGTAATAAAATTAAATTATATAAGTTAAGCAAATTAATTGTATAATTAAATTACACAAAGTCGTTCATAATTTTAATATGTTTTTCTTTCAATGGTTACGCAGTAGATACTTTCTTTTTGTTAAAGTTAAAGACGACTTTTTTGCCGTTATTAAAAAGCGATTTAATTAACTTCAAACCTGTTGATAAAATTATAGGTGTCACTTTAATCATAAAATTCAACTTTTTGACTTTATAATTAACTCTTAATTTTACGAGGGTTTAATATATTGTTCGTTTAAGTTAAAGGGTTTAACATAGATGCTTATTAGTTTTCTATTTTCTACCTGAAGTATTGTTGACATGCTAATAGTACAGTAGAGAAGCTATAGCTCAACTGCTAATAGTAAAATCGATAATAATACAATTGAGAAGATGGGGATGAAATACAACTCCAGCAATTCATCCCCATTCTGCGAATCAACTAAGTTCTCTAAACTTTGACGAGTAATAATATACTGTGTTCGTTGTATAAAAGATAAATTAATTTATTTATTAATAAAGGGCTTAGGATGAAATAAATAATTCAAATAATTTATTAATGGAATAAATATTTTTATTTATATATACGGAATGTACTTGAAAGGAATATTCTCTCATCTATTTAGTTCAATTATTAATTTAATTATTGTTTCAGCTTGTTAATAATAATAATAATAATAATAATTCATACACAATGCTATCACAACTATTTAATTTTTTATATATAAATAATACAATTTGTAATCTTAATAATAATAATAACAATAATACTAATAAATAATAATAATAAAATAATCCAACTCATATTTTTTATTTTATTACAATTCTGTTTTTTTAATAATTAAATTTGTTGGTCATTTTATGTCTTACATCGACTGGTATTTGTTTTTAAATATGCCAATGATATGTAATATTATTTGAGATACATTAAAAGTAAATAATAAAAAGTTAATAAAATAATCAAATAAGTATTTTCTATTCCGTAAAAATATATTACTGGTAATAAAATATTATTCTATAGGAAATGAAATTCAGTGTTGATCACTTCTTTAAAAACTATTGACTCCCAGATGTAGCAAAATTTGTATTCAATTTACTATCGAGCAAGAGATTTTTAAGAAAATAAAAAATGTAAATAATTGTGACAAAGTAAAACTAAACAATTATTACAGTTAATGAATGGTTTAATTTGTACTAACATTTCTACTAACATAACTTCTTCAGATGGTGACAGATGACTGTCACCATCTGAAGAAGTCGCAGTTCTCATTTAGTAAAGCAGAAGATGAAAAAAAAGAAGGAAGTATACTACCGGAAGTCTCAAGTCCATTTGATATTAATGGTTAATGATATTAATCAATTCGTCAAGTGTATGAGGATTAGTTTTAAATCTAACTAAACTTTTTAAATATCCCCGAAGGAAAACGTCTGCTGGTGTATGATCTGGAGTTCTTGGAGGCCACAACCATTTTCATATCAAAAGTAAAATTTCCATAAAATATCCAGTGTTTCATTATCGCAACACGTTGCGTTATCCTGCTGGTACCGACATTCTCGTTTGTGTGAATCTAACCTAGCAATAGACTGTTTGATTAAATTGCGATAAACCACACGGTCTACAGATTTGTCAAAAAATAAAGGCCCTATTACACGACGCCGGGATATCGTACACCAAACACGAATTTTACGTGCGTGTAATGATCGTTCGTGAAACACGTGAAGAGTTTCAGGGCTTCATATTCGGCAGTTTTAAAATATAGCCTTCCAAGTAAAACCATGCCTTGTCCCTGAAATAAACAAGATCCAAAATTTCAATACCGTTGTCATCAACAAGAGAATGAAACAGACAAAATTGTAATCGTTTTCGGTGGTCTACTTCTTTCAGTTCTTGAACGATACCGATGCGATAAGCACGCGATTGTAATTTTTTTGTAGCTTTGAAAGCTGTAGATAGTGAAAGCGATTTTCTGGGTGAGCGCGTCAAATGTTCTTTCACATCCTCCAGAACTTCTACTGTTAACAGTGATGGTCGACTTGTACTTTTCCGATCATTTACACAACCAGACTCACGAAATTACTTAATCAAACGCGATGTTGACGACTTATTAGGGACTGAAGAGTTGGGAAATTTTGTTCGAAACTCGTCTTTCACTCGTTCGTAAGATTTATACGCGCAATAAGTCTCAATAACAAAGACACGTACGTCCTTGGAAAATGACATAGTTAACACAACAGAGACGAATTTATTCTGGTGTAGCACTAGTACATAAGAAGAACATTTTAACTGTTACAAGCTGCTAATTTTGTGTACAGTGTTGCCAATTGACATGTAGGGAGAAATAAAATTTACCTATGCGTGACCTAATCTTAGGGTTGCGTCTTTTTTTAAATATTCGTTAGATAGAGTAATGTATTAGTTTTTTTAACTATAAAAGAGGTTTATTTTTTCACACTTCAATATAATCTTTGTGGTTAAGAAATTATTTTTTCAATAAAAACATTTTAAATCAAAAATATATTTCTAGTGAGCATATTTTATCTAGTTTTTTTTTTAATCACGAATAGTCACAGTCCCAGAAAGAAAATAATGTGTTTTGTTTCCTTTTTTGTAGCCATCTTCAGCATCCATGATTTTAAAGTTTGTTAACCAGTTATCATCTTGGAATATGAATGATATTTTTTTTTTTGTAAAATTTAACTCGTAAATTAATTTTTAATCTTCGAAAATATTTATTTAACGTAGCTGATATCTCTGAAAAATTAAACATATGTATGAATTATTGAAAATGGAAAATATTTTTGAAAAAAGTATATTATTACAGAAATGAAATATAGGCAGCACTGATATTATTAAACCCCCCACAACAATTAGTCTTCTGCTCATTTGGAAAATAAACTGGTGTATCATATTAATACTACAGCGTAAAGTGAAATCTTCTTATTCGCAAAAATTTATAAATAAAAAAATTGTACTTTAATATTTAAACTGTAAATTCATTTCATCTTTAATTAAAGTTGTTGTCCTGTTAATTATTATTAAAATATTTATTATATATATAGCAACAATAACCAATCTGAGAATTATATTTATTTAAACTTATTTTAAAGTCGTCATTGCAAAAATATAAATTTAATTCTACATAATAGTACATAAATATGCCGATATTATTATATAAACTTATTTATTATTAACTTTTGAAAGTTGTATTTAATATTAATTTGGATTTGGTTTTCTTAAAAATAAATCATGCTAATTAAAATTTAAATTTTGACACGTGATAAATAACAAAATAAATTTATTCAACACCAAAATGTAATTAAATTATAAAATTGAATTAATTCCTTATATCCTAAAAAAAATTATATGAAGAAATAGGCTAACAACTTTCTCTTGTAACAGATTATAAATTTACTTAGTAATAGGTTACGCGTGTTACTCACGTTCGGTTTACTATACAGAATTTTAATTTTAGTAACAAATTACCAGTCGATAATAATTTATAATTATAAATTTAATTACAAATAGTGTTTTTCTTCAATATTTTATAATATATAAAATTAAAAAAAAAAGTTATTATAAGAATAAATGTAAAAGTAATATTTTATTGAAATTATAAAATAAGCTAATTTAAAATTGTTTTAAAAAATCTATAAATTTTACATTATTTATTGAAAAAAAAATTTATTACAACCAGCTTGAAATTTTTTGTGTTGGTTATATCCTAATTATATTTTTCATATACTTATAAAATTCGATATTATAAGTAATTATTATGATTAAAATTAAAATTGGGGTAAAATTAAAATTACCCCAATCTTTACATACTGTTATTAAAATACAACATCAATAAGAATTTTAAATTTTATCATATAATTTAATCATGAGAGCGTTAAAATTATTAATTGGAATTAAAATTTTAACGAAGATTAACTTAAAAGTACACGAATTTACAAACGATTCTCAAATAAGAGGAGACTAACAACTTTGCCGACCATCTGTTTCAAAAAGTCAAATGATAGATATATTAATAGATGAAGAAAAACAATTTGGTTTAAAACTAAATAATTACGTATTAGACGACCAAGGACCGAGATATTATACCCGGAATAGGTTACTGGCCTAATCCTGCTAGCAGGATTAGAAATCATCTTTTCTATCTTCCATCTCTTTCTTCAGTTCCTGGATGGACTGATAAATAAGAAGAAGAAATTAAATCAATTTTAAAGGAATAAATAATAGCTCTCTTTAGAAAATAATATTGTAATTCATAGAATTATATATTGAAGCCTGTCTGTACGTACGGAATAATATTTCGATTAACAGCTATATATAATTTTGCCTTGAATAAATTTTTTATCGAAGTGTTTAAATAACAGTTCTTCAGAGAGTAGGGTACGTTACTAGCGAAACATTTTAATAATGTTAAAAAAAGACAGAAGTAAAATATCGCCAAATTTTAAAAATATATCAAATTCATTAGAAATCAATTTCTTAGATAACTTATAAAAGTATCAAAGGAATTTAATAAAAATTAAATCGCAAATCACTTATGTAATTAGATATTATCTTTATTAAATAGATAAAACTTTAAAGTAGAATAGTGGATACTGTTTTCAACAAAAATCAAATTGTTCTTCTATGATAAAAGTAGATTAAGAAAAGGAATCTGTAATAAAACAAAGTAAAATGAGGCAAATATTTATTCTATTCTTGTTATCTTCCTATTTTTATTTAGAAGGAAATCAGAGTAAAGAAAACGTTAAAGCCAAATATTTAAGATAAATTTTTTATGGATTCATTTTTTTTTAAATATTTATAAAATGTAAATATTTTTTTACGTGAAAGAATGAGTAGAAAGAAAGAGTATTAAGGACAAGAAAAAATCTAAGAAACTTTTCAGTTAAAATTATATGCTTCTTTTATTAAAAATACCTTAAGAAGTTTGTGAGATATCATTTAAAATTTTTATTCTAAGTTGTTTTTTATTTCACTGAAAAAGCTTAACGTTTATTTACTTGGTTATTTTAAAACGTAAAGTTTTTAACATATAATACAATAATTTTTTATCTGATGAAGAATAGTGCACTACAAAAACGCTAATAAAAAAGTGATCATGAAATTTCTATGTAACAACTATTTTATATGATTTATTTGATAATTAGAAATATATTACGACCCCTTTGTAACGTGGTTCAAAATAGCACGAATACGATTATATAACGCGGAGAGAAGAATATTCTCCCAAAAAGAATACTGTTATCTGAAATTAAAAAAAAATTGCGCAAATCTTTATTTTCGTTATTATGTTTTGTTTCCTTTTGAAAAAGTATCAAAATAATTTCTAATTTAAATTTAAATAACAAATTATTTGATCCAAAAAAAATAATTACGCATCAAAAAAGTACTATAATAAAATATAAAAAATTTAAAAAAAAACAGTTTCAGCCCATCCATCGTAGTGACGTGCATTAGCGCGTATAAAAAATGCACCTTTGTGCAGTCAACATAACCACAAATTTTATTTCCGATCTAAAATTGATTGTAACTCAATAACGAACTTGACCAATCTTCATCAAATTTTCAGGTGCACAACTTCAGAATTGTATTATGTTCATTGAAATTTATATAGTAGTTTTAGAGATGTTCGTGCAACAAATTTTATATGTGGTCATACATATATATATATATATATATATATTAAACGAAACCCGATTTTAAGTAAGTAGTATTTTCATACTCTTCATGCCTCAAAGAAGATCTATTCCCCTCCCCCCTCCCCTGCAACCATGTGACCGAAACTAATACTGCACTTTCTTCGAAAAATCGATAAAAAAATTCTCTACTATTTAGTAGATATACGGAAACGCATTTTAACTAGTATTTAATTATAAATTGAACAGAACTCTGTGAAATTGGACGTAACTGTAAAAAAAAATCCCTTTCGGCACGCTGGAAGGCGGTAGATTTTACCGGTGCTAAGTAGGAGATAAAAAAGATTTTAGAGCATACAAAGTTTTAAGAAAAATTCAAATTTACTCAATACGACAACGGTTGCATGTGAAAAAAGTTTCACATGTTTAGCACATGACAAGCCCCATCTTCTTACAATTCCATCAATATTTTGGTCATCCCTTGCAGTAAGGGTTGGTTATATCAAAAATTGTTTCAGACAGAAGTTTTAGGAAATGTTTAAAGGACTAACGACCATTTTAAACCGATTTAATACTGTGCCTATTTAGGAATGTATAATTATTTTTATTTTCGAAACCCCATATTTTCCACCCCCTGTGCCAATGGCTGGTGACATCAAAAAACTTTACTTATGTAAATAGGAACTTTAAACGAATTCGATATTTTACTTAATTAAAAAGTTATAGCGATATTTTTTTTTTTAAAGGCCCCCCTTCCATTTCCACCCCCATAGTCCGATTTTGCCCATTAACAAATTCAACCGAGATTTTTAGACGAGTTATTTTTTATGGAACAATTTGAAAGTGATTGGCGTAAAATTACGGCAGTTATCGTGTTCACAAGAAAGTGAAATATATGTTTATAAACTTTTGAACTGACGGTGGTTTTGAAGTCTGGGGGATGTTAAACGTGAAGATAAGTCGAAATTTACCGGAAGTCGAATCTTGGTACCCATTACAATAGGTAACTTTTTTATGAAATCTATTTAATACGAACTCCAACCACCAAACAAAAATAACTTTTTACTTTTTCAAATAGCTATCTTAAATCTAATTGGTATGTTTTATACATTCAGATGTGTTGTGTTGATTTGTGATGGTAGAATTGCATATTACTTTACGGTATTTTGAATTCAGATCATTTACTACAATACTGTATTTTCAATGAGGCCATAAGGGAATGTGCTTAAAAAAGTATTTACAATTTACTGTTCCGAAAAAAAAACCAAAAATGAAATCCAGTTTCAAAAATGTACCGGCCTCCGTGACGCGAGTGGTAGCGTTTCAGCCTTTCATTCGAAGGTCTCGGGTTTGAATCCCGGTCAGGCATGGGATTTTCACACACGCTACAAACCATAACCTCATTCTCTGAAGCAATACCTAACTGTGGTCTTGGAGGTAAATCCAAAAAAAAAGTTTCAAAAATGTTGGTACTGCACAATACATACTCAGTATTATATTTTATTTTATTCCATTAACTACAGAGCGTGCTTATGTCACATCTCCCTTAGAATGGGATTATTAGCTGTCCAAAACTGATTACTTGTGTAAAAATATTTTTGTTTTTTGAATGATGAAAATTGATATAACGTAAGTTAAATTAGAAACTTAACTCTAGAAATTGATAATAAAGAATCGGAAGTTTCCGCTAGTGATCGGTACATTCCGGTGCCTACTTTTTGGTTATAGTTCATTATTTTATGAAGAAAAACAATCGCATAAATAAATAAAAAAATATTTTTTTAAATGTTTAAAACCTGTCTTAAATTAAATGCAGTAAAATGTAAAAAATAATTTTAGGATGGTATCTCAGAATGGATTTAACAACAAGCTTTTCATGGTGATATGCAAGACTATGAGAAAGTCATAGATTTTTTTAGACATTTTTAATTTGAAGCTATCACATTCATCTTAGATATCACCATCAAAGCTTGTTATAAAATTTATTCTGACATACCGTCCTAAAATAACTTTTTGCATTTTAGTGCGTTTAATTTAAGGGGAGTTTTAAATTTTTTTTTACATAATTTTTTCTCTACTTTTTAATGGATTTAATATGAGTGCTTTTTAAAAAAAAGCTTTTTTTATATTTTTTTTATTTTCGACTTTATCTTTATAAGTTTATACTTTACAGCTGTACTAGCGCATAGGTTTGAGCGCATTTAGCGAAAGATCGGATCGGTACGTTTTACAGTGGGTGAGTACAATCAAAACATAGGGCTAAACGATTTAATTTCCATATAACCAATATCCGGTCGATCAAGAGTGAAACCGATGGGTTAAACAGTTAGCGTTTGACGTGCTGATACATAAGCCGTTTGAATCGTGAAAATTGGCGTAACGGTTGCCGAGATATTACGGTGGCACTTTATTGTACCCCCTCCCTAATTTCCGAACGGCGCCCTGGAGGCACTTGAAAATATTGTCATCGGTCGGGTGCCACTGGGAGCGGATGGATTAACATCGAGGGGGTCAGAAAAAAATTTCAGAGCGCTAGGACCGACTGTTTTTGAGATATTTGCGATTTTTTCCGAAAATTAGGATCCGGTTAAAATGTACTAAATTTTCCCAATTTCAATATCGATATATATATATCGATATATTCATACGATATGTTGATATATAATAATATAACAAGTATACACCTGACCACCACGAGATATGTACTAACCAATCGGGATTTTCCGCTAGTGATCGGTACATTCCGGTGCTAAGCTAAGGGGGACACACATACAGACACACATAAAAATACCGTTTAGTAGGGTAAGATAATCTAATTTTTAACTGTAATATTTTTATTTTGTTAGAATATTAACTAAATTGGTGTTTTTCTTTTTTGTTTTTTTATCACTTTAGAAATAAAACGCTTATCCTATTACGCGGTTTTAACAGTAGTCTCCAGATGGCTGCAGTTACAGTTGGGTTGTACTGTATTTCTATGAAAGATAATATTTTTTGGTAAAAAAAATATCACGGTCATTGTGTATATAAGCCCATTAAATTAAATTAAATTATACAGTTACTAAAATATAGTGTTTGTAGAACGTTAAATGTAGAGTTTTTAAGTTTGAAAAAATATTATTTAAAATAAAGTACAGAAAAATATTGTTTCGCACATTTATATTTAATTCATTTAAAACATAGAAAGCGGTAGTTCTATCTAAACTATTTTTTTATACTTCTATATTTACTAAATGAAATTAAAACCTATCTCCATGGCAGAGTGGTAGCATCTTGGCCTTTCGTCCTGAGATAACATGTTCGAATCCCGGTCGAACATGACATTTTTCACTCGCTACAAAATTCAGTTTCCATATCTCACGCACAAGCTTCAAGATTATGTTATGATATCAAGCAAAAAAAAAAATTATTTTTAATTTATCAAAGTATTTTCAATATTTTTTTGGGGAGTGAATGGAAAGAACTTTTGTTTTATACATCGTCATTTTTACTGTAATAACATTTCATTAGCTTGCTGAATTATATTCTGTAAGAATATAGCTTTTCTTCCCTAAAATAGAACTTCGAAAATATATTGAGTTTGTTTTGACATTTTATTTATCAAAATCGAGTAATTCATTTTGTATTTATAATACTTATAATATTCATATAAAGGCTAGTTATATAACTTTTCGTAAAGAGCTATCTATATACAATATTTATATTATTCTTGATTTCATATTAAATTAAAGTAAAAACCAGTTTAAATTTCTGTTTATTACTTCCACTTCTGTTTTGTTTTTCTATTAGTGAATATATGTGAATAGCTAAAAGTTTCTTTAATAAAACTCTTTGGAAATTATTCTATTCTTATATTATTAATTTAAATATTTTCCCTTGAAATATTTACCAATGGACCGTTTACCTATTGAAAAAAAATTGATTTTTGATATTTATTAATTCAAAATTACATTTTATCAGAAAATAAGATAATAATTCAAAATGATAAATTCATGTGCTTTGGGGCAATTTTTAAAAAAAATTATGTACTGTGAATTGCTTCTAATAAGTAATTAATAGGAACTTATTTTAATAAGTAATTTATTTTGTTTTTTTTCACTGAGGGTTACCATTCCAATAATCAATATAAACTTGACCGGAAGAATGCCAGTTTTTTATAATGTTAAAAGAAAGTGCATATAATAAATAAAACTTGTAAAAGAAATCAAAGATTATATATATTTTTTTTTTTTTGTTTGGGGACAAAAACGCCTGTGCATTATCATAGCCCGGAATTTTCTTTAATAAAAAGGTAAAATAACTATAAAATAATAAAACTTATAAGGTTTAAAAGTAATATAAATCATATAATAAAATTTTATTAAAACAAAAGTCAAAAAAGTGAAATAAAACTCAAAACTAATATCGCAGATGGAGTTTTTAAAATATAAAGATTATATGAAACCATAACTTATATATGTATATGTAAATTGCAGCCAACTTGTTGATGTTTGTAATTTAACAAAATATAGAAGGAAATCGAGATGCACATGAAATCAATTAAATGACTAGTGCAGAAATAAATTCACCGTGTTTTATATTTTATAAGGTATAATCAGTCGCTTTTATATTATAAAAAAAAATAATTTTTACTTCTGTTTTAATATTGTAATGCTTTGTTTATTTTTGTTTTTGTTTTTTTTTTAAGTAAAAAGAACATTTAAAAAAATTGTATTAAAATGAATTATTTGACTCCTTTTGTTAAACAGGAATATAAAAATAAAAACAGCTTTAAAAAAACTCGTTAATCATAAATTAAGTTTTTCATAATTACATCAACAATATTAGGACAATAGAAAAAATGTAAAAATATTTTTAAAAAAAAATTATATAAATAATTTTAAAAAAAAAGAAGCAAATATTGCTTTTTTTGGTTTTTCTGTGCGAAAAACGCTTTGATTATCATCACCTGGGCAAAGTATTGCCCGGCTGCTATTAATAAAAAAATTAAAAAGAGTTAGAGATAAAAAAGAGAATATATATTTTTTAGAGATGTGAAAGAAAGTTTAAGAAAAACCTTTCTAAAAATATTCATATATAAGTTAAACTAAACATTTGCGTCAGTAAAATTTTCACTAAATCTAACACCTCCTTCAACAGAATCTAAAATAAAAATTTTCAAAAAACCCTTCTATGTTTTAAGGTTCCGCGAACTGTAATTTAAAAATAAATTGTTTTAACAAAACTTGTTTTGGAAGTTTACACTTAAAAACATTTAAACCGAAAGTAAATAGAGCAAAAGAACAAAAATACATATAAGTTTCTCAAACATGGTTACCGCTGATATATTTAATAAATTATTAAAAAAATTATTAAAAATCCACCTTACCAACAATTTAAATGTGACTCAAAATCTTTCGGTTTATTTCAAAACCATCTTCAGGAGTTAAAAATATAAGTTAAGGTTTTGAAATAAAACCGAAAGATTTTGAGTCAAACTTAATTTCCTGGTAAGGTGGATTTTTCATATTTTTATATAATATACAAAATACATATATTAAATTTTAAGATATGGGAGGTAGATTTTTTTTTAAATAAAATTTTCTTGGATTATTTATATTATTTATATATTCATTGTACATAGTTAATAAATTTGCTTTATTAATTTTATTTTTTTGTAAAATGATTATGAAAAAATGAAACCCCACCCGTTAAAGAATTTTGAAAAAATTAAGATGATCTATGCCCCATAAATAGGAGCCAAAAATCAAGAAAATTGTTTTAGTCAATCCAGCCCAAAAGCTGTGCGACACGCAAACTTATATATATATATATAAATATATATATATATATATATATATATATATATATATATATATATATATATATATATATATATTTGGTCTAGATGATCTAGTTAGACCTGAAATCGTAAAGATTTGGAAAAAAAAACCGATATCTCGTTTTTTATATGGTCACCGTTACTTTCTCCATTAATATAGCTAGCTATTCTGGCTATATTTGACGGGAAAGTAATTAATTTAAATAAATAAATGCAAATTTATTATATAAATCATTTATTTTTTTTTTAAATGTTTAAATAGAAATATTACTTTATAATAGATTAAAATAATAAATTATTTATTGTACTAAACCACTCTAAAAATAAATCACATTATCTCAAAAATATTAATAAACAGATGAACATAAATATTAATAATTTTTAATAAAAATAACTCCATAAATATTAAGAAATATATTCGAGAATAAAATAATTAAAAATATTAATAATTTATTAAAGTAGCATAATTAATTAATCTATATATTTAATAAAACTTAATATTCATTTTTATTGATATTTTTTAAATAATAATTTTTTTTTGTAAATAATGAAATGATACGGCTATCCTCTTTAACAATATCATTCTTATTGTAATAATAAATGTAGACTTATCGATATTATCTTACATTTTTCATAATTATTTTAAATTATCACATTTTTTCACTTTTATTACTTTGTTTTTCATAATTATTAATTAAATAATATACCCTATTCATATAAGTTAATAATTATATATATATAATAAATAATGTGTTTAAAACATTTCATTATTTCGTCTATCTCTTGTAAGTCGGCCCTTTTTTATTACGGGTCATATGTAAAATATAATTAATAATCAATTGGAAAATAATCGAATATCATTAATTTTGTTGACTATTTTTTTCCTTTTCTTTTTAATTATCTTCTCTATTTTTTTCTTTGAATATTTTTTTTAATATTTATTTATTATTAATAAGTTAGTTTGATCTTTAATAATATTTAAACTTTTTATTTCTTTTGTTTTAGAAATTATTTTGTTATGTAAGATATTCCGTTACTAATCATTTATATTATTTTAAATTTATGTAACGTAAATACTCATATTGATTTATTTTGCTCTTTAATTATTTATAGCGTTTTATTTAATAAAATGATTAAGATGTACACTATTTTATATATTATAATAATTCTGAAGTTTTTGAAGTAAAAAAAAATTACAGTATATTTCTAATTTATCGAAGGGGTTGTTTCATAAAAGTTTGCTGATGTTAAATTTCATTTAAATTGAATGTGATCTAATCTATATGTATAAAAATGAATGTTTGTCTGTCTATATTATTCTCTTATGTCTTCCTAAACCGTTCACCCGATTGCGATGAAACTTTGGTGAATTGTTATGCGCACGCCCGCGAAGGTTTCTGAATTAGTTTGGACCCGCTAGATAGCGCTGGGGTCGAGATATTTCGAAAACTTTTATTTATGATCAGATTTGTCTCACATTCATAAAATGTATTAGTTACGTAAAAAGAAATATTTTTGAGAAAACTGGACCCGCTAGGTGGAGCTGGGGGTTGAGATATTTAGAAAAATTGTATTTACCGACCGATTTGGATCATGTTCAGAATATATATTAGTTACGTGAAAAGAAAATGTTTTGCAAAACTATACCCGCTAGGTGGTAACGGTGTCGGAGATATTTACGAAACAACCAAACAAATATAAAAACAGATTTTCTTCTTCTACATATATAAAAGGAAATGTTTGTATGTGTGCCCGCTATAAACTAAAAAACTACTGAACCGATTTACTTGCGAGAGAAGGGGGAAAAGGGAATGGGAAACAGGGGAACGGGGGAAATGGAATTACGAAAAAAGCGAAAGGTTAAATTGTGTGAAGTTGTGTAGCGTATAGTTTTTTAATTTTTTTCAAATATTCAATTGTGTTCATTTAATCTATGAACGAGTATATACTCAAATCTAGCAATAGCAAAGCACTGCCGGATCTGCTAACAGTTTATATATATTAGCCGGTCAGAGGTACAGCCAGGGGCAAAGATCCCTTGACCCCCGCTGCACTCGTTATCGTCACGGTTGGGAGAATAATACTAACACATAACAAATCCTGAAAAGGTCTCTTTCTTCCAAAGTTTCCTCGTTCTTGTTTTAGAAGCTCTGATACGCTCCTATTTTGAACGAACATATTTTGGTTCTTTTTTCACTGCCATAGAATACCTTATATCTCAGGAACGAGTCAAGGTAGAGAACTGAAAATCAATGTTGTAAAACGCATAGTCTATATTCTCAAGTCAAAAAATGAAAACAAAAAAAAATATTCCGGTCGTCATCAAGAAAGAATATACAGAACATCGTCCAAAAGGGGGCAAGGGTCTCGATCTATGACTTAAAACCTTCGTTCGGATAACATGAATGTATCCTGAAAATTTGAAAGCAATCGGTTGGTTGGTTCTGTTGTAAACATGATACTGTTGCAAACGGACAGAACTGCTATAAATCTTTTATCTATTAAGAATTAAAAAAATATATTATTAAGCTAACGTGTTTCTTTAATAATTTTAGCAAACTTCTCTATAAACGGGATTAAAAAAGAATGATTTTTTAATTTATTTTATATCATATATTTATTTAAAAAACCCGTAATAATTACATAAATTTTATTATTAATTTTCTCTAGTAAATATATAAAATTAATGTATTGCATTAAAAAAAATTATTGTTTTTTTTAAAGTGATGATGATTAAAAACACTGATTTTATACTAAAAACAGTTTAGTGTAAAGAATCCTTTTTGGAAATTTGGGATATTGATATGTCACCGGCTTTGCAAACATTTTAAAAAGTTTTTGTTCTTTTTTCTAATGTAAGTTTATTTATACGAAGTTTTTAATGTATTGAAAGGCTTTAAAATAAAATTTCATCGTTCAGATGAAAAAACCAAGTTTAATTTTTATAATTATTTATTATTACTTTTATGTCTTTTCTTTAGAAAGTCTGAATACAAGCAGGAAAGGTTTTGTTGAATTTTCAGAATTAAAATTATTAATCTATGATATTTACAAAATGTTAAAACTGTAGAAAAAATATATTTTGTCTTATTAAATATAATTTATGAATTTCAGCGCCAGTTGTATACAGTGATTTAGTATCAGCGCGTATGTTCATAGCGTAAAGGCTGTGGCACTTATAATTTCCAGTTAATAACCATATAAAGTGATTTTCGTATGATTCATTTGTTTTATTTTGTACAGGAAATTTCACTACTGTTCCCATTTTTCTACCTTTAAATATCAAGAAAATTAATGGATAAACTTCGAGTAAATTACTATGGATATCCTATAAAATAAGAAATTCACATTTTGATTTCTGTTTGCTCTTAGCTCATCATTCAAGAGCAGATGATTCAAATCGTTTCCCTACATTATTTCCTTTTCATACTTTCATCAAGATGAACATTTTTTTTCATCTTTGGCGTTTATTGCGTATCACTTATTTTCATTCGGACTGCTTTCTTTTATTTTTATCTTTACATGTCGTTTTTATTTCATTTAAATAAAGTAAAAGTAAAGAAAATTAATACGAGTTTAAAAAAAACGAAATAAAAAGTTTAATTTTAACGTCTATCATTTTATAAAACTTTGTAGGCGGGAATAATGTAAAATATAAATTACACGTTTAAACATATTTTTTTTTACTATTATTATTGTTTTAAAGAGTTTAGGTTTATTTTTGAAAATATTATATTAATGGATGAAGGGACTTATTGATGCATATAGTGTTCTTAAAAATCATTCTGCAATTCTATAATTTTCGACTTTTTGAAATCCGCACGAAATTAAAATTAGTTTTTATTATATGTACTAGCTGCAGGGCGTGCCTACGGCACGCCTCCGCAACAGGCCCTCCGGGCGGGCTGCGCGAGGGGAAATTATCGTAATACGAAATTAACCTTCCGACAAAATATCAATGGATTCTAAATGGATAATCGTTAATATTTTCATTATCGATTTATTTTTATCGAAAATAGTTGTGTTTTAAGATCTGTTACGATATTGAATGAATGAATTACGGTAGTAAAATTTATTAATTTATTTTATAATTATTATTATTATTACTGTTGTTATTTATTGTCTATAAACATTTAAGAAAAAAAAAAAATCATATGATTTTTTGATGGGCAGTATGTTTGATCATGTAAGCATATTCTCAGTTAGTGGGACGCGCGCGAACACGCGTGCACACACACACACACACACACACACACACATACATGGAGAGAGAGTGAGAGACAGGCAGACAGACATACCTATGTCTGTTGTTTCATACGTGGTCGCGTCTCGGCCTTTCATCTGGAAGTCCCGGGTTCGAATCTCAGTCAGGCAAGGCATATTTTTACACGCTACAAATCATTCATCTCATCTTCTAAAGCAACACCTAACGATGGTCCCGGAAGTAAAAAAAAGTCATACATCCTTTACCCTTTAGTAGGGTAAGACAATGAAACGAAAAAAATTTTTACTTCATTAAAATTTAGTAAAATAGTAAAATGTACAACATTATTTTTTTAATGTTTAATAAATTTTTTTTCTAATAAAATGCTTTTTTTAATAAAGTGAAAAGATTCCTTAATGTTCTATTGTTTTTAATTATTAAAAACATTACATTTAAATCAATCAGCGAAACTTTATTAGACTTGGAATTAAAAATTAAGACTTATTAGAAATTCTAAAAAATAATTGAAAATTTTTATTTATTTTTTTTTTAAAGAAATTTATTTGGCTAATAAACATACAGAAAGAAAAAAAATAGTTTAACATGTTTATTAATTTTTGTAAATATTTTTTGAATATGAAAAATAAATTTTCGTTTTCAGTTTGAAAGGTTTAATAGTTTCGGGTACTGTTTCACAAATATTTATCAGAAGGATATAACATTTAAATTATATGTAAGTCTTCTTATTTTTTCTCCGCGGCTAGGCTTTCAAGATTCACGCAAAAATCATTTCATGTAGTTTTCCTTTTTCTCCAGAAGTTTTTCATTTTTTCAAACTGTTTGGCTTTTCTTTTTTCAGTCCATTCTCCTCTGTTAAGTCTTTTCTTTGCACTTTCAGGAACCTTTAATTCAAAAATCTTCTTTCTACATTCTTTTCGATCTAGACAGTCTTTTTTGTAATATTAAACTTTTTGAGATCTTTTTTCATCTACTTAACGTATTCAGCTTGACTTTTGTAATTCCAAAGTTTATTAAAAATCTGTTGGTTTAGCCTTGATTGGTTTATTCGGACCATGTATCCATAGAATTTTAGTCCTTGTTTTCTTATTGTTACTTCCATGTCTTCAATTTTATCGTCTATCTTTTTGTTTGCTCTCCGTCTGTAGCCTTCTTGTGTTTTTCTTGGAACATAAATCCTTCTTAAAAATCTTCTTTTTATCTTGAGTAGATTTTCTCTTTCAGTTATATTTGTAGTTTGCATGTCGTAAGGGATGACTGGTCTTAAATTCTGCTATAATACCTTAATTTTGTATTTATAGTAAGGTTATTTTTATGGAAAATATTTTTGTTTAAAAAAAGTTTTCATTATTATTATTATTATATTTAAAACAAATTTTTATTTATTTTTTATTAATTTATTTTTATTGTAATGTCTTTTAATTTATATTCGCATCAAAAATTAAAGTTATTAGCGATGGGAGTGTATTTGTAAATGTACCGGTAAACGTATAATCTTAGACAGACTCAGACCGACCATTCCTGAGACGTGTGGTTAATTGAACCTCGACCAACTAAAGAACACCGGTATCCACTATCTAGTATTCAAATTAGATTAAAAGTAATTACTTTTACTAGGATTTGGACCGAAGAACCCTCGACTTCGAAAATCAGCTGATTTACGAGACGAGTAAGACGAGTAGACGAGTTTTACTATTAGACCAACCCGGTGGATTTAGTATAATTATACCGGTGGTATATTTATAAAAATTTTGGTTTTATTTTTGAAAATATTATGTTAATGGACGGAAGGATATATTGATACAAGATAATATTCATAATCAAAAATCCATCCAAAAATAAATTATTTATATGGGATGTAAAAGATTTTTCACTAGAATGGACGGAATTTCTGATGACCGGATGTTATTATTATTATTATTATATATTTTTTTTAACTAATCGAAAGTAGAAAAAAATTGTGTTTTGGAACACTTCCAAATATTTTTATTTATAATAAAATGTCTTTGATTAAAAACTTTAGTATTAATAAAAATTAATGACATTTTCATACACGCTACAAATCATTCATATCATCCTCTGAAGCAATACCTAACGGTGGTCCTGGAGATTAAAAAAAATAATAAAGTATTAATAAAAAGATCGTTTGTAAGTGTAATGGGTTTTTTAATATTATGTACAATGACACTAAATAATGGTCCTACGCGTACATAAAAAAATTATAAAATTCATTCTTAAATTATGCTAAGCGCAAAATTATTCCATTTATTTAAGAAATAGGTGGTCAAAATAGTTTTTGTAAGTTAGTTACTTATATATCACTATGAAACGGATAATCTTTTTTAAAGAAATCTTTAAAAAAAAATTTTTTATACAAGTATATTCCAAAGAATGGAAAAAATTTAATAAGCCAAAATATTTTGTTTTGCAATTTCAGTTTATCTTTTTCTTTAACTGTAAATGAATGCTCTATATATTTACATTAATCATATATTTATTGGTTAAGTATTCATTATGTACAGAAACCAGCATTTCTAAGTTTTTTTGTAATAAATTTCTATCGCTTCTTTTACTGCTCTACACAGAAAAATTCAATTGTGTTCTTTAAACATCGTTGTATCGTTAACATATTTACTTTTTTAATATCTGTAAAAAATATGCTTGCTTTGCCTTATGACATTTTTAATAATAACTATGGTCAAAATTTGATTGGATAAAATATATTGCAACTTTTAACGCTGGAAAACACAATTAAAAGTTAAGCATTGCTACATGCCACAAAACTTACTGGAGAATTACGTAAATAGGAAATTAATTTTTTTTCTTGTACTATATCAAGACGAGAATATGTTATGATCGCTTTGTCATGCCAAGATTCCTAGTAGGAATTATATATATCATATTCTTAAAAATTCCTAGATTTATCACGTAGAAAGCAATTCTTTACGTCGCAAAATATTTTTAATTAAAATCTTTCTACGAATACACGTGGTATTTTAAAAATTGAATGTTTTATAAAAACAAAAACGTTTGGAAATATTTACCAATAAAGATTTTATCGTAAATATATTTATTTAAATTTGTAAATAAAATTATTCCAAAATATTTGTTTACAAATATATTAAAAAAAAAAAAAAAAAAAATGATTTACCTAAAAATAGTTAATCACTGTTCTATATGTCATCTTTAGGTTAATATTAACTAACTTACACTACGTTGCAAGTAGGATGATTGAACCCCCTACCACTTTTCATAGATATTCACAGAAACTATAATTGAATGTTCAAAAACAAGTGTTACCATTTATTTATTTCTGTAGTAAAAATTTTTTCTCCTCTTTAGACATTTTTCTGTGCATCTATTAAAAACAGTTGAGAGGAGTTCTGATATACATCTTGGATATAAAGTTATATAGGATATAATGTAACGTTAAAGTAAACTATTGGTTTTCATTTTTATAGCGAAAAGATATTTTTTTTAAAAATAAAAACCTTATACAGTCATGTAATAGTCATAAATGTATATAATGAACTATAATTACGAATCCGATATTTGTTATTTTCTTCGTTTTTTTATTTATTCATTAATATAAATTCAAGCTGGTTGTTTATTAAATAATAAAGAAATATAATAGAGAGTTTTTGCTCAAGTTGGTAAAAAGAAAGATTAATTAAATTACGTATAATGTTTAAGAAATTGCGTGAAGTATAATTTTTAACAAAAAAAAAACTGTATAATTTCCTAATATACTATATAGTAATACATTTGTAATGTTTTTTTTTTTTTTTATAAAGGTAACTGATCTAATTACGAAGGAAGTACGGGATCTTGATGACGCGACGCATTTATACATAGAATTTTACTAAACCTAAAGTTTCTTAAATTAGAGAGCCTTAAAAAAGTAATTTCGAAAAAATTGTTGACTGAACAAGAATTTTTATTAATTTTCCGGTTTAATAAAAATTTTATTGATAAATATATAATTTTTTAAACGCCAATTTTTTATATATTTTTCTAGAATCAAAATATTTCTAAATAAAACCTTAAAAAGTATTACATCATCAATCTTGTTCTGCTTTTTCTTTTTATTTAAAAAAAAAAACTAATTCGGGTCGAGATAGTGTTATATATATGGTATTTACCGTGTGTCCCACGATGAGGTATACAAGTTTGATTTAGTATCTTTCGCCCATTCCTCCAACGATTTTATTGAAATTTTACAGACCTTTTAAGGAAGGGCTTAAAAATTTTCTATAAAAATTTCAACCTTCTAGCATTTATAAAAACAAGATGGCGGGTTTAAAATGAAAACATCAATTTCAAATAAACCACATTTTTTATTAAATTACAAAATTGCTGTTGAAAATGATTAAAAACAGATGATGTATTGTTAAACAGCTATTCAAATTGGATAAAAAAAGGTTAATAATTATAGTCATATCCATGATTAATTGTATAATTATTTTACTTCTAATTATCATCTGTTTTTAATAATTTTTACAAGCAATTTTGAAATGAATAAAAAATGTGGTTTATTTAAAATTGATGTTTTTATTTGAAAGCTGCCATTTTGTTTCTATAAATTCTAGAAGGTTGAAATTTTTACAGAACACTTTTAGAATCTTTCTTAAAAGATCTGTAAAGTTTCAATAAAATCGGTGAGGAAATGGGTTAGTGATACTAAATCAAAAACGTATACCTCTTCCTGGGACACTCAATATATCAGCTAAGGTTACAAAATTGAGATGGGAAGAAGTATTACGCACAAATAATAATTTAATGTCTAAAATGGGATTGATAATACAATGAGATGCTTATCAAACTCGTAAAATATTGTGAAAAAGCGGTTAACAACATTCATCCTGCATTGAACACGGATGTTCAACCAGTTCATGTTTAACATTTATTTAGCGTTTACCATCAATTCTTTTTGCTATTTTGTGCAAAAACTTCCTACATATATTCAGCAAAACAATATTAAAATATACCTTCGTAAAATTATTTGTTTATACATAAAGATAACAAAACTGTTATTTCAGATTATTTTATCGTTGTATCGTAAATTTAAATAAATTTTATAATTTATTGTAATTATAATAATAATCATAAAATTGATAATAAATTATTTTATTTCTTTTTAAATTTTATTTAATAATTATCTTTTTATTTATAGCCTGTAGGATTAAAATAAAAAAATGTTCTAAATATTTTTTAAACCAAAAAATCTGTTTTTTTTCTTAGTTGATTATTTTTAATTTACATTAACTATTGTTTAATTTTTGTTTTTTAATATCTACAGCGCAATATTTATTTATATAAGTGTATATTAATATAAATTTTTAACAATTCTTACAAATACATAATAATAATAATCACATAACTTAGTAACCAAAAAATAATAATAGTAATAATGATAATTATAGGGTAATAACGATGAACTTAGTAATTAATTAAATCAAAGTTCGTATTTTTATTTATAATTTATTATAAACAACAATATTTTTATAAAATTTGTACAACATAATTTTTATTTTATTTTATTAAAATTATTTATATTACAATAAAATTTGATAATTACGTTCTGATACAGTCCAAATAATAATTTTTTTTACGAAGTTTATTTATGTATAGTTTATAATTATATATTATTATGTATATATATATCAACTCAATAGCCAAAATTTAAATAATTGAATTTGTGAAGAAGTATGTAAAAGGAAAAACTTGTTTAATTCTTATCAAGGAAAAAGTTTATAAATTTTTAAGTAATGAATACTTTAGCTATTTTTTTTTGAGAGCCCTTATTTTGGTAAAAAACTTGAACTTTTTTAGAAAATTTCCAGAAAGTAATAAAAATATTTAAATTTTGATGATAGAAACTTTATTTCCCGTATAAAAGATGCTTACTGTGTGATATTTAGTCTAAAAGTTACTAACTGTTACACTCAGTGTTTGTAGTTTTACACACATAGTATGATGCTTTCATGTATGTGGTATTTTAATTTAAAAAATAGTAATAAGTAAGTATTTTGAACTTTGGTAAAATGTTTAATATTGTTTTTAGTACTCATATAAGATTATAAAATATTTTTAAAAATTTTCAGTACGGGGAATATTTATGAACCTTTAAGTTAATTGCTCCGATATTGAAAATCATAATTTTGAAATCATATTTTATTCGCAAGTATGTAATTGAATCAGTAATCTACAACAGAATTTTTTAGAACAGAGAATTAAACACCGGTTCTCCTCACAACATAACGCACAAATTAAACTTATTACTCGTGGTTTTTTCAGTATATCCGATAATGAACAATTCTACGTTACGGGTGAATGTCACAAAACTTTAAAAATTGTCAAATAATTTTTTCCTCATCCCAACCCCGTAGGGGAAGACACCCGCCTTTTGAACCCCCACCCCACCGTTCCTAGCCCTGATGGGCTTTAACGGGAATCGTCTTTCGCCCTCTAACTTTTTACATCTCATAGTAATAAGCCAGGTCTCGTTCGTATGCCACCGATGTAAATGCCTCGATAGACATTTGCATCGGTGATTTTTAAACTCTGCTTTTGCCTTGGTTGTAGGCCTCATCCGGACATCTTGAATGTCCTATACATCGTTTCCCTCTGAACTAGTTAACCGAGTTCGCCGAAGCAGGAACCCCGCGCCTAGTTCTACATTTTACAGAGCCAATTTCGTAAATGTCTCATAATAATCGAGGCAATAGAATAATAACATACCACCAAAAAATGTTATTCGCAACAACGAAATTTAGAATTTTTTCCTCAAAGAAAACATAAAGTTGGCAGAGTTTATCGCCAACAGTGGGTTTTATATGGTATATATTATTAAACTATGGTTTCTTTTATCATTAGCCAGTTCCTAACGGAACGTTGGTTCACACCTTTAGAGAATATATACTGACTGACTAGGCTTCTTGATTAATCTCCACCCTTTCTGATCATTTTAAGTTATTTATACTGTATTTCAAAGTTCAGTTTATTTCCTAGTATTTCAAGTTACAGATATCTCCTAGCATACTCAGATTAGAGAATATCTGTGAACATCATCAAAATCCTTGTTATACATGAATTTGAAGCGACTTAAAAGAATGCCACGAAAGAAAAAAGCTTGCCTTGGTAAAGGTTACTTTATAAACTATTCGATGGAACAGAAAACGTTTTACACCATGTTAAATACTTCTTTTACATTACCATTTGAAGAAAAATCTTGGGGAGGGAAATGCTAAGATTGATCAAAATACGAACTCAGAGCCTTCATGATGAAAAAATGGAACGCTACTACTCCATCATGAAAGTCGGGATTTAAAAAAACAAGAAAGAAATTAGTGTAATCATATAGTAACTTATTTTTTAAAACGGGGTAGATCTTTGCTTTTTCCAAGAAAATAGAAAATTTGTTTCACGTAAGCGTAAAAAATATTGAAGGCGTTGTACTTATCTGTATAGATATTTTGCTACCACTATGAAGTGAAAGTATTCTTCCCAGAGGGCCGGGGATTATGCCCTGTGAATGTTTAGTAGTACCTCAAATTTATGAATTAAATGAAACAATGTTGGAAGTTTTAATGGAAATATTATTTTCCTTCACAACTAATTTTCCATTCCGTCGTAATTGAAATTTTTTACTACGTTGATAATGTTGACAACACATAGCTTAGAGTAAAAATAATTTTCAATCTTTATAGAGAGCCGAAATAATAAATCATAATAAAAATGGTCATCATATTTAAATCGATTTTAGAAACTTTTTTTTAAAATTGCTTTAAAACAACAAGTTAATTTTTATTCTTAAATAACATTTTTTATTAATATTTTACTCTGGGAAAACGGGGTATTTTTTATTTGTAATTTGCTATAATTCGAAAAGGTTTCTTAAAATAAAATAAAACTTTATTTATAACAGTATAAAACTCAATTATTTTGTTTTAATCACTAGTTTTGATGTATTAATTTTAAAAATTAACTTTTTTAATTTGTGTAAAGCGTGAATATTTTATGTTCATATTCGTTTATGAATATTTGTGGCAAAATTGGAATACAAACATTTATTTTATTTAGTAGAGTCAAATTAAGAATAGAATAACTCTTATAACTTGATTATATTATTTATATTTTAATTTATATTAGGTTATTTCAGTATGTGGTATGCATCTTAATACAAAATCCTCTGATGGTTTACAAAATAATTTAATGGAAAACCAGAAAAGATTTACATAATCGTATAGAAAATCTACTGAGAAATCTTTCATGAAATGTAAAGATATTCTGCACGAAATATCCTTAAAATATTGTAAAATTTAATGGCTGTACAAAAACCTTAATTATAACATAAATTATAAGTCTACCGGTCTATTATAAATCTACGAGACGCAAATCTTAATCGATTTTGATGAAACTTGGTGGGGTGATGTAAACCTATTAGCAATAGAGCTCTATTGATTTTCAAGCGAATCGGTTCACAGGAACCGGAGTTAGAGACAAAAAACTGGGTTTTTGGGTACGTTTTCAAGGTTAACAAAACCGGAAATCCGCTCTTCTGACGCACTTATTGCGACAGTACTGAGACAGTTTCTTTTTCTTTTTTTTTATGGTATAGGCAACATTCATATTTATCTAATGAAAGTTTTCAATTTTTAGGCCGATTATCATTTTTTGGTTCTTATATTAATTTATATTTCAATATTTATTTTCATTGACTTCAACATTTTTTTAGTCCTAGAACGACAAAAATATTTCTAATATTTCAGCATTCTCGTATTTGTCTTCGCAATGTTATTTAGGAATACATTTATTCATTAAAATCGATAAAGGACGATTTCATATAAAAAATATTTAAATCCCACTATTAAAAAATAAAAAAAATAAGTAAAACCCCTTGTAATTTTTCTTTTTAAATAATTATAATTTTTATTTCAATTATAATTTGAAAAAAAGAATCCGTTCGAATATAGATTTGCTCTTTCAATCACCAAACAAGATATCTATAAATTTAATACGAATCTTCTTAGATTTATTTTCGTTTATTAACTTTGCTTTTATAATGATCTTATCATATCGTTTTATATTTACAAATATAGGCTGATATTTCCAATTATAATGTTTAATTTATTTAAGTACATTTATAAATCGAAACTGTTATTATCTAAAATTATAGTATCCATCCATAAAAATAAATCGATATTTTGCTTTGAGAATTATTTATAATTGTATTATCTAACATTATTTTCCAACATTTTTTCGTACTGAATGAAGAAGTTAATTTTACAAAGCTATTTAGTATGAAACCTTTTCTTTTTTTTTTGTTTAATTAATGCAATTAATTATATTTACTATTTTCAATTGTAATTATATTTTTACGATGTACTGTTTCCGGTGAAATAGCATTTATATTTTATGTTTATATAATCTGCAGAAAATTGCATCAAATATTCTTTGATATTAATTAGTGCCAATTCGTCGTGTAGATAATGTAGTAGCCCTTTACAAATAATTTAATTTTTAATTACTTGAATTAAAAAAAAACAACTGTAGGTTTATATTTCCAGTAAACAAATCTTCTTGGATAAAATTATAAAATTTAAAGTCTTAGGTTCAAAATAGTATGAAAAAAATCCCACTTCCTTTATTCTATGGGTAGAAGATTGTTTTTAACTCCCTTCAAAAAACGAGGTTGTGTATTCGACCCGTATATATTTTTTTATGTTTGTTCGCGCTTAACTTTTTTCCTTTTAATCCGATAGAAATAAAACTTTTTGCAGTCAACGCAGCTGGTTTTTGCGGTGGTACCATGATGTTAAAAAATTACAAAAAAAAAACATTGGCCTGAAAATTGACAAAAACATTTTTTTCGCCGTCCGGCGGGTAAGTAGGGACAGTGGAAATCCTGATTTTCTATATGAATGCATCACGTTATATTTTATATGGTCTATGTGAGTTTCTGCACAAGATACGTAGTATCTTCAAAAAAATCATCAAAAATCGAGATATCTCGTTTTAAACCTTTCAGATCCAATATATATTATATATAATACACAGCATAGTTAGGGAGAGTGGAAATCTTAAAATTCTATAAACGTGTATCATATTGCTTAGTCTTGATGTCGGTTCCATTTTTTTTTTAAACAATTTATAATAGTATTAAATTTTTTAATCTTCCGCGCATTAGCATGAGGTGTTTTCATAGTGTTTGGACACATATACATTCCGTAATTATCTAATAATTTGTAAGTATATGGTAATATACTTTGTATTTATTTATTTTAATTTATAATAATGAAGTTAAAAGATTTAAAATTAAAGAAATAAAATCAAAATAATCATTTATCTTCCTCGATTTTAAAAAACTTTTTCAGTGTTTTGCGTGGTTAAAATTGGTTATATTGACATTACAACATACAATTCTTAAAATTAGCTGGAAATTTAGTAACCATTCTTTTAAATAAATACATATAAAATAAAAAATAGATAAATAATTCTTTTCGCCAGAAAATATCTGCATACCACAAAAATATTAGATTAATTTTTAACTTTAGAGATAAATAATAAAATTTTTTATTTATTATATAAATAAAGTATTTTTTTTTTGTAAATTATTATTGCTGAATTAACTTTCAACATTCTGAATAAATGTATTTATTTACATGTTACAATTAAAATGAATATTTCCGATATTGTTTGAGTTAATATATAGTTTTTTTTTGGTAAAGAATTGAATAATCCATTTATAATTCGGTATAGTAATAACTTTATCGGGTCAACTTTTTAAAAATGGAAATCACAGTCGGATTTATTTATTTTTAATTTATCCCTTTGAACAATAATTATATAAATATAGAAATTTCATCGACATTCATATAAACATATTTTTTAATTTTATTATTAAATAAGCCATGAAAAATAAACAAAAAAAATCGATTTAAATGACGAAATATAAAATGGACGAATTTAATTAAATTTAAAAAAAAACTTAATTTATTTAATTTTATTTTTACGGATTAAATGTCACATCAACGGAATTATTTCCAGTTGTCAATTACATAACGAAGCTGTCAATTACATTTGTGTTCAGAATTATTATAGTAGCTCAATTAATGAATTTAATTTATTCGTAATGTGTGCGCTGATTAAAAATATTAAATAAAATTAATAAATCGTACTGTTTATTTTTTTACTTTGCATGGTAGATTAAAGAAAATACGTTGAATTAATTACATTATTTTTATTTGTCCAAAAATGGAATTTTATATATTAATCTGTTTATATTAATAATATATTATAATTATGTATATATATATATATATATATATATATATATATAATACATTTATAATCTATTTAAATTTTCAAAAATTTTATCCAAGTTGAAAATACAACAGGAAAGAACTTATCTACATTACATTAAACTATTGTCGGAAGTTCTAGATAAAAATAAATAAACAGGCTTATATAAAATAACTAAGCAAATTTTTTTTATGAATGACTTAATATAAAATATGTAAATCAGTAATAACCATGTCGTCGTAAAAAGTTAAAAATATATTATCAAAGTAATTCGGTTCGAAATAACACACTGTTTCACCGTTTAAAATATTCAACATTTTTTTACATACACGAGTTATTATTTTGTGTAATTGCCTAATATTCCATATAAACAATTCATATGATTTTTAAAAAAAATTATGCAAAGAGCGAAATCCATTAATAAAAATTAAGATACCTTATTCGGCAACTATTAAAATAAATTTTTAGTGTAAACAATTTATGCTTATTTATTTATAGCTTGTTTTTTTCCTAATGCAAACGGATTTTCTAATAATCTTTACTTTTTAAATTTTTTTAATAAAGTAATAGTAAATAAAACCCCATTTGTCCGATTTACTCTGAAATAATAATTTGGATCATTATATAAACATTTTTATATAAAAATCTTTCATCATTGATAACAATATATTAAATATTTACCATTAATTAATTAGTAATAAATTAATAAAAGAACAGCTGTTTTTTTACCATAATAATAATAATAATAATGATTGAAAATAATTTTACTAAATAAAGCATCGAAGTAATTAAATAAGACCGGACTGGTCTAGTGTGGTAATCTCTTTGTAGCAAAATCAATTGTTTAACTGCTGATTTTCGAAGTCGAATTTTCTGAGGGTCAAATCCTTTTCCTTTTTCTGTTTAGTCTCCGGAACCACCGTAAGATATTACTTCAGAGGATGATATGTATGAATGTAAATGAAGTATAATTTGTACAGTCTCAGGTCCGACTATTCCCGAGATGTGTGATTAATTGAAACCCAACCACTAAAGATCACCGGTATCTACGATCTAGTATTCAAATCCATATAAAAGTAACTGGTTTTACTAGGATTGAGGTTCAAATCCTAGTAAATGTTAGCTAATTTTTTACGGATTTGAATAGTAGACAGTGGATGCCGATGTACTTTGGACTGGGGTTCAATTAACTACACAACTCAAGAATTGTCGGCCTGAGTCTGTACAGGACTACATTTCATTTACATGTCGTACATATATCATCCTGATCTCATTGTGCCTGTGGTGGGGGTTGCTTATTGTTCACAATTGAACAAATTGGAAAGTACATATTGGGAATATATATATATATATATATATATATATATAAGTAATTAAATTATTGGTAAAAATAATATCAATATTTAGTTTAATGGTAACAAAAATAGATAAAAGATGATTATTATTTTTTCATTATACAATATTTTTATTATGATTTTTTTTAGAATCATAAGATATTTTACAAGCTACAATATTTTTTAGCGGGGCATCATTCATCGCTTAATGTATTTAAATAAAAAAATTAATCTCGTTCAAAATCCACTACGGATTGAAATTAAAAAATTCATACTAGTTACTTGTTTGTGATCTCATCACAACTTTTTCACTTGTTTTGATGCAACTTTTTCAGATTTCTTGAGAAAATAAATAATAACGTTTATTTAAGATGGAAAAAGTACATTTTGTAATGAAAAATAAAAATTACAAAACGCTTAGAATATGTTGACGTAATCGTATGTGTACCAATATAACCTAACCAAATATAATCTACGTTCGCTTCGCACGCTAATCTCGTCTAATTAACGTTAAAAGCGTATATACGTTAATTAGACGAGGTCAGCAAGCGAAACGAGAGTAGGTTATGTTGATATACGTACGATTCGTCAGTACACAGAGTTAATATAATATAAACAAGCAACCCACGCTCGCTTCGCTCGTTAATAGATATATTTCTTGTTTAATACATTGTAAAAATACATTTAATACGTTGTTTTTTGACAAAGAAGTTGCATTAAATAAAGTGGAAAATTGGTGGAGCAATAAAAACAAATCACAATTATTTTTGCTTGAAAAAAAAATTATAATTTTTTTGTAAGCTAAAATAATAAATTATTTTTTTAAACATTTGTATGAATTATATTTTTAAACATAGTTTAGAAATTATAAAATATTATAGGTTTTTAAATATGTAAAAAAATTGAAAAATATATTATAATAAATAAAATGTATTCAATTGTGTTTTAAGCTGTGCTATTAAAAAAGTTATAAAAAAATATTATTTTAGGAAAATTAAGTTAGATAAATAATAATAAACAAAAGTGTTTAAATAAAATGGTAGCTCATTACAGCTGTTTACTGTTATTCTAAAATAATTTGGTTGTAGTACATTTATATGCAATTTTATACATAACTCATTTTTTATTTTTAATATTTTAAGTGGTCGCCTGCTTTTTTTTATTTTTATTGCTTCTCATTAAAATTTACTTTTCGTTCATTCCGAGTGATTATAGTAAACATCTGCCATTCAAAGTCCGGTTTATACTCGTAATTATACTGTACTGTTTTTGTCATCAGTAACACACTAAGCACGTTTTTATTTTAAGAGTAAAATTTTAATTCTCCATAATGTTTAAAATTACTTTTTTTTAAATAACATACATCCGTATGAAAATAAAATTTTATCTTTTCAAGTCAGTAATATTCAGTTAAAAAGTCATTCTATTAATTAAAAAAAAAAAAAATTTATTCATTTTTCGTAATTCTCTACTTTAATATGTTTATTTATTCCAAATAATTTTACTATTTTTTAATTCGAATTAACGGGGTTTTACTAATAGTAATAATAATAATAATAATAACAAAGATTGATGTACGCAACGAGATTTTATTTATATTATTTTGTTAAAATCGCATGAGTATTTATTTAACAAGATTAACGGATGACTAGCTGCGATAGGATTCTAAAATCAGTCCTGACAAATGGATTTTTACTTAATTATGTGGACTGACGTATGTTACGTTTATTTTAAATTACAATAGTAGACTTTTTTTTTTATATCCAGTAAAGCATCTTTCATATTATTTGAATTTTATATATCTCAAAAAATATACGTAAAAAGGAAATTTAGGCTCAATTTCGTCGACTAAAATAAATTAATATTAAATAACATCTTTTATTACAGTAATATTTTTTCTTTACTTAAAAAAATAAAAATTCACTTCAAAACAAAAAAAAAGGAAGTTTTATTTATACATATCAACTAATATATATTATATTTTAAAATGTATGTCAGTTGTCACATTATTTTTTTAATTTTTATTAGCTACTGTTTTACTTGGATAATTTTAATAATTGCTCATGTAGAAGTACATGAACTATGTAACAAGTTAAAAAGTTTTTTTTTTAATATATATATGTATAAATAATTATACAATAGGCTATTTACATATATGTATATATAAACATGTCACTTTTTTTACTCATTTTCACTTTAAATATTGGTATACACTCTTTAACAACTTAAAATTATCACTGAAATATTGAAGAATTTTTCTTTTATTTATTTATTTATTATTATTATTATTCTTTATCTTTTATTTGTAAAATAATAAATCTGTTTTTCTCTTTATATAATGAATAATAACAATAATAACACACTTCGTTTTTAATTAATTTTAACACTAATTATAATAATTTAATTTTTATTAATTAAGAAATCGTCTTGTTTGTCTGTTATTGTGTTCTTTTTTCAAATATTTGATAGACTATTTATAATAGAAAAAAGATAACACTTTAGTTTTAATTTATACAACAATAAATCGATCACTTAAAAAAAAAAACAAAAAAAATTACTCACTGTTCACTGTTACATTTGTACAAATATCCGCTAATAGTTCGCGTAAATTATGTAAAATAAGGGCATTTCACAAGTGGTTCGGTACTCTTCCGCTCGATAGAAGAGATTCGATACTGAAAGGATTAGGTCTCCTTGTCTTATCCGACAAATCCAAACTTGTTCTTGTAGATTCCATACCTTCCACTTCTTGTTCCCCTTCACCTTCACCGACGACATCTATTTCGACGTCCCTTGTTGCCGTACTGCTCGTATTACTGCAACAACTAAGGGAATCTTCACCACGCGTTGTCATCGTGCTTTCACCTCCATTGTTACTTACGCTACTGCTTCCGTTTTTCTTATCTACAAATAAAAATAAATTCATTAATTTAAAAATATTATTTATATATATATATTCTGAAATATTCAATTTGTTTAATGTAAAATACTCAACAAAAATAGATCCTAGAATTATAATTATGTAATGCATATGAAAATTAACGAAAAATGTTATTTATACTTTGATAAATCTTTTTTCTAAATTGATTTATATATTTGATAGGGTTGTCTTTCTTATTTTCCCTTCAGTTTTTATCGGCGAATTTTTTGTGATATTTATTTTCTTAATAACTAGCATTCCCATGGCGGCTTCGCCCACGCTGTATGGTTACTCGTGTTTTCCGTCACGGTCAGGAGTTATACAGAAGGACCCAAAACTGTAAATGATCTAACCAATTCGAATTTAATCTTAAATCAGTAATAGTACTAGGAAAAGAGATAAAGATGCTACGATTTGCTGATGACATAGTAATTCTAGTTGAGGTTAAAAAAGATTTAGAAGAAACAATGAACGGCATGGATAAAATCCAATGCAAGAATTACCGCATGAAAATAAACAAGAACGAAACGAAAGTAATTAAATGTAGTAGAAATAACGAAGGTGAACCACTGAATGTAAAATTAGGAAGAGAAAAGATTATGGAGATAGAAGAATTTTGTTATTTGGGAAGAAGCATTACTAAAGATGGACGAGGCAGGAGCGGTATAAAATGCCGAATAGCACAGGCGAAATAAGGTTTCAGTCAGAAATATAATTTGTTTACATCAAAAATTAATTTAAACGTCAGGAAAAGATTTTTGAAAGTATGTTTGGAGCGTAGGTTTATATGGAAGTGAAACTTGGACAATCGGAGTACCTGAAAAGAAAAGATTAGAAGCTTTTGAAATGTGGTGCTACAGGAGAATGTTAATAATCAGATGGGTTGGATAAAGTGACAAATGAAGAGATGTTGAGGGAGGCATTAGGAAAAATATAGTTCGAAGAAGAGACAGACTTATAGGGCACATATGAGGGCATCCTGGAATAGTCGCTTTAATATTGGAGGGACAAGTAGAAGGAAAAAATTGTGCAGGCAGGCAACGTTTGGAATATGTAAAACAAATTGTTAAAGATGTAGGATGTAGGGTGTATGCTGAAATAAAATAACTAGCACTGGATAGAGAATTTTGTAGAGCTGCATCAAACCAGTCAAATGACTGAAGACAAAAAAAAAAATGTTATGAAAGTGAAAATTATCGTATTTATAAAAACTAGTGATTTATTGTATATAAGGCGGCAATATCTTTTATAAGGGACTGGAACGGATTCCGACTCTCTGCTTCTACATTATGGCACCGGAGAAATTCACAAAAATAACTATCTAATAAATTTCTCGCTGTGGCAGTTTTTCATCAAGCTTATTTTTTGTTACTCCCCATAGTTTTTCAATAGTCTGGGTATGCATCCCAGTAATTGGATTTATAAAATTTTGATAATGGTTAACAATGTTGCGTATATAATTCCTGTTCAAATTTTCGTATCCCGTTGTAGATCGGCCACCGATCTGAAATAATTTAGGAACGCGGTGCGATGAAACTGAATATTGGCAGTAACGAATCTTCTCTTCGGTCAGCAACACAAAATACAAAACTCGCGAGTTTCGTGGCAGATCCCGTCGTAAACCCATTGTTCTCACGGTTTTTTTTTCTTTTCTAAGAGATCCCATTTACGGACGCCTAAGCAGTGTCGGGCTCGCTAATAGGTACCGCAATGTTATTTATATGCGTATGTAAACCTGCGCACTACCTACTAAACCGCCACCCCAGGCTACCACCCTTTCTGGAACCGCTAACGAAACATTCCTTCGGGAAGGGGGGTTACACGCTCACTCATACGTCATAGTGCAATCGCATCATAGTAGGAAAATCAATAGAAACACATCAGTTACAGCAAAACAACAACAAACAAGATATATCACGACCCAGAAAACAGATTATGAAACTACAAACAAAGAAATTAAATTACAAAAAAATAAAACACCAGTAACTACAGTAATTAAAGAAAACAACTTTTGACGCGGAACGTTTTCTAAAAAAAAATATATCTACCATAATATTTTAAAGACTTCGTCTGCGATATTAGTTTTGAGTTTTATTTTACTTTCTTGAGTTTTGTTTTAATCATTTTTTATTATATGATTAATATTAATTTTACAACTAATAAGTTTTATTGTTTTGGAGTTATTTAACCCTTTTATTAATAAAATTCCGGGCGATGTTCGCCTGGGCGTTTTTCGCCCACAAAAAAAAAGAAAAGAAAAATCAATGTGGCGAGCACATTGATTTTACCGGTTGAACTTCATTCTGGTTTATTAGTTGTTTTCTAAAAAATCTGTTCTTCATTGTAAAATATAAATATTATAAGATATTTTTTTATTTTATTATTTAAAAAAAAAAATAATACTCAAGAGACGAAATGTACACATTGGATTATATTCCTTACTAGCTGGTCAGAGCTCCTTTCGTTCACCCGATTTTCTAGTTAGGACAACCGGACCCCCAACTCGTTCGTTATCCTCATGGTTTTGAGAATGTTAAATATTTTACAGATATTTTCATTAAAGAAAAAAATTTAGTCGTTTTATATAATTATCTTTCTAATACCATGATGATAAAAATATTATAAAGTAAAAGGATTAATTTTTGTTCATTTAAAAAATGTCTATAATACTTAACCCTCAGGGGGACAAGGGCCTCGATCTATACGTTAAAATTTTCTCTGGGATAACATGAATGTATCTAGAAAATTTGAAAGCAATCGTGGTGGTTCTCGCGTGATGCTGTTGCAAACGGATGGACAGAACCGGAAACAAACGTTCGCATTTATATATTAGAATTTTTGAAATTTATAATTATATGGGAATTCTCAATAGGTATATATTTTTTATTAGATATCGAAGTTGAACTTTAGATATATTTAATAGATTATCCTAAATCCTTGTATGATTTCTACGTTATAAAAAAAAATTAAAAATTACATATTTTATGATAATTAGAAAACAAATACAGAGCAACCTCAATTTTACACAGATTATTAATATTTAAATTGTAAAATATAATTTAGATATGGTATTTAAATCGATTTTAATGAATATATTTAAAATTATTTTTCTATATTATGTTTTATATACCGAAACTCATTTATTTGGTTCCGTAACTAATTTTTATATATTTTATATATAATAATCAGCAATTTTCTACGTACACGATATTAAGAACTTTACAACAATGTATCATTAATGTTATTTTCATAATATAATAAAAAATGAAACCTTTTAAAAACGTTTGTTAATTATAACTATTTTAAAAGTATATTTCGTTAATATCTATTTTAATTACGATAGTCCAGCCGTAAATAATATGCGTGATAATTAATATAATATAAATAATTAGTTATGGAATATGATAATATAATTAATATTAAACTGAGAATAACAGTCTTATGTACGAGTGTGTATATATATATATATATATATATATATATATATTATAGTTAAACGTTATACAATTGGTTTGTTTGACGTCTTTATTAGTTTTAACAACAGTAGAAATAAATAAAAGGGTTATTACATTTAAAAATTAAAGAAAAATGTTACAATAATAATAATAAATAAAATAAAGGAGGAGAAACATATCCATAATGAGTTATATAGAAGTTAATTGTGTCGGTTTTTGTAGCCGTTCAACGAATAGAGGAAGACGGGCGGCGTTAAAGTAAAACGAAAACTTCTCGGTCCGTAATGTTCCCCTTTCCCTCCAATCTATCGTTATACGATTGACGATTATCGTCACGGCATGTGATGGCTCTTTATGTTAAACTATAGTAATACGAAAGATGTTGTAAGAAATAAGAAGAGAGAGAGAGAGACTGAGAGACAGAGAGAGTACAAACGATTTTAAAATACTAATTAAAATTTAAAATAATTAATGGCAAACAATCAATTGAAATTGAAGAAGATGAAATATTAAAAAAATATATGAAATTAAAAATAATATTAAAACATTAAAAAGCCAAAGTGGTAATTATATACTATAATAAATTTTTCAATATAGCAGATCCTATTTCTCTATTACTTCTTTGTACTAATATACTGTGTGTTAGGTTAAAGGAAAAGAAAAAGTAATTGCATTACTTTTAATGACTTTTGTTCTCGTCTTTCTTTGTTTTTTTTCTATTTCTCCTTCGTAGACGACTACCGCGCTCCTGTAGGAGAATATTGATAGATATTTCATTTTAATTACATATCTTCTTGGTCTAACTTGATTGCTTCATTAGTTTTAGATGAGATAAAAAAACGAGTTAATGTTTTTTAAAAAAAAATTCAATTGTTTTGTTTGTTAAGAACAAAAATTGTTTTTTTATATTTTGTATACATATTATAATAGTTTTGTATTATAAACGTTTAAATGTCTATAATCACTTTTACTAGTATATTTCAATAAAAAAAAAATTAAATTAATAAACTTATAAAATAGTACAAATTGTACATTTATTCTTGATTAATAATATAAAAGATTGCTTTAACAAAATTTGGTTTTGCCTCATCTCATAATTTTTGGATTAAATTTTATCTACGAAATTCCTTCAGGTGGGATCAGTTTTTTTTTTATTAACTTTCTTTAGGTTTTTTGTGTACTTAATCATTATTTAGAATAAAAACACTGTACAAAAAAAAATTATTGCTAATAAATAATATGAAAGAAGTCGTATTAAAAAATTAGTAACGTAATATATCCTCTCCAAGAGAAACTGAGAAATACTTTTAAGGTCTTAGTTTCAATGATGGTAAATCCTAACATTCAAATCCCCGTGGTAGAGATGAGGGCATCGGCAGTTTATAGCATGTTTTTATGTGCAGGCGACAAACGAATGAAGGGACCGATTATCTTCCGGGATAAGATCTCCTATACCAAGTGCCAACAGCTTCTTTGAGTGTGGGTAGAGGTTAGGGTACTTTATTGTCCTTGGGGAAGAAAATGGCACCAAAAGGCGGAAGAGCTAAAATTTGTCAACGGTATTAAAATGGTAGAAGGCAACGGGAAACCTTTGCGTTAAAGATCCTGAAGGATATCCCTTTGAGTTCATATAGCATGGCTCTGTTCAATGTATCACGTTGGGAACTGGTTACGTAAACCGCCAACCTTCGCTAAGGAGAAGTGCATAAAAGAAGAAGAAGAATATATCTTTGCAATGGTAAATAAAATAGCCAAAGATGTTTTATTTTTATTTCAATTTTGTTCAAGTGTAGGAAAATTTTACTCTTCTCATTTCTTTCAATGATTTACAGTGCAAAGACTTATTTATATTGTATAAAATAGCCCACCGGACTAGTCTGGTGGGCTAAAATGGTAAAATAGTAGTATTATCAGCTGATTTTCAAAGTGGATGGTTCTTAGGTTTAAATACTAGTAAAAATTGGTTGCTTTTATTCGGATTTGAGTACTAGACACTATATATCTGTGTTCGGTGGTGGTTGAGATTTAATTAACTACACATCTCAGGAATGGTAGGCCTGATTCTGTACTATACTAAATCTCATTTACACGTCGTATATATCATCCTCATCTCATGTGACTTGGTGGTGGGGGGGGGGGTTGCTTATTGTTCACTAGTTGAACAGATTGCAACGTGAATATTAGGAATATATATATAAGTCATTAAAATAATTGGTAAAAATAATTATCAATATTTTTTTAAATGCTAATAAAAATAAATAAATAGAAGTTGATTTATAAATTAATTATTATGTATATATTATACAATATTTTTATTATGTCTTTTCAAACTATACAATTAGTTTATAAGCTACGATATTTTTAGCGGGGCATCATTCATCGCTTAATGCATTTATGTAAAAATTTAATTTTGTTCAAAATCCAATAAAGTAAAAAGGTAACACTATTTAAAAGTAAGTAATTTTTTCATGAAAAAAAAAATAATTTCCAGTAATCTCATTCTCATCGAAATAATCGGGTGGGGACGTTGCTTATTTATTCACTAGTTAAACAGATTCCAAAATTAGGAATATAAAAAAAATGTATAAAATATACCGTTAAGTTTAGAATGACATGATTAACAAGCAATTTTTTATTAATTGTAACTACGTAACATCAAATTCTTACTTTCAATTTAAACGCTAAATAAGTTATAGATGAATTGTAAATATCAGATCTGAGATGAAATTTACGGATGTTTCATTATTTTCTCTTTCAAAACGGAGGTCCTTTTGTCATGATATCATCGATCAAAATTTTTAATTACTTAAATCTTCAGAGGATTTTTAATAATCTTTCGGGAACAATAGTGATAATTATTTTTATTTTAATCGTGGAAAGAATTGATGAATCTTCATATGGTAAACAACATAGTTAAAAAGGAATTTATATAATATTTTTTATACATCTAAAAATACGAAATTATCTACATCGAGTTTAAATCTAATAAGGTACAAACTGAAAAATTATCACATACAGATTATTCAGGGTATCCCATGAAAAATCGGAGAAACTTTTACGAATGTTCTGTTAGGGAAAATAATGAAAAAAGTCCTCATAAACATAGGTCCTGAAACTCTTAGTTTTCGAGTTACGGCAAGCAAAAAATTTCGTCCGGATTTCAACTCTTCTAATAAAGAAAAGAATCCCTTGAGTAATTTTTAGGACTCAAATTAAGGATTAAGGTTGGTAGTTTTTTTTAATGTAATTTTAGCTGAAAATAGGAAAAATAGACTCCAGAACTGTAATTCAATAACTTTTTAAGATATCCGACGTAAAACACACAATTTGGTATCAACTTGTGTATTTAACCATTAATTCGAAAATTCCATACATTTTAGGTTTGAAGGAGCTGCGCTTCAAAATAAGCATCTGACATTTTTTCTGTAGGTTAATCGCTTTTTTAAACCAAAAAATTACCTTTTTTAAGGTAATCGCTTTTGGTTAAACCAAAAGCGATTCTAACCAAGTTTTTTTTTCGTTTTACTCTTTATGATTTTGGTAGATATCGCCTGCCTTAATTTTGCAATACCAGAGTGAAATTGACACCTGTGAGTACTAGTTATGAAGAAAGTAGAATTAACCATCGAGTAAGCATTACATTCAGAATTAAAGATTACTGTTAGGTAGATTTCATAAGAAAGCTACCTATTGTAACGGGTACCATGATTCGACTTCCGGAAAATTTCGACATATCTCGCGTTTCACATCTCCCAGATCCAAATACCACCGTCAGCTCAAAAGTTTATATATATTTCACTTTCTTGTGGACTTGATCATTGCCGTAATTTTGCGTCAATCACTTTCAAATTGATACATAAAACATAACGACCCAAAATCTCGATCGAATTTGTTATCAGCCAAAATCGGATCTTGGTAGTGGAAATGGGGGAGGGCTTTTTCGAAAAAAACAAAATATCGCTATAACTTTCTTATTAAGTAAAATATCGAATTAGTTTAAAGTTCCTACTATTCTTTATTTAAGGACCTAAAACTTATATTAGTAAATTATTTTGATATTACCAACCATTAGCCCAGGGGGTGGAAAAAATGGGGTACGAAGACAAAAAAATATCATACCTCCGTTACAGTATCGAATCGGTTTAAAGTGGTCATTAGTCCTCTAAATATTACTTAAAATTTTTTTCTGAGACAATTTTTGATATGACCAACCCTTACGGCAAGGAATGACCAAAATATTGCTGGAATTGTAAGAAGGCAGGGCTTGTTGTATGCTAAACATGTGAAGCATTTTTCACATGCAACTATTCTCGTATTGAGTATATTTTAAGTTTTTCTTAACTTTAACGTGGAAATCTTTTTTAACCCTACTTAGCACCGGTGAAATCTACCTCCGCTTTCCGGCGTGCCGAAAGGGACTTTTTCTATAATATTATATGTAATGTATCATAGAATGAAATCACCTTAACATCTATATTAAATAAGAAATAACAAATTTGAATAAATTACTGATACAAGCATCATACAACCGAAATTTGACGACAGAAAATGAAATACGAGCGTAAATTTAATCCTAACACATTTGAAGTTTAAAATAAAATCCATTCCACTTATATTTAGAATTGGTGTAAACAAATGCAAATTCGTTGCTAGTACTATGTGTTCCTTTGCTTCACAAATATGATCAGCGACACATCCCGTTATTAATTAATTGTAAAAAAAAAGATTAACATAATGATGAATGTATTTTATATCTGTAAGTTATTTATTTTACCTACGACTGATTGTATTAATGGTGAAATTCGATCAAGATAGGAATGGTTTTACGAACTCTGCCTTGGTCTTGAACGGTTTTATAAAATCAGATTTAATTGTAAATGAAGTGGTTGTTACATTATTATTATTATTTTTGTTTTTTCTATGCTAATATTGTTATAATAAATACTTAAAATATAAAACCCATTTACCAACAAATTTTTTTATGCTACAAGCGCTTTCGGAAACGAATTCCATCTTCAGGAATTTAAAACGTTTTTATATTATTCATAAAAAAAACTAAAACTTTGTCGTTATAAGTAGAATTTTTATGTGAAGTGTGTAAAATGTAGAACAGTGGTCGTCATATGTTTATGTCTTCACTGTTAGATAACGGTGGAGTCATTCATAATGACAGGACGTTAAGTCAAGAGTTTTAAACAAATGACGACTACTGTTATATATTTTACTTACTTTACATAACAATTCTACTTATGATCACAAAGGTTTAGTTTTTTTAAGAATAATATAAAAAAAATTAAGTTCCTGAAGATGGAATATGTTCCCGAAAGCGCTTGAACGCATAAAAAGATTTGTTGTTAAGTGGGTTTTATATTTTAATTATTTATTGTATAATCATACCAACGGACCATGTTTGATAAAATTATTATAATATTTTAATTATTACTTTTACTACGATTTTATCTATTTTTTACTTACTATGGTTTTGTTGAGCCTCCCATTCTCTTCGTAGCGTTTCCAAATCTACAGCTACGCCCTTTGCTGCTAGTTTACGTTGCTGACGTTCCAGACTTTTAAGTAATTTCTTTTGCCGCCTTTCACGTTCTTTACGCCTTAATTCTTCCATTGGTATTGGTTCTCCAGAACAAGTAACTGGATGCGCATTATGCGCAGGTCTTCCTGGTCCTTTTTTTGTATGTTCCTTTTTTCGCCATTTTGCTCTTCTATTTTGAAACCATACCTGTAAAAATTTAAATAATTTTTATAACATTATTTTATTGCTTGATTATATTATTATTTTATTTTAATGCTTCAGAGCATGAATGCTCTGAAGTAATAACTTACGATGGTTCCGGAGGCTAAGCAGAAAAAGAAACAGAAAGGAAAGGCTGGCGGTAGATTTAGTTTCTCTGGTTTCTACGCTTTCAGTAAATTTAAGCTAGATTGTAACTCTTGGGATCAAAATGACGGGATGAATTTAGTGGTTTTATATGTAATCTGACATGAAAAATTGAAAAAAAAATTACAGGTCCTAGAACTGTATTTTTAATAGTTTTCGAAAAATTTGAGGTAAAACACAAAAGATTGAGTTCGATAAACACACTATTTTAAGTCTGGCGTAAAAGAATTTTTTTTAATGAATAATGAACACGTAATAGTTTAAAACAAAAATTATGGAAAATTTTATTCCGAGTAAAGTGGTATGAATAAAGTTCATAAAAATTAAATACAAACGTAACAATTTTTAATTTTATTAAAAACAAACCATATCAAAATGCTACAGATTTTTAACTAGATATTAAACGAAAGAAATTTTAAAAATTACAAAACAAAAAAATTAAATATTTTATTTAAATATTTAATTTTTTTGTTTTGTGAAATATTTTATTTAAATATTTCACCACTAAAACATATCCTGAAAATTTGTTATAACTAAAATAAATTATTTAACATGTGAGTTTTGTTTATATTTTTTTACCAATTTTTCGAAGAAATATATGCTATTACTTTCAGTCAGATGGCGGTAGTTGGGAGTACGTTTTGACGTATGAGAACAAAAATACCATTCGTCGGGTATTCTTTTATATATATCTGGTTTCCTTTTATATATGTATATAAAATAAATATAATATAGATAAAATAAATATATGTACATATATATATATAGCCTATGTATAACATTTTGTGGCTCAAAAATTTCCAAAACTAATAAATCAATTTTATTGAAATTTAGATATAATGTATTAATCGATTTGGAGTTGTGCATGTAAAATTTCATGAAGATTGCTTGAGATTTTCTTGAATTACGATCATTTTCAAGTCGTAAATATTTGAGTGGGGTAAATTAGAAGCATGGTTCGTTATTATGTGAGGTTGGAACGTAGAAATTTCTTTACGTGCGGTATCTATTGTATCCAATATTAATCCAAATTAAAAGAATATATATATATATATATATATATTAAAATAATTTTAAATTAACGAAATGTCGACTTTCTTGCGTAGAACTACGCAAGAATGTTTTACAAATAGTTTTTTTCTAAAATATGAAATTCTTTATAGATTGTAATGTAAATGAAGTTACTTCTATCTTTTCCGTACTTCGTATTTTAAGTCATCAAGAAATTATATATAAGCTTCTTTATTTACTGTTAAATTCCATTTATCTTTCGAATATTTTTTTAAAACTGGAAATGTGGGGTGTACATAATTATGATTACAACAAAAACGTTTGATATTTTATAAAAAATAAATAAAAACCTTATTTGAAACAATTTTTAAAATTTATTTATCAAATTATTATTTTTCTTATTAAAAAATTATTTTCCTTTTTATTGTTTTTTACTTCCTCCTTCAAAATAAAGGAAGTATTGTAATCACGGAAAATTTCGGTTTTCAAATTTCAACGAAAATATCCAACTTGACCATCCCTCAATCCATTTTGACTAGTTTCGGCGTGACGTCTCTTACGTACGTACGTATGCACTATCTAGCAAAACTCAAAATCGAATGCCATAAAATGTTGAAATTTTGGATTTAGAACTGCTGTGAAATCCACTTGTGCACCTCCCCTTATGATTGCAATCGACTTGACCAAAAAGTCCAAAATACAAACAATTTAGATTTTGGATTTTTTCTTAACTGCAGTTATAAGCCCTCATTGAGAGATTTTCAACGATATACCATAAGTGGTACTTATTTTCATCGGTTCCAGACTTATGCCAAACAAAATTTTAATTAATGAAATATTTGGATCTTGCAAGAGAAAGGCACATCGGTTCGAATCCGACTTTATCTCCTTTTTTAATTTTTTTTTTTTTAATTTATATATATTGATTTATTAATAATTATTAACCTCTGATTGTAAAACAAAATTACAATAAATAATAATTCAATAACAATAAAAAACCAAATATGAAAAATGTAAGAAGTTATTAATGAAATAAAATTACTTTTAAAAACGTTAAAAATGTGTATGTAATTTAACAGGCGCACAAGGAAGTCATGTGATGCCCGCATCAGATTTTTTAATTTATTTTTTTCAATTTACCAAAAAGTTAAAAAGTATACACAAGTATAAACAATAAATAATATATATAAAGAAAATTGTTTTATTTTATATTTTATTTGATATTGCTAGAGGGGTCTACCGTGTTAGTTTGAATCTATTAATTTTTTTTATTTTTTCATGCAGAAGTTCATTATTGATTTACTTGGCATTATTTATACGAACATTTAGAATTTACAGCTTGTTTAATGACTCTTTTACCATAAATATAAACTGTATGTTTTATAATAGTAATAAATAATATATATTCTGTTCCACATAAGCAGTACGTAGAGAGTGTGGAGGGGTGTTTAGAATGAGGGGATTTAAAAAAAAATTATTATAATCGAGAATTGACCAGTAGGAGATGTGAGTGAGAGATCGTACGTAATATCGCTCTTTTCCTTCTAATCGTTAGATGTTACCTCATACAAGTGGTATATTCGATTTAAAAGAATTCTTAGTGACGTAAGCAACATAATAACATGTAAAATAAGTAGCGTATATACCAACAACTGCTAATATATTATTTTCCGTTATTAATATGTTATTTGAAATTTTATTTATTATGATAACTAAAGGAATAGTTACCACGACACTGTGTAGTAGTTATCCACGTACTGTTTCTGGTACTTAAAAGTGTTTCTCTTTGTGTAACTGTAATAATAACTACAGCTTAAAACACTGGGCAATATCTAGCAGTATTTATTATTAAAATAGAAAAAAAAGCTTAGCTGTTAAAGATACGAGGACAAAATTTATCTTACAACTTACAATACGAGAAAAGATTTACATAAATTAAAATTATACAGGTAAAACGAAAAACAAAAAAAAAACGTGTTTCAAATATAGACCAATTTAATGAAAAAAAAAAAATAATAATAATCTGATGTGGACACTACATGACTTCCTTGTTAGTTGTATGTGTATATTAAATTACATATACACATTTTTAATGTGTATATGACATTTATAAAATATATTTATAAATATAAATATTTAATAATATAAATATATAATATTTATATTTTTTTTTTTTTTTTTTTATGTGTAATAAAAGTTCATAAAATTTTATTTCATTAATAACTTCTGAATATTTTTTCATTTTTTTTTATTGTTATTATTAAATTATTATTTATTGTAAAAGTTTTTTTTACAATCAGAGGTTAATAATTATTAATAAATCAATTAATTTAATTAAAAAAAAAAAGATGTAGTCCGATTTGAACCGATGCGTCTTCCCCTTGTAAGATCCAAATATTTCATTAATTAAAATTTTATTTGGCTATAACTGTGGAACCAATGAAAATAAGTACCACTTATGATAAATCGTTGAAAATCTCTCAATGACGGCTTATTACTACAGTTAAGAAAAAGTGAAAAATATAAACCTTTTTTTATTTTTGGGCTTTCGTAAACTTTTTTGGTTCAGTCGATTGCAATCAAATGGGGAGGTCTAGATGATGCAAAAGACCTAAATCCAAAATTTCATCATCCTACGGCTAATCGTTTTTGAGTTATGATACATACATACGTACGTACAGACGTCACGTTAAAACTACTCAAAATGGATATTTTCGTTGAAATCTGAAAACCGAAATTTTTCGCGATCACAACACTTCCTTTACTTCGAATAAGGAAGTAAAAAGTATGTATATTGTTTATCAAATTTTTATGACCTTTATATGTTTAGGTTAACTATATTAATAAAATATTTAAATAAAATTAATTCGAATAAAAACCACAATTGCTAATCTGTTTTGCAAAAATATAAAATAATTACACAGTTGTGTACATATATATATATACGTGAAGGACAGACATCTGGCAAATGTCAATATTCTCCCGTGAATGTCGACACATACCAAATACGTCGGTGAAAGACCGAAATATTTCTTTATTCAGACCTTTGCTGGTATATGTTGAAAAATACAGATAAGCTCAGGTGAAGGTCGAAACGATAGCCAGAAACTAAAAAAAACACCCAATGCCAATCTCTAAGGTAAATAGATTACGAGAAACCCTCGTAAAAAAAGGAAGTTTAAATTTAAGCCAAACATAACCTACGCTTGCTAACCTCGCCTAATTAACGTTAAATAAACTAATTATACATGTTATTCTTCAAAATTAGAGTCGATTAATCTGATATACCGCATTCAGCATGCACTGATGGTGAAAACTGAATAAAAATATTTTTATAAAGACTGAACAAAGGGCAAACCATCTGACCATTTATTTGTATCATTATCGTTTATCTAAGCAGTTAACATATTAGCCCTTTCAATTTATAAAATGTTGAAAATTTGATAAATATTTTTTATAAATGCGGTGAATTTGATTAATCGCCTCCAATGTTGGAAAATAACAAGTGTGTTTTCTAGATTTATGTCATTTTTAAAGTTTTTAATACCCCTGATTTTGTATTCGTTTTCATCTATTTTTATTAGTCCTAGAAGTTTTCTTAAAGTTTTCCTTTCTTTTTTACTACCTTGTAAGTAAAGGAAATAATGTAATCGTGAAATATTTCGGTTTTCAGATTTCAACGGAAATATCCATTTTGACCATCCCCGAATCCATTTCGACTAGTTTCGGCGTGACGTCTGTACCTACGTATCTATCTCGCATAACTCAAAAACGATCAGCCGTAGGATATTGAAATTTTATATTTAAGATTTCTGTACCATCTACTTGTGTGCCTTCTTTTTTTATTGCAATCGACTGCACCAAAAGTGTCCAAAAAGGCCCAAAATCCAAAAATATTTGGATTTTGGACTTTTTATTAACTGCAATAATAAGCCTTCATTAGACCTTTTCATCGATATATCATAAGTGGTACTTATTTTCATTGGTTTCACAGTTATAGCCAAATAAAATTTTAATTAATGAAACATTTGGATCACACAAGGGGAAGGCACATCGGTTCAAATTAAACTTCATCTCCTTTTTTTTTTAATTTAAACATATTTATTTATGAATAATTATTAATCTCTCATTGTAAATTTTTTTTCATGAGTAATTCAATAACAACAACAAAAATGACAAAATATCAGAATTTTTTGATGAAATAAAATTGTATATACTTTTAAAAATGAATATGTAATTTAAAAGGCGTACATGGAAGTTATGTGTTGTCCACATCTGTTTTTTTTTATTGCATTTATTTCACCTGATTTCAAACTTAAGATACACATTTAATGTG